>NC_081181.1:218383801-218983801 GCF_029867415.1 Vicia villosa
ATATGGCATCCTGAGCTTGAATGCTCTGACGCGTACCCATTGAAGGTAAGGATCCAGGGAGATGCAAAGATGTTTTCCTAACAATCTTCTCCCTTTGCTGTGTACAAGACGCCAGGCTTGGACAATTTCCTTTTTCAGCATGTTGCCATGATCGTCGATGTTCTTGAAGAACAGACCCTCCAATTGGATGTCACTTGGAATATTTTTCATGGGATAGCCGTATTGACGACGGGCTAAAGCTGGATTGTAACTGATTCCTCCCTTAGTTCCAATAAGGGGTACGTTGGGGAAACTTCCGCAACTGAAGATGATCTTGGTTTCGTCGTTGTCAGGACTACACCAATCAATGTCTGTATGAGTGAGAGACATGATTTTCTGTGACCAGTAAAGGCCATCCCTCATGTTCCAGAAAGTGCTAGACTTCGGCAGGTGTGAAACGAACCATTCGTATAACAACGGTACGCAGCATGTGATTAATCCTCCTCGCTGCAGGTTTCTTGAATGCACAGAGTGATAAGCATCCGCAAGCAAGGTTGGAACTGGATTTCCAATTAAGAAGATCTTAATTGCGTTGATGTCGACGAAATCGTTAATGTTAGGGAACAAAAACAATCCGTAGATAAGCAAAGCCAAGACTTCCTCAAAAGCGCTCATATCTTGGATGCTGACGAAGTACCGAGCTTGATCAAACAGGAATTTGGAGGGCAATCCTTGAATTCCTCCTCTACTCACCATATGAGTTCTGATGTCGACTACGTTCAAAGGAGTAGTTGCAGCAATGATAACGTCGTCAGGATTCTTTTCCAAACCGGAGTACGGATCTTGCGCGTACACGGGTATTCCAATCAGACGAGAGTACTCCTCTAATGTAGGCATGAGCTGATAATCTGGAAAGGTGAAGCAGTGATACGTTGGATCGTAAAACTGTACCAAGGTGGGAAGGATCCCATCCACCATGTTGGTATTGAGCAAAGGCAGAAGTTTTCCATACTTCTCCTTGAAAGCCTGGGGGTTGACCACCAGTTTTCCGAGCTTTCCCAGTTCCTCGACCTGGGGAATCTTGAAGGTGTATTTCCTAGCTCTCTTTCTTCCGTAATCCATGGTATAGATCCTTAAGTCCTTTCTCCGTTTCTCTCTTTCTATGAAGTTCAAAACGTTCGTTATTTAGTTTCCTTGAAAAACGACTTTGAAAAAGACTCTTTTTGTTTTTAATTGTTTATTAATGAATGATGCATGAATGCATGAATGCACACACAAGAGTTTTAAACAAACATGGCGTTGAAGGGTATAGTGGTCATGGAGTCAAAACGCAATCTCCCGCCCCAATGGTAAACTAAGGTTAAGGATTTTTGTACCTGTAGAACGGGTTCTAGGGGTCTCAGAGTTTTTGCTCAACCTTAAAGATACGTTGATTGGTATCTATAAGAGAGTTTTCTCTGAGTGTAGTATCTGCGTGACAATTACTTCCGTAATCACCGCTCTACGTCCCTAAAAAAAAGGCTTTAAGTGGGGGTAATGTGTTTCTAGGTCCTCCTGGTGCAAATCAGTCTCGGAATGCAGTGGCGCAGTTAATCACAACCAGCCAGGCAAATCCCAAGAGTAGACTTGGAAACCAAGATTAGAGGGCCTTCACCGGGAAGACATCCTCCATCCTATCTTATGTTGCACTCAAATCCGGGTATAGGATTTCTCACCACAAGGGGAAATCAAGCCCTTTCCCGATACAGAATAAACAAAATAAACAAATATATATGCAACAAACACATGATATGACACAGAGGTTAGGCAGGACCTCTCTTGTTTGAGGGGGAATTTGGCATCCCTAATTCCTCATTGGGGCTGGACCAGCAACAGGTCAACCATTGGTTTGGATGAAAAACCAAGGTTTTGAACACTTATTATCCCCAGCAAAGTCGCCATTTTTCTGTGGTGGTCGTTTTCTTTACCTCCCCGTTTCACTTGGGAGGACGGCACGCTAAACCCTTCACGCGAAATTTGGAAGGAGAATGCGCCCGTGGTGGGATGAATTTTATTTCAGTTCTTCCTACGATATCACACGAACTTTCTTATTTGTCCTACGAGTAGGAAAGGGGAAAAAAGATCTCAACTAAACCCTAGGAGTTTGCTAAGTGTGGGGATTTCACCTAGACTAGAAATTCTGGAGTCCGGGAGGTCGGTTATACATAGGGAAGTGTTTAAACACCCTACATATCTGTAGTACTCTACAGGAACCTTCTCTGTGTCATTGTGTTTGTGTTTATTGCTAATGATTGGGAAAGTTTCTCCTTTGTATTAGGAGAAGGAATTGATTTGATTTGAAAAGACAGACAGACAAACTGACTATTTTTGGTATTTTATTAGCTCGCTGAGATTCCTTGTGAACCTCATGCCTACATATCCCTAATGGAAGTCAGAGCTTAATGTAGTTCGGGGAACTAACTAGGGAAATTAATTATTTTTGGTGCCTTGCTTGAAGCTCAAGGTTGAAGCTTGGAATTAAATCTCTGTTTACAGTAAAGAGACATGAAATCATCTCTACAGAGAGGTATTTGTACTATTCTACCACAAACATTTAAAGGAGTGACAGAATAACTGAATTCATTTCATTCAAGAGGGGGACCTTACTTGTGTATGTGCAAGTATACCAGTCAAATGCCTCTTAAATGAAAGAAAAATGCTTCATCCAAATTAGGGAAAGTTACCACATGTCTGGGTTTTACTGCCAGCTCATGCCTTTCAAAATCCTAAATGGGAGACTTGATTAAAATTGAAATTGAAATGTTTGTTTGTATGTGGTAGAGTAGTAAAAATATCTCTCTATGGAGATAAGCTATGTCTATCTACTGTATAAAAGATTTGACTTTAGCTGGCTTGTATGAGGCCCAAGCTTGAGGCTTTTTGATTGATTAATTAATATTATTGACTCTGGGAGATGGCTCCACTGGGGGTTAATTACAGGGTATTTTTGTGTTCTGTACAAAGCCCAGAATTGAGGCTGACTCTACTTAGGGAGACTCTATTTGTGTGCCTTGTACAAAGCCCAAGGTTGTGGCTGACTGTTGATAATTGAATGAATGACTCTATTTTATGTGCCTTGTACAAAGCCCAAGGTTGTGGCTGACTGTTGCTAGGGAAAACATTATTTTCTGCCTTGTACAAAGCCCAAGGTTGTGGCGGACTTTTAAATGAATCAAGTATGGATGACTATATGGGGAAAGATCCTAAGTGTTAGGAATTTTTGACACATGAAAAATATGGTTTATCTGCCTTGTACAAAGCCCAAGGTTGTGGCTACTGAGTGATGAAGGACTCACTGGGGAGACTCTATTATCTGCCTTGTACAATGCCCAAGGTTGAGGCTGACTCTTAACAGGGGAGTTTTATTGTTTGGGTGCCTTGTATGAAGCCCAAGGTTGAGGCTAACTATTTTTGTTGGTTTTGACTCTACTGAGGAGGTTTTATTTATTAAAAGACTGTTTTTCTTTGGAAGCTAACCCTTTCCAGGGATTTTGACTCAGCTGGTGAATTTGTCTGTGTTGAATGCAGTATAGGGCAAGCAACAAAAGAGATTTGGAAATATTGATCCGGGAATTATCGTCCTCAGAGATGGAGAGATGCCATTCAATAGTTTCTATAGTTTCGAGATTGGGTTTGAATGAGCAAAAAGTAAACAAAGATATAGACAGGAAAGAATAACAAACACATTCTTAGAAGAGAAAGAACTTATCAGGAATGTAAATATATTCACTCTTCACAAACATACACTTACCAACCCATTATATTCAACCTACGATACTCGTCTATGTCATCACGTATCTCTCACATAAGCGTCCATCTCTGGAGCACAAACGAGATCATCTCACAACTAAGGTTATCTCTAACGCGAAGTCGCGAGAACATCCGTATTCTCGCGTCGGCGATCTCTCGCGCGCCGCTCAAACACGAAAGCATTACGTACAGATACAAACAGTGAATGCTAGCTCTAAATCTATCTCTAGAGTTCAGAACCAACAGATTATCATCCTAGATAAGGATTCAAGAAGTTTATCTCTAAAGCACCCCAAATCCCCAGCATAGAGCAAAAATCCAGGATAACATCAACACAGATTTGTAAAGCAAGTTAAATATAACATTATAATCGGTAAATATACATAAGATTCAAGTAAATATACAAACAAAACCAACCAAAGAGAAATACACAAAGAATAAGAGAAATGAACCGAAGATCTCCCGGTTTGTCAGCTCCGTTCGACGCTCAATCCACCCCCGATCATCCTTATGCAACCTCCGAAGTTGTTTTCTAAGCTAATTTTGATCTAAGAATGAAGTTGATGGTGTTGGGACTCAAAAATACCCAACCCATAACCTAAAAATGTGATTTTTCCCCTTTTTAACAAGTCTGAAAATCCGCAGGTCCGCTGAGCGGAACAGAGTCCGCTTAGAGGAGTCTGCTAAAAACCAGATTTTGTTTTCGCCATAACTCGAGAACCGTAACTCCGAATTGCGCCCGGTTCGAAGCGTTGGAAAGCTTATTCAATGCTCTATCCAATAATGAATGAATGGAACCCAAAATGATGATTTTAGTCATCCTTATTTTGAGCCTATGGAAGTCCGCTTGATGGTGGCTAAGCGGGCTTTCACCAAAACTGCGAAATCGAAGCCGTGCCTTTGACACTTTATTCCTCAAGGCTCCAATAAGCATGAATACCTATAAAAACAAAGGAAAAACTATCAAATGGTATAAAAGTATATGAAAATACAATTATTCACAAAGTATACGTATTTATACACAAAACGGGGAATTATTCAAACGGTATTAACAAAAGTATCGATAAGTGCCACTATTTACATACTCAAAACATCGACATTTTGGCACTTATCAAACTCTCCCCAACTTGAAACTTTGTTTGTCCTCAAACAATGTCAAATAAATCAAAGAATCAAAAGTAATAAACCAAAGAATTGTGAATCAACAAGTTTTGAAAACCAAAAACAAATGTATGGCTCACAAAAAAATGTATAGACAAAGTAAATACTTACCACTATACTACAACGACAACATGTAAACGAAACACATCTTAAGTACAAAAAGCATACAAAACATTCTAACACAATACATGCTCACTTCATGAATCACACCTAGCAAAAATTCATCAATGGATGAAGAACACACAAAGGTGAAGGACTTTTAACACTCATCCAACAATCTTGCAAACAAAAGATTAAATTATGCATTCATCCAAAAATCACATTGAAGATATAAAAGCAAGAATCTCAAGGGCTTTTCAAGGTTGTAATGTGGCTTGGTTAACAAACAAGGGATAAGTCCTAAGGCTAATCGAAACAAAAACTTGTCTAAACCTAAGGGAGTGATCAATCCACCAAAGATTCAAACAACACAATTCCGATCAAACTTCTTCCTTAACGACAAGTTTCTCAAACCAATCACAATACTTATTAGCATAATTATTCGTTTCTCTTTTCTTTTTCTTTTTCAAAACTTTTTCTCTCTTTTTTTTTCTTTTCTTTTCTTTTCACATTTTTTTCTTTTCTTTTCAACCTCATAGCAACAACCAAATAAGTGCACAATCATTTTTCTCCCCAACTTGAGTTCAACCATATTATCAAAGTGCGAATACTCCCTACTTTCTAAGGCAAGGTTAAATTTCGTACCAAAAATTATGGTTGAGGGTTCAAGAAAACAAAGAATCAATCATCCATGCAAAAATGAGAACTAAGCACTCAAATATAAGCATTTAGCAAAAACAACATGGACATTGACAAAAAGCTCAAAAGGGTTAACAAATGCTCACACACTCACAAGGTGAATTGACTATTTGGTTTTGGTAGTTGTGCTCAAAATGAAACAAAATGCCTTGATCCTTTTCATGCTTTCATAAAATCAACATAAACAAAAGATTAAGCATAATAAAATCCAGTTAAAACAACGATTGTGGCCTCCAGCATATGTAAACAATGGAAAGCTTCCTCACATTTATGGTTTAGGAACTAAAGTGATTCAATCAACAAGCAAGTAATGCAAAAGAATGAATGGTATGGTAATTGTACAAATGAAAAGTTTCCTAAACATGCTATGCTATAGAAAACGATAAATGAGTACCTTGAATGATACAACTTCAAAAACAATATCCTACCATAGATCCGCAAGTTGAAACACTCAATCTTCGGAAAACAACCTACTAAATCTTCAAATTACCGAACAAACTTTGAGTACAAACAACCAGTAAAAGAATTAGAAAAATAAAACTAATATATATTACTAATTAGCCTTGGTTAAAGTGGGAAAAAGAGTGAACCAAGTGGAATGGAAGCCCCACTAGTACAAAGTAGGAAAACAAAATTCTACTATGCTCGCTTAGCGAGCTCTGTTCCGCTTAGCGGACACAGAAAAAACCAGAAAAATCAGAACAGAATCTGGTGTTCCAGCTCTCTCCACTTCACCTAAATACCTCAAATACTGAAATATAGACAAAAATTTACAACCGTTGGGGTGCCTCCCAACAAGCGCTTGTTTTACGTCGTTAGCTCGACGCCTTTATTGTTTTGGTGTTTGGAAAGTAGCTTCCTCTCGTCATGCCTTGGTGACGTCTCACCGCACAAGCCTAAAGAAAGTGTCCTAACCAACCACTCAACAAACGTTACGGGTACAAATATATACAATGATCAAACGAACATAAAGGAAAACACAAGTATACAAATATGTATATGAACAAACACATATATACAAACATGAAACACATATAACTATTAACATACACAAAGAGAAAGTTGGTGAATGTTGGATGCACGAGTTGAAAAGTGAAGATTTGTAAGTAAAGAGCTAATCCGAGATCAACATGTTTCACCAACATCCACCAACAAAAGTATACTTGTATGTAACATATACAAGTAAAACTATATGGTGGACATAAACAAGTAAACATGTACAAGTAAGTATATATACAAGTGAAACTATACAATATATACGATATATACAAAGCTCAAAACCACGAAAACTATTGTGATGCAATCACAACCATCCCCGGCAACGGCGCCATTTTGTTGAATGCAGTATAGGGCAAGCAACAAAAGAGATTTGGAAATATTGATCCGGGAATTATCGTCCTCAGAGATGGAGAGATGCCATTCAATAGTTTCTATAGTTTCGAGATTGGGTTTGAATGAGCAAAAAGTAAACAAAGATATAGACAGGAAAGAATAACAAACACATTCTTAGAAGAGAAAGAACTTATCAGGAATGTAAATATATTCACTCTTCACAAACATACACTTACCAACCCATTATATTCAACCTACGATACTCGTCTATGTCATCACGTATCTCTCACATAAGCGTCCATCTCTGGAGCACAAACGAGATCATCTCACAACTAAGGTTATCTCTAACGCGAAGTCGCGAGAACATCCGTATTCTCGCGTCGGCGATCTCTCGCGCGCCGCTCAAACACGAAAGCATTACGTACAGATACAAACAGTGAATGCTAGCTCTAAATCTATCTCTAGAGTTCAGAACCAACAGATTATCATCCTAGATAAGGATTCAAGAAGTTTATCTCTAAAGCACCCCAAATCCCCAGCATAGAGCAAAAATCCAGGATAACATCAACACAGATTTGTAAAGCAAGTTAAATATAACATTATAATCGGTAAATATACATAAGATTCAAGTAAATATACAAACAAAACCAACCAAAGAGAAATACACAAAGAATAAGAGAAATGAACCGAAGATCTCCCGGTTTGTCAGCTCCGTTCGACGCTCAATCCACCCCCGATCATCCTTATGCAACCTCCGAAGTTGTTTTCTAAGCTAATTTTGATCTAAGAATGAAGTTGATGGTGTTGGGACTCAAAAATACCCAACCCATAACCTAAAAATGTGATTTTTCCCCTTTTTAACAAGTCTGAAAATCCGCAGGTCCGCTGAGCGGAACAGAGTCCGCTTAGAGGAGTCTGCTAAAAACCAGATTTTGTTTTCGCCATAACTCGAGAACCGTAACTCCGAATTGCGCCCGGTTCGAAGCGTTGGAAAGCTTATTCAATGCTCTATCCAATAATGAATGAATGGAACCCAAAATGATGATTTTAGTCATCCTTATTTTGAGCCTATGGAAGTCCGCTTGATGGTGGCTAAGCGGGCTTTCACCAAAACTGCGAAATCGAAGCCGTGCCTTTGACACTTTATTCCTCAAGGCTCCAATAAGCATGAATACCTATAAAAACAAAGGAAAAACTATCAAATGGTATAAAAGTATATGAAAATACAATTATTCACAAAGTATACGTATTTATACACAAAACGGGGAATTATTCAAACGGTATTAACAAAAGTATCGATAAGTGCCACTATTTACATACTCAAAACATCGACATTTTGGCACTTATCAGTCTGTTAAAAGACTGACTTTATCATGTTTTTTGGAGGCTGACCCTTTCCAGGGGTTTTGACTCTTTTGGGGAAATTATCTCCTAAGAGAATGAAATTATTTATTAATTAATTTTGGAGGCTAACCCTTTCCAGGGGTTTTTATTAAAATGAAGGAATGTGTGGAAGCTAACCCTTTCCAGGGATTTGACATTTTAGACAGATGTTGGAGGCTAACCCTTTCCAGGGGATTTTGTTAATATGAATGGCAGAAAGATTATCTAGTGGAGACTTCTTGTTTAAAGCCCAAGATGAAGGCTGACTCAATGCTGAGGATGACCAAACATGGATCCTAGACTCTACTAAGGAAGATTGATGAAGATAAGGGTGACAGAGACTGTCCATGTCTCTCATTCCAAAAATGTACTCAATGCAAAATTGAGACAAACTTAGCTTGTTTAAAGTCTGGTTTAAATTGGAAGAAACTCACCAGGGTAGGCTAAAAAGGTGACTAAAGACCTGTTCCTATGTTTATAAGAAACCTGATGGGTCCTTGTATACAAGCTCAAGAGGAAGCTGGAAATGCTTTTAAGAAGCCTGTGGGTCCTTGTACAAAGCCCAAGAGGAGGCTAATCGAGGGTCCTTGTTATAGCACAAGAGAAAGCTATGTAGTTTTGAACTTATTTTGGCTCTAAGCAAATGGGTAAGAGGTTTCACCGGGAATAATTCCTCTTTGGGTGGATGTGTCCTATTATTTGGATTCTAAGGTTTTTGCCAAGATGTTTCACCGGGAATAATTCATCTTGGGGGTTTGAACTACAGATCTCTAATTAGGAAAGAGCCTTCACCGGGAAGACATTCTCAATCCTAGGTCATATTCCTATAATATATATATAGTTTAACTGTCCTAAGGTTTATACTCAAACGTAGTTCTAAACAAATATATGTACAGTTTATATTTGACAGTAATTTAAATAAAGACTGTAAATTGAAAGCTTGTAAAGCCTAACCTGGGTGGAGTGGAGGCCATTGAAGAAGTATGTACAGAGCCTCAACAGTATTTTTGTTGTTTTGTTGATAACAGTTGAATATTTATGATAAACAGTTAATGGTTTTTGAAAACAGAAGAAGTGAAGATGGACAAAGGTCACATAGGTATCTGAAGAGTTTCACCGGGAATAATGCCCTTCAAATACCAGAAGAATGTTTTGAAAACAGAAAGAAGATTTTGAAAATACAGTTTTGAAAACAAGCTAAGAAGAGAAGATTTTTGGGACTTACACTCTATTAGAGGCCCAGTACTTTGCAGTACTGGTTACAAAAGTAGTTTGAAAAATGATTTGGAATGATGCAAGGTTTTGTTGTTTGAAAACCTTAATCATCCGTTTAATCAGAAATTGAAAACAGTTTTGAATATTGACAAAAGTCAACTTAATTAAGGCAAAGATGAAATCTATACCCAATTAAGACCTAAATAATTAGGGTTTTATCATAAAATTATTCACAAAGTTATTAGGTTAAAACAAAAATGAAACTATATATTTTAAAGTATTTAAGAAAACATTTAAAACATACTATTTTAAACCTAATTAAAATACATAAAATAAATAATATTTTTATGATTTTTTTGATTATTCACAAAATAAGTATATTAAATAGCAAGTGTGTGAAAAATGAAGTAAAAATGATTTGATTTGATAAGTTTATTAATTGTGTGAAGTTTGTATAAAAAAAAGAATGAAAATGGATGCTAAAAAATTGGTTTGGCCCTAGAGAGGTTCGAACCCACGCCCTTCATGATCACATTTCAAAACTTAACCAACTGAGCTGCGCGCGCAGCTTGTTAACTATATACACTCAATATATTATATTTTCAGATAAGCCAGGAAATTCAAATTTTACGCGCGCCATGTTCATCTTCTTCCTCGAGCTTCAGATTTTCAAATTCCTAACTCTCTGGTTTCTCAACTAAATGGCATGATGTAAACATCAATCTCACTCGTTTTTGGACAAGGAACATGATTATGGGCTCAGAATTCATTTATTCTAAGTGTAACTAACGAATTTCAGCGTGAACACGAAGAACACATAAACCCTAATTTTAAAATTAAATGATGCACAAGATGAATAAATGAATGATGATAGAGGGTTTTCAATCCTCTGATGATGCTGAACAAGATAGAATCGAGCTTTACCACAAAGAGGGCTTAAATTAAAGAGGTGGAGTTCAGAAACTTACCTCTGAAAATGGAGGTCGTGAGGATGATTGAGAGCAACTGAGCTTGAATGAATGATCTCAATAGCTTCCCTGAGACTCAATGATGCTAACTGGATGCTTATTGTAGCCTGAATCCTTCTGAATTGTTCTATGGACCTCCCTCGATTTCAGCTTCAAGTGAACATGGAGGTTGTTGAATTTGGAGTTACAGATGAGCTGCAGCCATCTGGTTAGCTTCACTATGACCTGAGGAGTGTGTCTGGATGATTGGCTTGCCTTGAAACCTTCTGAATCACTCCATGGACCTCCAACTGCAGATGCTCCAAAGTGAGAGCAACAATGGTGTTCCTCCACCTACAGAAGTGATCCAGGTGCTTGGATCACCTCAAATGACCTCCCTTGAGATGTTAGAATGCTCACTTCCCAAAGATAAGCTCTGGTTTGAAGAAATCGATTCTTCTTGCCAAAGAACTTTGAAAAACAATGAACAAGAGAAGAGAAAGAGAAAGCAAGTAATATGGTTGCTTTGGTGTGTTTTTGAATGAGGAATGCATCTGTATTTATAGGCAAATGGATCAGTATAGCTGCAGAGGAGTGAGCTTCCTTAGTGAAGTTGATTTGGTTTCTTAGCCATGAAGGAAATTTGCAAATATCTCTTATGCAATGATGAGAATTTTGATTCCATTTGATCAATCCCCTAGCCCTCGATTTTGCTTGATCTTAGGGGACAATTCTGAGCCAGAAATGAGCTCTAATTGGTTGGTGAGAAGATTCCTTGGGTGATTCATCAATTTGCCATAAATTCACAAATGTAATCATTACATAATCACATGTTCTTGTTTTTAGAATCTTCTTCAATTCTTATGGCATGGTGAAAATGAATGCATGGCATGTTTGCAGATGTATTATGGGTCATGTAGCATCTGTATTTGAGGTCATGTGCACAAAATTTCAAAGTTCCAAAATGATGCATGACCTATAATTTTACTTCATGAGGCCAACTTTGAACAAGCATAACTCTTAGCTCAAATTGAATTTTGAGAAGGTTGAACACAATTTGGAAAGCCCTAAACATCTACTTTAAATCATTAGTTTATGTCTTCTTCAAAATCCTTTGGGAAATTTGTGAAAAATGAGGCCAAAGTTGGAAGAAAACTAGGTTAAAACACTTAGAAAAATTTCTAAGTGTTTATGACCTAAACTTCAAAATTTCCAAAACTTCATAAATGGTTGATCTTTTGAAAAAAGTTCCCTTGTAAGATGTTGTTTTATTTGGCAAGATCTACAACTTTCATGTTGGAAGTTTTTTGAGTTGTGTAGGTGAAATTTTGAGATCTCACCATGCCTTCAAAAACCCTAATTCCCGACTTTTCGCTCTTTGATGAATTTCTTTGAACTTCTTTGGCCAAATGACTTTGACATCCATATATTGATTATATTGATCTTTGAAAGTCATTTTTTGACCAAAAACCTTAAAAGTCAATGATGATCCTTCACAGTTGACTTTTTCCTGACAAAGTGAATTTTTGGGCTTTTTGTGTAGAAATAAGATCTTCTCCCCAAATAGATGATATAAATGGATTATATGGAGGTAGTAGAGATCCTTGAATCATGTCTTGAGTTTTGGATTCATGCCCTGATCAGAAGTCAACTATCTTGGTGAATTAGGTCAAAACCCTAATTTGTCGACCATGTGAAAGTAATGACTGTAGACTTTGAATTGGAGTGTGATGTCCAGTAGACCTTGTAATATGAGTTATTTGAAGATGATTGATGTCTTTGAATGACCCTCTGAGGTTTTTTAGGGTTTCCCAAATGTGATCCCTGATTTTAGTCCTTGATAGGCTTAAAACCCTAGTCTGGTGACCTGAGTAAACCTGTACTCATATGACTGGATGTCTAATCAATCATAGATGAGAAAAGTGAAGTTTTTTGAGCCCCATGATTGTATTAGAGACTAGTCTTTGTATTGATTGATCCTTTGCCTGAGCTTTCTTGTCTTTGAGCATCCTCGATTAGGTACCAGATGGAGAAATGACTGCTCTGGGTACTTGTCTTGACCTGATGAAAAATCCTGAAGATATGTCATCTCAGGGGGGTCAAAAATTAGGGTATGACAATACTCTTTGTACCTCCGGTCCATTTGAATCTCAACAGTACCATATGTCCTATCTATTTTTGTGCCTCTAGTTGGATTATACCATTCACAATAAAACAAGACAACTTTATTTTCCGAGTCCAAGTAAGTGTACACCAACTCATAGATATGTTTGACAAAACCATAGAAGTTATCTTCACCATCATCTGTAACTCCTTTCACAAAAACACCACTGTTTATGGTCTTTTTCCCTTCAATCCATGTATGAGTGTGAAATTTATATCCATTCACGAAGTATGTGTGCCATTCATTTGCGCTTTGAATAGGTGATCAGTGGTTTTCACACATATATTTACCGTGGTTTTTAAGTATTTTTAAGTTATGTTATTGAGTGTTTTATTTCTTTATTCGTCATTTTATGCTTTGGTTGTATGTTTTAATGTTTTCAGACTGATATGGAGAAATCGGAGTAAATCAGGGCAAAACTCGGAGTTTCGAGGAATTTCAGAAAACATGTTTCAGGAGGTCTGACACGGGTGGCTGTGTTGCTCAACACGGGCCGTGTCAGGAAGAGAGCTGGGAGTGAAGTTTGAGAGAAAGGAAAAACAGGGGTGCAACACGGGTGCCCGTGTTGCTCAACACGGCCCGTGTTGCTAAGCCTGGGACTTAAAGAATGAAAAATAAATAACAGAGAGCCAACACGGGTGCCCGTGTTGCTCAACACGGCCCGTGTTGGGTGGTGACGCTGATTTCAGTGATTTTTATTATTTAGTTCAGTGGTTGGCCTGCAGGGGTGTTTTTGGGATTTCCAACCAACTTAAGTGAGTCTGCACTATTTAGGAGGGTTTTCAAGATGAATTAGGGATCTTTTTGCCACACGAAGAATTGGAGGATTGAGAAAAGAAGCCTATGCAATTGGAGAAGAACAGAGAACTCTCATGAGCGGAAGCCATTGAAGATCAAAGTTCATCATCTCTATTGTAATGTCTTTATTTGATATCTTTGTAATTTCTTTGGATGATATGAGTAGCTAAACCCCCCAATGCTAGGGGGTGTCCCTTATTAACATTTGTGATGATTTTGAATTCCGAATTTCAATAACATATTTCTCTTTCATGTTCAATTTAATGGTATAAGGTTTTTAATGCTTTCCTCGTCGGACCAACTGGATTGATTTATGACTGACAATTAGGATTGACATCCATTGTTAGGGTTTTTATACCATTATACTATAGTAGATATCACCTAGGACTAGGGATACCCTATAGTAACCGGATTGTTCTTGATTATAATAATACTTGATTTGATCACTAATTTCGAAGGACTTTGGGATTAGGATTTCAATGTTCAAAGGTTTGCCCACTAAGGACTTAGGAGCAAATACCCTTAAGAACCAGTAATTGATAAGTTGAATTTTGTTAATGAAACAAGGGTTCAGAATTGTTACATGTTAATGCACACACCTACCCTGACATGTTACTCATATTTGGCTAAATCAACCTTTTTAAGTTTATTTGCAATTTAATTCGTACTCATAAAAACCAAAACCCCAAGGCTTTTTGTTTAATTGAATTCCTACTAACTCTGTAATATCACGCAGTCCTTGAGATCGACATTCGGGGAATTTCCCTATTATTACAACAGAGGCAAACTAGTACACTTGCTATTTTTCCGATCAAGTTTTTGGCGTCGTTGCCGGGGACTGACGAAGATTATAGAGTTTTTAGATTTATTTCAATTAGAATTTTGTTGCTCTGCGACTAAAATTTTATTTTCTGAAGAAAAAAAATTATTTTATTTTTGTTCCTCATTCTAATAATTGTCTAATCTGTTTATGCGAGGTAAGGCCTCAGCAGAATTTCTTTTTGACACAGAAATTGAAAGGACTTTTCACGCAAGGCGCAGACAAGCTCGTCAAACTAAACTGGAATCCGAGGAAGAAGTGATTACAGTTCATTCTGGTTCAGACACCGAAAGTGAAGAAGAGATCATGGGCGAGGTACCACCACCAGAGAGACTTCTTGGAGACTATGGTGCTAGAAACACACCGGGAGGAAGGCTAACTATTGTCAACCAACCGGTGAATGTTCCTAATTTTCAATTGCAT
Source organism: Vicia villosa (assembly GCF_029867415.1). Taxonomy (NCBI): domain Eukaryota; kingdom Viridiplantae; phylum Streptophyta; class Magnoliopsida; order Fabales; family Fabaceae; genus Vicia; species Vicia villosa. The sequence goes on from NC_081181.1 coordinate 218,398,611, forward strand.
CCAAGCACCATCATTCAGCTCGAAAGAAAGCTTTTCACCGGAAAGGTTAATGAAGATGCAAACAAGCACTTACAGAGGTTTCTGACCATGAGTACAACTTTAAAAATTGAAGGTCATACAGAAGAGGCCAAGAAGCTGAGAATGTTCCCATTCACCTTGGCAGAAGAAGCAGAAGAGTGGTTTTATTCCCTTCCAGCGGGCAGCATTACATCATGGGAAGAGATGGAAAAAGCTTTCTTAAATGAGTATTTTCCCGCCTCGGTCTTTATAAGGAAGAGGTATGACATTCTGAACTTCAAGCAGAAGGAGGGTGAGCCCTTAGGAGATGCATACAAAAGATTCAAAAGAATTCTAGTAGCATGTCCCACTCACAATATGGACAAGACTGAACAGATGCAAGTATTTGTCAATGGCCTCAGAATGAAAACAAAACAGTTAATTGATACAGCAGCTGGAGGCTCGACAAATTTCACAACAGCCTCAGGCATCATCAAAATCATTGAAGCAATAGCTGCAAATGAGCATTCGGAATTGTATGACAGGTGTGCTAGCAAACCGGAAGGAATCATTGATCTCAAGCTGGAGACTTCTAAAACTCGGGTTGAAGATGCGATAGCCGCGGAAGTTGAAAAGAAATTGAAGGCTATGAATATAGGTAAACAACAGGTGGCTCAAGTTCAACAAGCTCAACCTTTCAGCTGTGAAATCTGTAATGGGCCACACCAAACGGTGTACTGTTTTGCTACTCCCAAGCAGATTGAAGAAATCAAATTCCTAAGGCAAAACAACCCGTATTCTAACACCAATAATCCAGGGTGGAAGAATCATCCAAATTTTGCTTGGAAAGATCAACAACAACAAGGTACCCAGAAGGCAGAGTGGGAAGTGGCAATTGAAAGATTAGCTGGGCAGTGTTCTCGGTTCCAAGAAGAAACAAGAAACAACCACAGAAACACTTCGGCCTCAATTAAAAATCTGGAAGTTCAAGTGGGGCAGATAGCACAGCATCTCACTCTACAGGCACAAGGTACCCTTCCGAGCTCAACTGTGAAAAATCCGAAAGACCAAGAGAAGATTAATGTTGTTACTACAAGAAGTAGGAGAGTAGCGGAATCTGAAAAAGAAAAAGAAAAAGAGGAAATAGATGACCCCATGGTAATAGAGGTGGATCTGGAAATAAGAGAGAATTCAAAAGAGCCAGAAATTGTGGTCCCACCGGTTAAACCAATTGAAGAAAAAAATAAGAAAGACGCTGAACCGGTGATAAAACTACCTTTCCCCTCCAGAGTGACAAAGAAGGTTTCAAGAGAGAAAGACTTTGAAAAGTTTACGAAATTGTTCAAAAAGTTAGAGGTAAATCTACCATTCTTTGAAGCACTTGAACACATGCCTTTGTATAAAAAATTTATGAAGGAGGTGTTGGCGAAAAAGAGATCACTGGGAGGAGAGCAAAAAATTGCAACTAAGAAGTGTGGTATAGTCTCGACAGCAAGAAAGATCCCGATAAAGAGGAAAGACCCTGGGGCGGTGGCGATACCATGCACTATCAAGAATATAGCATTTAAAAAGGTACTCCTCGATTCTGGGTCTAGTGTGAGTTTAATGCCTTTGTCCATTTTCAAAATGCTTGAATTAGAAAAGATTAGTGAAAGTAAGACACAGTTAAGGTTCGCTGATCACGCCGTCAAGAAATCCTATGGGGTAGCTGAAGATGTACTAGTGGAAGTTGATAAGTTTGTATTCCCTGTTGACTTCCACATCATGGATATTCCGGAAGACGAAGAAACTCCTATCCTTCTTGGGAGACCATTTTTGTCGACAGGCCGTTGCAACCTCGACATTGAAAAAGGGACACTAACGCTAAAATCATTTGATGAAGAAGTAACCTTGAAGATGTTAGGAGTTAAGAAAAATAGGGCAGGTATGAATGAGAAAACTTCAGCTGGTATGACAGAAGGTGAAAAAGAAGACAAAAATCCTAAAAATCTCCAAGAAAAAGTGTCAAGCATAGCCTCTCGGGTGGAACCAACTTATGTAGCTGTCAAAAGTCATAAGAAAGCGAAGGGAGTCAAGAAGAATGTGGGAAGCAAATTGAAGAGAGAAGTTAGTGTTGCACCCCAAAATTTGCCCTCTTCACTGTGCTATAAGTTATCAACGACGTTTATTTCGTCGTTCAAAAATCGAAGAAAAAATAATAAAAAGTTTCTTATACACGGTGTCTACAATCGTTAATTCAACTGAGCTTCATTAGATCTCATGTGCAGGAGTTCTTATGCGCTTAATTTGTATATTCCTCAAGAATTCCTTAAAGCTTCATTGTTATGTCAGTTTGAAATACCAATGTGAGTCATGACACGAGGGGTGAATTTGTAGATTCATTGTGATCAAAGAAGTTTTGTTCTCATCACTGTTACTCGTTGTTTGCAACATAAGTTGACTTGGATCTAAGACGGCGTACAAGGTTTTAATTCACATTCTTGTGCAAGTATGAGGTATAAAGTTGTGTCGATTCAAGAGACTACTTAATAACATGAATTTAGTTTTGTGTTCAAGACTAATTGGTTCGTTCTTAAGCATTTGGCAAAGAATTGGTTCAAGTTGGAAGTTTCATTCATATGTATTTTGATATACAAGATTCAAGATCATTCAACCATATTTCAATTCAAAGTCCAATACAATACACCATTCTAAAAGCCCATTCAAAATTCATTACAAACATCATTCCTTATCCATTCCAATTTCATTACAAAATTCTTTACATCATTCAAATATACCAAAATTCTTTACATCATGAATAAGACAAAAAACTTAAGCCTAAAAGAAGGAGTCTTCTTCTTTCATCTTCCTTGACCAAGCATCTTCTCTAACCATTCGGTTAACATAACAAAACCGACCCTGCCTTTGCAATAGAAACCGGTTCAACAATTTCCAGCTCTACACCATAAGAAAATCGAAACCGGTTCACAAAAAAACAGTAACAGGATTTTGCATCAGGAAAAGCCAACAAAAAGAGTGCATATATCAGAAAAAGAGAGAGAACTCATGAAAAAAGGAGGAGGGAACCGAAATTGAACGAGAGCCATAACAGAATTTTGATACCAGAAAAACTCACCAAGAAAAAATGTAACAAACCCGAATCTTCATCTTCCTCCATTCACCACAGCATAACAGAACCTTCACTATCTCCATTGAAAAACCTCATAACAAACTTTCAGAAATCTTGATCGCAAATTGAATCTTCTCCAACAGAATCTTCAAATTCATCATCGAACCTTCATAACTTCTTCATCAAATCATCAATAATCTTCAACCTCTTTCCCTTGGAATCGAATCATCATCACCATAACCTTGCTCTCTTCTTCAATCGGAGTTCTTCAAGATGATGACTCAGTGCTTCATCAACGACAAAAGAAATCTCTTCCATCATCAATAGTCTTCAACTTCAATCAACAAATTGCTTCAGTCTCAAATCCTCTCTCCATCTTCATCTTCTTCATTTTCATCACCATTCTGATCCAAAAACTCAGAAAAATTTCTTGAATCTCCTTATCTGAATTCACATCGATCTATAACCTCCATTCTTCGTCAATCATCTTCAATCATCACCTGAAATCGCCACGCTCCATACATCATCAATCAACTTCTTTCATTCATCACCATAGCTACAAATTACCTCTGCATCATAACCGCAACGCATCTTCGCCGCCACAACAACAATACATCGCATCATGAATTCCAAAAGAAGAAGAAGAATTGGTGAAAGAGGAAGCGTGATTACCTGGATTTCTTGAAGATGTTCTCTGGTTGTTCACTATCATCCGGCTTGAAGAGATAAGAGATCGAAGACTAACGATTGAAAGGGAAAAGGAATCGAGAATGTGAGAGCGGAGACTCGAGGGAGTTGAAGCAGATACGAAAACGGTGACGGCAAAAGAAACTCGCATCGGAGAAGGTTGTTGCTGTGCCGCCGTTCGCCGCTCACGTGAAGAAGAGGATGAGGTTTAGGTAACTTCAACATCCATATCTTAACCTAACCCCTCTTTCAATTTCTTCTGGAATTAATATGTATTAATTAGCATAATGGCAGGATTAGGTATTAATTTTGATGTTAATTGGAGATTAAGTAGAACTGATTAATTGCTGATTTGAATAATAAAATCTGATTAGCAAAATATGGATTGGATCATGACCCTGGGCTTCCACGAAATTCAGTGTGTTCACCCCCATTTCTGGCCCAGCATAACGCCAATTTTTTGGCATGAATTCAAAACTGTGACAAAAAAAGCTGTTCAGGGCCAAAACTTCTTGGGCCTGCGCCCTTGCTTCTGCCACCACCGTTTTCAGCTCTCACCCCTAAGAACCCATGCACACCATGTTTTTTTGGCCAAAAATCTGAAACAAAAATGACTCTGGGCCTCCTGATTGGGCTCCTAGCGCCCTTACCTTTGCCAGCACCACCAGTTTCATAATAAACCCCCTGTGTACTTGATTTTACATAGTAGATTTGTTTTTGTTTTACTATTTTGTTTTCTATTATTGTTAGCATAGTAAAGACATGAGATCATTGATATTTTTGTCGGATTTTGAGCATGATAAAAATAACCAAAAACATGTGATATTTCCTTGTTAGAATTTAATTGTTTTGTACATGGTTTAGTTCTAATTCTTTGATAAAAATGAATGAAACATGTAATATTTCTTTGTTAGAATTTAATTGTTTTGTTACATAGTTTAGTTCTATTTCTTTGAGAAAATGTCTTTAAAAACAATTTGCTCTTGTTAGATTTTGTTTTAGAATTTAATTTCTATTATTTTCTATGGCGGGTGCGTGCCTCCTTGTTATTACTGATTCAGTTGTTGAGATGTGCGAGGTACTTCGAGAGAGCCTTCGGTTGTGATTCGATTTCTTCGTGTTCCACTTTATTTGTGGGACACTAATTCGCTTCTGATGCGACTTGATTTGCATCGTGTTCTACTTTATTTGTGGGACACGAATGTATTTCCGATCGATTCGTCTGATCTCTCATTCATTGAGATGTATATTCCTGTATTGTCTGGCTTGTGTTTCTCTTGCAGGTTAGTGTGGTTATGCTCGACGTGTACCACATGTGACTCGTGATTTATTTTCACGACGACGCTTTCTGACTTGCTTTGCTTGATGCTGGCTTACGCGAAGTATTTCGGACTTCTCTGCTTACGCTTGCTAGCTCATTGCGGATTTGCTATCCGTTCGGTATTGTCTCCTTGTCCCCTTTATCGCTTTCTCGCATCATCCCTTAACATGAGAAGTAGGACTTAGACATGCATCTGGCCAAGCCCTCGAAAGAGGCTCTGTTTTTGTTGGTGTGTTTACATTTGTGCTTTGCGGCAGGGAGTCACGGTGTAATAAGTCCTATATGGCACTCCGTTAAGTCCTCATGGAAGGCATGCGGAAAGGGTTAGCAATCAACCCCCGCCCAGTCTCATTGAGTCTGTTCGGTATGCGCATGCTACGCGTTGCTCGCTTCCGAACATGCACAAGATCTTGTTATCGAGTATGTCAGGAAAAGGGTTCATGCAGTCGGACCCCCGCCTTTCCTATAGCTCGCGTCGCTCGACGTTGATGCTCGGTGTACGCACACACCGTTTTCCTTTACGATCCGTGACGGCTTGGTTGCTGAGGGGGGTCCGCCCTCTTGTCTATGGCCTGATCATTTTCACGAGGTCTAATGCTTGGTTGACTTGGGTTGAGCTGCTCCCCTTGGCTATGGCGGGACCGCTTTTCTACCATTCGGTCAGTACCGTTGGTTTTGTTTGCTTCACGAGCGGATGCTCGTTTGTGTGATATTATTGTGTGCTTCCCCTTTTTCTCGTAGGTTGTTAGCTTAGCTTAGACTTGTACCCTTTGTATGATAACATTAGGTAGCAAGCTTTCCCTCTTAGCTTAGGTTTTCCTCATGCATTCTTTAAAACACAAACCACACTCTTTGATTTTCTTTTCTTAAGAGCTTGTTATTTCCGCTCCATTCCCAAGCATAAGTCTCCAAAGGTCGAGCAGCGGAGTGCGAATGTAACTCGTTCACCTAAAAAACACAAAACAAATAGAAATTAGTTAGCCGAGCTACGGTAGCTCTGATTCTGCAAAACAGATACGTAGGCAGCGGGGTAGGGCCCGTGCGAGCATAATCCTTTCTTTTCCCTACATTTTGCATTCATTTTAGTCCAGATTAGCATAGATTTGTTACACACCCATAGTTTTAGACACAGGCGTGGATACCATCGAGTACGATGGGCGCGAGGGGTGCTAGCACCTTCCCCTCGCGTAACCGACTCCCTTACCCTTTTTCTCTAGTCGTGAGACCGTTGTTTTGTTTTGTGGTTTGCTGGCATTCCCTTCCTTTTCAGGATAAATATGTTAGTGGCGACTCTGTTAATTTTCGCGGTAGCGACAGCTGGCGACTCTGCTGGGGACGTCTCGACCTGTTGCTGGTCCGGACCTAGCGAGTCGATCCTAGCGCTTGTGTGTTTATCTTTGGGTGCTTTTTTTGCTTTGCATATTTACTCGTTTGCATTGCATTCTATGTGCGCTTTTACTTTTTGCATCATATTCTGGACTGTCTGGATCTCTGTTTGTTGGGTGGGTGTTTCAAGAGGTAAAAGGCCCATTACCCAGGCTATGAGTGATACCATAGGAACTAGGACTAGAGTGGCCGTGACGGACAGAAGGCGTATGCCTGATTGATCTGATCACGTATCCACGGGCAGAGCTTGGTGGAATGAGGCAATATCGTATGATAACGCCTACATTCGATCCTCTGTTGGCTTTTCGACCTACCTTGGCCTAGATTTACCCGTGAGTGGGGCGGGAATCAATCATTGCTTAACAGGTACATTGTTGGTGACCGCTGTTCTCGTTCGTGGGTTACCGTTGTTCTTGTTCGTGGGTTACCGTTGTTCTTGTTCGTGGGTTACCGCTGTTCTTGTTCGAGTTTACTGTTGGTTCTTGTTCGTGGGGTACTATGGTTCTTGTTTGAGCGGTAATCTATGTTCCATGGGTTTTGGTTCCGTGGATTGACATTCCGTGTTCCATGTGGTATACTATTTGGGGCCGAACCTTTGAACTTGTGCCGTGTGATTTCTCGGCATCCCAGATATATCCAGTATTGTGGTTCCCACCACCTTGCATCATTGCATATTTACTTTCCAAAAAATGATGTACAAAAAATAACTAGCATACTAGCATGCATGTTCCTTCCATTTTCAAGGAATCATATCTTTAAGCCTCGTGTCAAGCTCTTTCATCTCTTGCTAAAAATCAAAACATGAGGATTCCTTGGAAATCGAATGAACATGGCATTGCATGCATATCATGCATCTCACACATTCCATGCATAACAGGTGTTCAGGATCGATGATCTCTTATTCAGATTTGGTATTCTCTCCAGATTCAGAGACTTGATTTGTTCTTATTGGGTGTTCAAAGATCAGTCATGAAACAATTTTGTGGGGTGACCAAGAGGAAAGCTCAGTTGGGAGTATTTCTAAGGAAGTATCTTATGCTCATTTGCTTCCATGCTTGCTTTATTTGCAACTGGTTAAGCTCCATGTTGTGGGGATATCCATAGATTCTATGCTTGATGAAGATGACACTAGGTGTGAGTTCTATTCTGGGGCACCTGGTCGTGATGTTAGTATCTACAAGTCTTTGAAGTTGCTTGGGGCTCCCGCACGAGGGATAAGCAAGACACTGTCTATCTTGAGTATTGCACCATTTGCATTGCTCGAATCCCTAATGCACTTACAAATTCCGTGTGACTTCGCCAGAATCTTCTGCCAGACAGTAATCAAAAGTGTTCTACAGAGACGCCTCTCATTCTCAAGGATCTACTTCACATCCTGAGTCATCTCTTCCTGGAGTTTCCTTTTCAGCAACCTTTGCTTGTCAACCGAGACGGAAAGAGTAAGAGAAACAAGCTGATGAGAATCGTAACGCCTTGTATCTGAGTTACTTCCCCGCTTAATGGAATTTCAGTTGGTTAAGATTCATGCTTTGGTTCTTCCTCACCACAAATAACTCTCCTAATTTTGATGACGATACTCGGTGTGTTCCATTCTGGGGCACCTGATCCTAATGTTAAGTCTTACAAGGTGTTGAGGTACAAAGAGTCAAGGACTTGCTCAATGCAGAGATGTTTGTGTCTATTCATATTGGTTTCCACCTGTCAATCCCATTCCATTTGCTGCAAGTAAAATGTTTGTTCTTCCTCGAGGAAGTAACTCATGAGAATCACATGCAATTGGTACTGCCAGAGGTTTCCTTCATAACAGCTATTGTGTGTTCCAAGTAATGACTTTGATAGCCAAGCGTCAGAGGCTATTGTTGTTCGCTGATAGCAACACAAAGTTCCTCCATTCATGATGGTGATTTCTGTTTCAACAACTATATTTAGGGCTCCCGACCGAGGGATAAGCAAGACTCTGAGTTCTTGAGTTCGCATCATTGGCAGCTCAAATCCCTAAAGCATTCACAAACTCCATTCGCTGTTGTTTTGGGCTCCCGACCGAGGGATAAGCAAGACGCCTTGTATCTTGAGTTTGTGCACAACTTGCATGGCTCAAATCCCTAAAGCTGAGCTTACAACTTTTGTATGGCCTCGCCGAAATCTTCTTCCAAGAAGTAATCTGAAGTGTTCTACATGAACATATGCAACGCTTGGCGTGCTTCCCATGCTGGGGCACCTGGTTATCTGATTGAGGATTGTCATCCGTTCAAAGACACGGTTCAAGACCTGATTGACTCAAAGGCTATCACATTTGCACCTGAAGGCCAAAATTGAAGTTCTCCTTTGACTTAGCGGATCTTCTGAAGCAACAAGTCCATACGGAGAGGATCTCCTCAACATTGGCAGTTCTTAAATCATCGTGCATGTTCATGTTTAAGCTTTCTTGTTTTGTTCAACATTGTTGCATGCAAAACTTGTTTGTTTTTGAACTATAATCATAATGCATTGAATATGTTTGTCTTAAAAAATCCATTCGTTTTTGCTCTTATATGTGTTATATGCTTTTTGTGATACTCAACTCTTGTGAATAAAGCATGATAACTCCGTAGGGAGAATGATGAACATAATACCAATAACCTCAAATGGTATGATTTTGAATATGATCCTGCTGATGATGTACAGGCATTGTTTCAAATTCCCAAACACTGGAGATATAAGGGAGTGAAACCTTCGTTAACCCCTCTGAGCCTTCGAAGTAGGAGTTTTCTTTTCTATACGAAAAAACCCTCACATTTAACCCAGGGGAGGGTAGTATTCAGTTGACCTGATCAAGCATTCAAAATTCATCAGGAGCATACATCTAAAGATACAACAATGGCTATCTTTCAACAGATTGAGGAAAGTCAAATCCACAACGATTATCCCTCACCTCAGGAGGTCGAGACATCAAATTTATCCCTCACATCAGGAGGTCGAGACCAACATCAAAGCCGTTGTGGTTTATCCCTCACATCAAGAGGTCAAAATATGATGATACCACAATGATAATTCTTCATCAATCAAAGACTCAGGCAGTCACAATCACTTCCAACAAATCTGAGATTCAGGATCACACGACTTGTTCAAAAAAAAAGAATGAAAAAAGAAAAGAAAAAGAAAGCCCGCTAAGTCAACAAGTTGAAAGCATGTGACTTAGGCAAAAGTTAGGGCATCCCGCTGGACATCCAAATCAAAATTCAAAAGAATTTGTCCAGGCAAAAATTAGGGAAACAAAAAAAAAGAAAAAGCAAAGCAAAAGCGAAAAACAAGGATTACAAAATAAGAATCCTCATCAAAAGAACAAAGTCGTGTGATCAGACACCAGAAACAAAAGGTAAAGTGACTGCCGTGTCCAAACGCCTCATTGATTCCTCAATCATTTCCAAACTCCTCTTGAAGGATGAATGCTCGCATCGAGTTAACTGAACATAGGACTGGAGAACATCATGAAGGGGGTGGGCACCAAATAATTTTGAGCCTAAAAATCCTTTTTTCTAAAAACCGTGAACCTGGCCACGTTACAACCCTGAAAAGTCCTAATTGAAGCAGGGTTAATTCGAAAGCAGACTATACACGAGAATACGGTAAGCTGACTCCTAGGAGATCCGCTAAATGCTTGAGTTGGTATCGCACCATCTTTTTTTTCATAAAAAATCGATGTTACAATATCTTTTCATAAAGTTTCTTTAAACTTCAAGACAAACATGAACTTTGCATTAGAATTATATTTCTCATAATAAACATTCTTTGCATATAAACAAGTGTTTAACATCAGGGAAGTTTCCACAATGAACTTCAGATGAAAAAGTTTTATCCTCCTGAAGGACAGGTTGTCTTCAGAACTCCGTTGAGTAGAGGCAGCAATATTTCAAAGTCTGATCACCCTCAGGGGCACAAAAGCAATTGAATACTCTGTTGAGTTAGTTTTCAGTCAATATGAGGCAATCAGGTCAAGATTCGAAGAATCTCTCAAAGTGTTAAGCAATCAGGGGCATTCACCCAAGCACAGTCGAAATTACTTCCAACACTGATCAATCAAGGCACGGTTTCAAAGTTCATGATACTGGGGCAAGTTGGTTTGATAGGCACGAATATCAAAAAAGTATTTACGAGACTAATCTCCTCAAAGTCCTTACAGGCTGGGGCAAAGCAATATGCAATAGCATTTTCTCCTCATCAGGAGGTGTTCAGTTTAAAGTTCAGGTGTGAGCTAAACAACTTATGAACTTGAGAACCGTCAGGGTCGTCATCCTCAGCAGTCAGAAGCTGAAAGTCCAATACTTGCTTGACCCATTAATCCCACTTCCCGGTGGCATTCTCTTGGAGAACCAATGTCTGTTTGATGCTCCGGCTGATGCTTGTTTGGTGTTCTAATCACTGCTTGCTTGTCAACTCGTGAATCCATTGCTTGTTTGGAAAGTTTCAAGCTCAGATGTCTGACAATCTGTTTGCTCTTGCATTTTCCCATTGTGGGTGAGCATCACTATTCTCTATCATGTGAGGAAACCCCGTGAAGATGTTATGCTATATCCTGGGGCATTTTCATCTGTTTATCTCGCGGGTACATTCTTTCGAGTACACCCTCAGTGTGTTGGCGAATTTATCCAAGTGAGAGATTCTCATTCCCCAGCTGAGTACATCCAGATGAGGTTTTCTTTATTCCAAGATTCTCATATCCTCAGCAAAGCATATTTCAACGAAATCTCCGTGCTTCGGAAGTCTTATTCCCCGGTGGAATATTTTCTCCCCAGTTGAATCATGATTGAATGGTATCTGATTCCCCAGCAAGCTCTTAATGAGGTTCTTTGCCCAAATGCCTCTCTTTCCCTAGTAGAGCGCTTCTCTCTCCATCAGATGGACCTGTTTTCCCCAAGAGAGTCATCTTATTCCCCAATGGAGTTGCCTTAATAAAAGGTTCTTATGTCAAGTTCCTTATCCCCAGCGGATCTCTCATCTCCTCAGTGGGTCGTTATGCAGAAGTATTCATCTTCCCCACTGAATCTTTCCTCAGCAGAGGTTCACATGTATCCTCAGCATAATCTGTGTCCTTCAAGGATTTCCCCAGCGGAATGCTTCATGCACCAGCAAGTTTGTCACTCCCCATCAAAGTTGTCTTCATGACTTGCTCACATCTCCATATCCCCAGTATGTCGAGAATTTGCTTCTCCAATGAAGTTGTCAGGGTATTCCCCAAGCAGTTAAGTGGGATGTTCTTATCTTCAAGCAAGATTTATTCCCCAACCAGAGCTCGCGTCCAGATTTGATCGTCTCTAGCAGATTTCTGATCCATCTTTGCCAGCTCGCAGTTTGTGACTCCTGGTCACTCATCTTGTCCTCCCCGTAGAGTTCTATACTCTCTCCAGGACTTCTTCAGCAATTCAGAGCTCATCCGTTGTTTCCCCAAGCAACGTCCGAATCATGCATCATTCACATTGCATTCTTTAAGCGTGTAGCGTCTTCCTTATCGGAAACGTTATTCCGTACACATTCATACATGCATCATGCATAAATCATATCATATCTGTTTCTTTCTGCAGGAAAGTTATCCAGATTCAAATGCTCCCTAGAGAGCAATATTTGCCTAGTCATTACAGGCGCTTATCCTGATGTTTTGAATCATAAGAGGATTGTTCTACTTATTTTCTGGCATAGCTCAGATCAGTTCAAAGACATTCCTATTCCCGATGCCCCCAGATCGGTGGAAGATATTTGTTCCTATCCTGATATCCAGCTCAGTTGAAGGAACCGCCTCCGGATCTCTATAGATCTTCCGAAGGAGCAAGCCCTCTGATACATCAGATCAGTTGGAAATATCTACTCCCTGACGATTTAGTTCGTTCAGAAGAAGAAATTCGTTTGCCCAGTCCTGATGCCTAACCATCAGTTGAGGACGTTTTCTTTACCCGGCGTACACAGTTCGGAAGAAACATCCGTTCCTATCCTAATATCCAGTTTCAGATTAGTTGAAGGAACCGCCTCCGGATCTCCCAAGATCTTCCGAAGGAGCAAGCCACTGATATCATCAGATCAGATGGAGATGTTTGCCTGATTGACTTTTTCAATCAGATGAAGATTGTCCTACTTATTTTCTGGCATCATGTCCAGATCAGTTTAAAGGCATTCTTTCCCCGGCGTACACAGTTCGGAAGAGATATTGTTCCTATCCTGATTACCAGTTCAGTTGAAGGAACCGCCTCCGGATCCCCGTGGTCTTACGAAGGAGCTAGCCGCTAATTCCCAGATTAGTAGGAATATCTACCTGATGATTTAATTGCATCAGAAGAGATGTCTGCCCAGATTCCCAGATCATGATTCCCAGATCAGAGATACTTTTTACCTGTTGATGCCCAGATCAACCGATGTATCTCCCTCGATTCCCAGATCGACCTAAGACATCTATCCCGATGCATGTTCGGAGACATCTGCTACGTCTGATACTCAGATCAGTCGAGATGTTCCTTCTCTTGATGCCCAGATCATTTGAAGTGTTTCCCCTGCCTGTGGGTGTCCGTTCCTTCTTATCACAAGTGGGAGCTTATTTAATTGTCCAGGTCAATTGAAGTTTTTTCTCCCTGCTTGCGGGGTGGTACATTCCTTCTTATTGCAAGATGGAATCTTCTATTGATCAAGAGCGCAAATTTTCGAGTTCATTCTGGTATTCAATCTCCTTCCACCTCAACGGTTCGAAACTTTCGTTTCTCACTCGTCAGGTTCAAGAAGTTTGAATAGGGGCAGCTGTTGCACCCCAAAATTTGCCCTCTTCACTGTGCTATAAGTTATCAACGACGTTTATTTCGTCGTTCAAAAATCGAAGAAAAAATAATAAAAAGTTTCTTATACACGGTGTCTACAATCGTTAATTCAACTGAGCTTCATTAGATCTCATGTGCAGGAGTTCTTATGCGCTTAATTTGTATATTCCTCAAGAATTCCTTAAAGCTTCATTGTTATGTCAGTTTGAAATACCAATGTGAGTCATGACACGAGGGGTGAATTTGTAGATTCATTGTGATCAAAGAAGTTTTGTTCTCATCACTGTTACTCGTTGTTTGCAACATAAGTTGACTTGGATCTAAGACGGCGTACAAGGTTTTAATTCACATTCTTGTGCAAGTATGAGGTATAAAGTTGTGTCGATTCAAGAGACTACTTAATAACATGAATTTAGTTTTGTGTTCAAGACTAATTGGTTCGTTCTTAAGCATTTGGCAAAGAATTGGTTCAAGTTGGAAGTTTCATTCATATGTATTTTGATATACAAGATTCAAGATCATTCAACCATATTTCAATTCAAAGTCCAATACAATACACCATTCTAAAAGCCCATTCAAAATTCATTACAAACATCATTCCTTATCCATTCCAATTTCATTACAAAATTCTTTACATCATTCAAATATACCAAAATTCTTTACATCATGAATAAGACAAAAAACTTAAGCCTAAAAGAAGGAGTCTTCTTCTTTCATCTTCCTTGACCAAGCATCTTCTCTAACCATTCGGTTAACATAACAAAACCGACCCTGCCTTTGCAATAGAAACCGGTTCAACAATTTCCAGCTCTACACCATAAGAAAATCGAAACCGGTTCACAAAAAAACAGTAACAGGATTTTGCATCAGGAAAAGCCAACAAAAAGAGTGCATATATCAGAAAAAGAGAGAGAACTCATGAAAAAAGGAGGAGGGAACCGAAATTGAACGAGAGCCATAACAGAATTTTGATACCAGAAAAACTCACCAAGAAAAAATGTAACAAACCCGAATCTTCATCTTCCTCCATTCACCACAGCATAACAGAACCTTCACTATCTCCATTGAAAAACCTCATAACAAACTTTCAGAAATCTTGATCGCAAATTGAATCTTCTCCAACAGAATCTTCAAATTCATCATCGAACCTTCATAACTTCTTCATCAAATCATCAATAATCTTCAACCTCTTTCCCTTGGAATCGAATCATCATCACCATAACCTTGCTCTCTTCTTCAATCGGAGTTCTTCAAGATGATGACTCAGTGCTTCATCAACGACAAAAGAAATCTCTTCCATCATCAATAGTCTTCAACTTCAATCAACAAATTGCTTCAGTCTCAAATCCTCTCTCCATCTTCATCTTCTTCATTTTCATCACCATTCTGATCCAAAAACTCAGAAAAATTTCTTGAATCTCCTTATCTGAATTCACATCGATCTATAACCTCCATTCTTCGTCAATCATCTTCAATCATCACCTGAAATCGCCACGCTCCATACATCATCAATCAACTTCTTTCATTCATCACCATAGCTACAAATTACCTCTGCATCATAACCGCAACGCATCTTCGCCGCCACAACAACAATACATCGCATCATGAATTCCAAAAGAAGAAGAAGAATTGGTGAAAGAGGAAGCGTGATTACCTGGATTTCTTGAAGATGTTCTCTGGTTGTTCACTATCATCCGGCTTGAAGAGATAAGAGATCGAAGACTAACGATTGAAAGGGAAAAGGAATCGAGAATGTGAGAGCGGAGACTCGAGGGAGTTGAAGCAGATACGAAAACGGTGACGGCAAAAGAAACTCGCATCGGAGAAGGTTGTTGCTGCGCCGCCGTTCGCCGCTCACGTGAAGAAGAGGATGAGGTTCAGGTAACTTCAACATCCATATCTTAACCTAACCCCTCTTTCAATTTCTTCTGGAATTAATATGTATTAATTAGCATAATGGCAGGATTAGGTATTAATTTTGATGTTAATTGGAGATTAAGTAGAACTGATTAATTGCTGATTTGAATAATAAAATCTGATTAGCAAAATATGGATTGGATCATGACCCTGGGCTTCCACGAAATTCAGTGTGTTCACCCCCATTTCTGGCCCAGCATAACGCCAATTTTTTGGCATGAATTCAAAACTGTGACAAAAAAAGCTGTTCAGGGCCAAAACTTCTTGGGCCTGCGCCCTTGCTTCTGCCACCACCGTTTTCAGCTCTCACCCCTAAGAACCCATGCACACCATGTTTTATTGGCCAAAAATCTGAAACAAAAATGACTCTGGGCCTCCTGATTGGGCTCCTAGCGCCCTTACCTTTGCCAACACCACCAGTTTCATAATAAACCCCCTGTGTACTTGATTTTACATAGTAGATTTGTTTTTGTTTTACTATTTTGTTTTCTATTATTGTTAGCATAGTAAAGACATGAGATCATTGATATTTTTGTTGGATTTTGAGCATGATAAAAATAACCAAAAACATGTGATATTTCCTTGTTAGAATTTAATTGTTTTGTACATGGTTTAGTTCTAATTCTTTGATAAAAATGAATGAAACATGTAATATTTCTTTGTTAGAATTTAATTGTTTTGTTACATAGTTTAGTTCTATTTCTTTGAGAAAATGTCTTTAAAAACAATTTGCTCTTGTTAGATTTTGTTTTAGAATTTAATTTCTATTATTTTCTATGGCGGGTGCGTGCCTCCTTGTTATTACTGATTCAGTTGTTGAGATGTGCGAGGTACTTCGAGAGAGCCTTCGGTTGTGATTCGATTTCTTCGTGTTCCACTTTATTTGTGGGACACTAATTCGCTTCTGATGCGACTTGATTTGCATCGTGTTCTACTTTATTTGTGGGACACGAATGTATTTCCGATCGATTCGTCTGATCTCTCATTCATTGAGATGTATATTCCTGTATTGTCTGGCTTGTGTTTCTCTTGCAGGTTAGTGTGGTTATGCTCGACGTGTACCACATGTGACTCGTGATTTATTTTCACGACGACGCTTTCTGACTTGCTTTGCTTGATGCTGGCTTACGCGAAGTATTTCAGACTTCTCTGCTTACGCTTGCTAGCTCATTGCGGATTTGCTATCCGTTCGGTATTGTCTCCTTGTCCCCTTTATCGCTTTCTCGCATCATCCCTTAACATGAGAAGTAGGACTTAGACATGCATCTGGCCAAGCCCTCGAAAGAGGCTCTGTTTTTGTTGGTGTGTTTACATTTGTGCTTTGCGGCAGGGAGTCACGGTGTAATAAGTCCTATATGGCACTCCGTTAAGTCCTCATGGAAGGCATGCGGAAAGGGTTAGCAATCAACCCCCGCCCAGTCTCATTGAGTCTGTTCGGTATGCGCATGCTACGCGTTGCTCGCTTCCGAACATGCACAAGATCTTGTTATCGAGTATGTCAGGAAAAGGGTTCATGCAGTCGGACCCCCGCCTTTCCTATAGCTCGCGTCGCTCGACGTTGATGCTCGGTGTACGCACACACCGTTTTCCTTTACGATCCGTGACGGCTTGGTTGCTGAGGGGGGTCCGCCCTCTTGTCTATGGCCTGATCATTTTCACGAGGTCTAATGCTTGGTTGACTTGGGTTGAGCTGCTCCCCTTGGCTATGGCGGGACCGCTTTTCTACCATTCGGTCAGTACCGTTGGTTTTGTTTGCTTCACGAGCGGATGCTCGTTTGTGTGATATTATTGTGTGCTTCCCCTTTTTCTCGTAGGTTGTTAGCTTAGCTTAGACTTGTACCCTTTGTATGATAACATTAGGTAGCAAGCTTTCCCTCTTAGCTTAGGTTTTCCTCATGCATTCTTTAAAACACAAACCACACTCTTTGATTTTCTTTTCTTAAGAGCTTGTTATTTCCGCTCCATTCCCAAGCATAAGTCTCCAAAGGTCGAGCAGCGGAGTGCGAATGTAACTCGTTCACCTAAAAAACACAAAACAAATAGAAATTAGTTAGCCGAGCTACGGTAGCTCTGATTCTGCAAAACAGATACGTAGGCAGCGGGGTAGGGCCCGTGCGAGCATAATCCTTTCTTTTCCCTACATTTTGCATTCATTTTAGTCCAGATTAGCATAGATTTGTTACACACCCATAGTTTTAGACACAGGCGTGGATACCATCGAGTACGATGGGCGCGAGGGGTGCTAGCACCTTCCCCTCGCGTAACCGACTCCCTTACCCTTTTTCTCTGGTCGTGAGACCGTTGTTTTGTTTTGTGGTTTGCTGGCATTCCCTTCCTTTTCAGGATAAATATGTTAGTGGCGACTCTGTTAATTTTCGCGGTAGCGACAGTTAGCCACGCTTTTCATCTTCATGAGTTCGTGGTTGCAAAAGTGACAAGCAACAAGGTGTGGAAAAGGAAATACCCTCCATAATAAAGGGTAATGGACCGTCGAGCTATGCGACGTTAAACGAAGCGCTTCGTGGGAGGCAACCCACGGTTTTAATAATTAATTTCTCTGTTTGTTTATTTTATTTTCAGGAAATAAAAGAGGACGTCTCTGGTGAAAGCTTGGAAGTGATCATTAGAGTGCATTACCCTCTGTGAGTCACCTCTCTCAGGCTCGTTCTGAAACATTGAGGCCAATGTTTAGTTCAAGTTTGGGGGAGGCTCTTCTCTTTGCATTTTAATTTTTATGTTATTTTTATGTTATTGGTATGATGTGAAACCATAAAGTGAAATCTGCCCAAATTTTGACCGAAATTTTAATTTTTGTTGAAGAGTTTTGATCTTAAAGAGCGATCGGGAATAGTATATAGAGATGAAGCGAGGGTTGTTTGAGGACAGGAAGTTCAGAATAATGTGACAAGAAGAGGTTTGTTTAAACACCCTTGGTTCCCTAAAAGAGATATGAGTCTAACGTGTAGATTTGCATCATAGTTCTTGTCTCCTGAGAAGTACTTCTCGAGTAGTTTATCGATACAGTCTAGCAGAATTCAGATTCACTTGCATGACGACTGGTTGAAAAAAAAAGATATAAAGTTGGCACCAAATGATGAAAAGGCGGTAAAAGGCAATCGACTCGCTAAGTTGGGTAACCCTCACCCGGTTATTCAGCCCAAAGGAGATTGATCCCCAAACATCGTCCAAAAGGATAATATATAACTGCGAAGTTTGAAAATTTCATCGGGAATAAAAAGTAGCCAATGCTGCTAGTTTGGTGCCAGGAAAAGAAAACCAGAAGCCTTGATTCATCTCATGCAGGTGATGATTATTAGAAGAAATGCAGTGCCTTAATATGATTGTCCAAATGAAAGAGGAGGAAAATCGGAAAGAGACTTAAGTGCAAAGCATAGTTGGAGAGGTATCCGAAATGGGAGATTGAGGTTTAAAGTGGTAACAGAAACTCGTCGCGTCATGTGAATGCCGAACCAACTGTTTCTTGATCAATACAGACGGATATCTCACGTATGAACACCGTGTGCTTTGAAGGTCGTTAACTTTTGTAATTGTCGCTTGAGGTCAAGCAACGGTTTAAGTTTGGGGGAGTTTGATCAGTGGTTTTCACACATATATTTACCGTGGTTTTTAAGTATTTTTAAGTTATGTTATTGAGTGTTTTATTTCTTTATTCGTCATTTTATGCTTTGGTTGTATGTTTTAATGTTTTCAGACTGATATGGAGAAATCGGAGTAAATCAGGGCAAAACTCGGAGTTTCGAGGAATTTCAGAAAACATGTTTCAGGAGGTCTGACACGGGTGGCTGTGTTGCTCAACACGGGCCGTGTCAGGAAGAGAGCTGGGAGTGAAGTTTGAGAGAAAGGAAAAACAGGGGTGCAACACGGGTGCCCGTGTTGCTCAACACGGCCCGTGTTGCTAAGCCTGGGACTTAAAGAATGAAAAATAAATAACAGAGAGCCAACACGGGTGCCCGTGTTGCTCAACACGGCCCGTGTTGGGTGGTGACGCTGATTTCAGTGATTTTTATTATTTAGTTCAGTGGTTGGCCTGCAGGGGTGTTTTTGGGATTTCCAACCAACTTAAGTGAGTCTGCACTATTTAGGAGGGTTTTCAAGATGAATTAGGGATCTTTTTGCCACACGAAGAATTGGAGGATTGAGAAAAGAAGCCTATGCAATTGGAGAAGAACAGAGAACTCTCATGAGCGGAAGCCATTGAAGATCAAAGTTCATCATCTCTATTGTAATGTCTTTATTTGATATCTTTGTAATTTCTTTGGATGATATGAGTAGCTAAACCCCCCAATGCTAGGGGGTGTCCCTTATTAACATTTGTGATGATTTTGAATTCCGAATTTCAATAACATATTTCTCTTTCATGTTCAATTTAATGGTATAAGGTTTTTAATGCTTTCCTCGTCGGACCAACTGGATTGATTTATGACTGACAATTAGGATTGACATCCATTGTTAGGGTTTTTATACCATTATACTATAGTAGATATCACCTAGGACTAGGGATACCCTATAGTAACCGGATTGTTCTTGATTATAATAATACTTGATTTGATCACTAATTTCGAAGGACTTTGGGATTAGGATTTCAATGTTCAAAGGTTTGCCCACTAAGGACTTAGGAGCAAATACCCTTAAGAACCAGTAATTGATAAGTTGAATTTTGTTAATGAAACAAGGGTTCAGAATTGTTACATGTTAATGCACACACCTACCCTGACATGTTACTCATATTTGGCTAAATCAACCTTTTTAAGTTTATTTGCAATTTAATTCGTACTCATAAAAACCAAAACCCCAAGGCTTTTTGTTTAATTGAATTCCTACTAACTCTGTAATATCACGCAGTCCTTGAGATCGACATTCGGGGAATTTCCCTATTATTACAACAGAGGCAAACTAGTACACTTGCTATTTTTCCGATCAAGTTTTTGGCGTCGTTGCCGGGGACTGACGAAGATTATAGAGTTTTTAGATTTATTTCAATTAGAATTTTGTTGCTCTGCGACTAAAATTTTATTTTCTGAAGAAAAAAAAATTATTTTATTTTTGTTCCTCATTCTAATAATTGTCTAATCTGTTTATGCGAGGTAAGGCCTCAGCAGAATTTCTTTTTGACACAGAAATTGAAAGGACTTTTCACGCAAGGCGCAGACAAGCTCGTCAAACTAAACTGGAATCCGAGGAAGAAGTGATTACAGTTCATTCTGGTTCAGACACCGAAAGTGAAGAAGAGATCATGGGCGAGGTACCACCACCAGAGAGACTTCTTGGAGACTATGGTGCTAGAAACACACCGGGAGGAAGGCTAACTATTGTCAACCAACCGGTGAATGTTCCTAATTTTCAATTGCATCCAAGCACCATCATTCAGCTCGAAAGAAAGCTTTTCACCGGAAAGGTTAATGAAGATGCAAACAAGCACTTACAGAGGTTTCTGACCATGAGTACAACTTTAAAAATCGAAGGCCATACAGAAGAGGCCAAGAAGCTGAGAATGTTCCCATTCACCTTGGCAGAAGAAGCAGAAGAGTGGTTTTATTCCCTTCCAGCGGGCAGCATTACATCATGGGAAGAGATGGAAAAACTTTCTTAAATGAGTATTTTCCCGCCTCGGTCTTTATAAGGAAGAGGTATGACATTCTGAACTTCAAGCAGAAGGAGGGTGAGCCCTTAGGAGATGCATACAAAAGATTCAAAAGAATTCTAGTAGCATGTCCCACTCACAATATGGACAAGACTGAACAGATGCAAGTATTTGTCAATGGCCTCAGAATGAAAACAAAACAGTTAATTGATACAGCAGCTGGAGGCTCGACAAATTTCACAACAGCCTCAGGCATCATCAAAATCATTGAAGCAATAGCTGCAAATGAGCATTCGGAATTGTATGACAGGTGTGCTAGCAAACCGGAAGGAATCATTGATCTCAAGCTGGAGACTTCTAAAACTCGGGTTGAAGATGCGATAGCCGCGGAAGTTGAAAAGAAATTGAAGGCTATGAATATAGGTAAACAACAGGTGGCTCAAGTTCAACAAGCTCAACCTTTCAGCTGTGAAATCTGTAATGGGCCACACCAAACGGTGTACTGTTTTGCTACTCCCAAGCAGATTGAAGAAATCAAATTCCTAAGGCAAAACAACCCGTATTCTAACACCAATAATCCAGGGTGGAAGAATCATCCAAATTTTGCTTGGAAAGATCAACAACAACAAGGTACCCAGAAGGCAGAGTGGGAAGTGGCAATTGAAAGATTAGCTGGGCAGTGTTCTCGGTTCCAAGAAGAAACAAGAAACAACCACAGAAACACTTCGGCCTCAATTAAAAATCTGGAAGTTCAAGTGGGGCAGATAGCACAGCATCTCACTCTACAGGCACAAGGTACCCTTCCGAGCTCAACTGTGAAAAATCCGAAAGACCAAGAGAAGATTAATGCTGTTACTACAAGAAGTAGGAGAGTAGCGGAATCTGAAAAAGAAAAAGAAAAAGAGGAAATAGATGACCCCATGGTAATAGAGGTGGATCTGGAAATAAGAGAGAATTCAAAAGAGCCAGAAATTATGGTCCCACCGGTTAAACCAATTGAAGAAAAAAATAAGAAAGACGCTGAACCGGTGATAAAACTACCTTTCCCCTCCAGAGTGACAAAGAAGGTTTCAAGAGAGAAAGACTTTGAAAAGTTTACGAAATTGTTCAAAAAGTTAGAGGTAAATCTACCATTCTTTGAAGCACTTGAACACATGCCTTTGTATAAAAAATTTATGAAGGAGGTGTTGGCGAAAAAGAGATCACTGGGAGGAGAGCAAAAAATTGCAACCAAGAAGTGTGGTATAGTCTCGACAGCAAGAAAGATCCCGATAAAGAGGAAAGACCCTGGGGCGGTGGCGATACCATGCACTATCAAGAATATAGCATTTAAAAAGGTACTCCTCGATTCTGGGTCTAGTGTGAGTTTAATGCCTTTGTCCATTTTCAAAATGCTTGAATTAGAAAAGATTAGTGAAAGTAAGACACAGTTAAGGTTCGCTGATCACGCCGTCAAGAAATCCTATGGGGTAGCTGAAGATGTACTAGTGGAAGTTGATAAGTTTGTATTCCCTGTTGACTTCCACATCATGGATATTCCGGAAGACGAAGAAACTCCTATCCTTCTTGGGAGACCATTTTTGTCGACAGGCCGTTGCAACCTCGACATTGAAAAAGGGACACTAACGCTAAAATCATTTGATGAAGAAGTAACCTTGAAGATGTTAGGAGTTAAGAAAAATAGGGCAGGTATGAATGAGAAAACTTCAGCTGGTATGACAGAAGGTGAAAAAGAAGACAAAAATCCTAAAAATCTCCAAGAAAAAGTGTCAAGCATAGCCTCTCGGGTGGAACCAACTTATGTAGCTGTCAAAAGTCATAAGAAAGCGAAGGGAGTCAAGAAGAATGTGGGAAGCAAATTGAAGAGAGAAGTTAGCCACGCTTTTCATCTTCATGAGTTCGTGGTTGCAAAAGTGACAAGCAACAAGGTGTGGAAAAGGAAATACCCTCCATAATAAAGGGTAATGGACCGTCGAGCTATGCGACGTTAAACGAAGCGCTTCGTGGGAGGCAACCCACGGTTTTAATAATTAATTTCTCTGTTTGTTTATTTTATTTTCAGGAAATAAAAGAGGACGTCTCTGGTGAAAGCTTGGAAGTGATCATTAGAGTGCATTACCCTCTGTGAGTCACCTCTCTCAGGCTCGTTCTGAAACATTGAGGCCAATGTTTAGTTCAAGTTTGGGGGAGGCTCTTCTCTTTGCATTTTAATTTTTATGTTATTTTTATGTTATTGGTATGATGTGAAACCATAAAGTGAAATCTGCCCAAATTTTGACCGAAATTTTAATTTTTGTTGAAGAGTTTTGATCTTAAAGAGCGATCGGGAATAGTATATAGAGATGAAGCGAGGGTTGTTTGAGGACAGGAAGTTCAGAATAATGTGACAAGAAGAGGTTTGTTTAAACACCCTTGGTTCCCTAAAAGAGATATGAGTCTAACGTGTAGATTTGCATCATAGTTCTTGTCTCCTGAGAAGTACTTCTCGAGTAGTTTATCGATACAGTCTAGCAGAATTCAGATTCACTTGCATGACGACTGGTTGAAAAAAAAAGATATAAAGTTGGCACCAAATGATGAAAAGGCGGTAAAAGGCAATCGACTCGCTAAGTTGGGTAACCCTCACCCGGTTATTCAGCCCACAGGAGATTGATCCCCAAACATCGTCCAAAAGGACAATATATAACTGCGAAGTTTGAAAATTTCATCGGGAATAAAAAGTAGCCAATGCTGCTAGTTTGGTGCCAGGAAAAGAAAACCAGAAGCCTTGATTCATCTCATGCAGGTGATGATTATTAGAAGAAATGCAGTGCCTTAATATGATTGTCCAAATGAAAGAGGAGGAAAATCGGAAAGAGACTTAAGTGCAAAGCATAGTTGGAGAGGTATCCGAAATGGGAGATTGAGGTTTAAAGTGGTAACAGAAACTCGTCGCGTCATGTGAATGCCGAACCAACTGTTTCTTGATCAATACAGACGGATATCTCACGTATGAACACCGTGTGCTTTGAAGGTCGTTAACTTTTGTAATTGTCGCTTGAGGTCAAGCAACGGTTTAAGTTTGGGGGAGTTTGATCAGTGGTTTTCACACATATATTTACCGTGGTTTTTAAGTATTTTTAAGTTATGTTATTGAGTGTTTTATTTCTTTATTCGTCATTTTATGCTTTGGTTGTATGTTTTAATGTTTTCAGACTGATATGGAGAAATTGGAGTAAATCAGTGCAAAACTCGGAGTTTCGAGGAAGTTCAGAAAACATGTTTCAGGAGGCCTGACACGGGTGGCCGTGTTGCTCAACACGGGCCGTGTCAGGAAGAGAGCTAGGAGCGAAGTTTGAGAGAAAGGAAAAATAGGGGTGCAACACGGGTGCCCGTGTTGCTCAACACGGCCCGTGCTGCTAAGCCTGGGACTTAAAGAATGAAAAATAAATAACAGAGGGCCAACACGGGTGCCCGTGTTGCTCAACACGGCCCGTGTTGGGTGGTGACGCTGATTTCAGTGATTTTTATTATTTAGTTCAGTGGTTGGCCTGCAGGGGTGTTTTTGGGATTTCCAACCAACTTAAGTGAGTCTGCACTATTTAGGAGGGTTTTCAAGATGAATTAGGGATCTTTTTGCTACACGAAGAATTGGAGGATTGAGAAAAGAAGCATATGCAATTGGAGAAGAACATAGAACTCTCATGAGCGGAAGCCATTGAAGATCAAAGTTCATCATCTCTATTGTAATGTCTTTATTTGATATCTTTGTAATTTCTTTGGATGATATGAGTAGCTAAACCCCCCAATGCTAGGGGGTGTCCCTGATTAACATTTGTGATGATTTTGAATTCCGAATTTCAATAACATATTTCTCTTTCATGTTCAATTTAATGGTATAAGGTTTTTAATGTTTTCCTCGTCGGACCAACTGGATTGATTTATGACTGACAATTAGGATTGACATCCATTGTTAGGGTTTTTATACCATTATACTATAGTAGATATCACCTAGGACTAGGGATACCCTATAGTAACCGGATTGTTCTTGATTATAATAATACTTGATTTGATCACTAATTTCGAAGGACTTTGGGATTAGGATTTCAATGTTCAAAGGTTTGCCCACTAAGGACTTAGGAGCAAATACCCTTAAGAACCGGTAATTGATAAGTTGAATTTTGTTAATGAAACAAGGGTTCAGAATTGTTACATGTTAATGCACACACCTACCCTGGCATGTTACTCATATTTGGCTAAATCAACCTTTTTAAGTTTATTTGCAATTTAATTCGTACTCATAAAGACCAAAACCCCAAGGCTTTTTGTTTAATTGAATTCCTACTAACTCTGTAATATCACGCAGTCCTTGAGATCGACATTCGGGGAATTTCCCTATTATTACTACAAAGGCAAAATAGTACACTTGCTATTTTTTCGATCAATAGGGCCTTGAGACAAGTTTCTCAAATGGAGTATTTCGGGAGTCGGTGCAACAATGCTATACATTCTCTCCTTAAACCATGCTGGGAATTGAGCATGGATGACACCAGATGTTGATTGTACACCGGTAGTATGAAAATAGGTGTTGTTGAATTCCCTAAAAACATGTTTAGGTAGAGAACCAAATGCAATTGGTAGAAATTGTTCCATAAAAACATGGCAATCATGACTTTTCATACCATGCAACTTCCCAGTGTTGGCGTCAGCACACCTTGCTAAATTTGAAGAATAGCCGTCGGGCATTCTCAATTCTTTTAACCATCGACAAACCGCTTTACCTTCTTGGGAGGTCAGACTGAAACAAGCCTTCGGTTTCAATAATTTCCCATTTGGTTGAGGCTTCAACTCCAACTCTTTTCGATTGCACCATTTTTCCATGTCATGTCTAGCCTTCTCATTATCTTTCGTCTTGTCTTTAACATCCATCACAGTGTTAAATACATTATCAAAAAAATTCTTCTCAATATGCATAACATCTAGATTATAGCGTAACAAATTATCTTTCCAATATGGAAGATCCCAAAATATACTTCTCTTTGTCCAATTGTGATCGACCCCATATCCTTCAATTCTACATGCCTTTCCAGTATCTGTAATTTTTGGTAGCCCACAAACATTGTCCCATACAGCACCTGGTGACAATCGGGGCGGAGGCATATCTGTTACCTGTTCGTCTTTTATGAAATTTGTCTTGTTCTTTCTATACGGATGATTTTTTGGTAGAAATCTGCGGTGACAGTCAAACCACGAGCTTTTCTCCCCTTTATCCAACGTAAACGCCTTCGTCTCTTTCATACAATGCGGGCAACCCATTCTGCCATGTGTACCCCAACCAGACAACATGCCATATGCTGGAAAGTCGTTGATGGTCCACATCAAGGCAGCTCACATAGTAAAATTTTGTTTACGTGATATATCATAAGTCCATTCTCCACCAATCAACAACCTCTTCAAATCATCAATTAAAGGTTGTAAATACACATCAATTCCGGCTTTTGGACTCGAAGGTCCTGGAATGACGCACGTCAAAAACATATATAGTTTTGTCATGCACATCTCGGGAGGGAGGTTGTAAGGGGTTACAATAACTGGCCAACAAGAATACGCACTTCCCGACGCTTGAACATAAGGAGCAAAACCATCTGAGCATAATCCAAGCCTGACATTTCTAGGTTTTGCGGCAAAATCAGGATGTATTCGATCAAAGTGTTTCCATGCCTCGCCATCAGATGGATGCCGCATAGTGTCTGCACTTGTTTTGTTTGTATGATGCCATGTCATCTGACTTGCACTGTGCATTGAAGCAAACATTCTTGTTTTGTCATGCACATCTCGGGAGGGAGGTTGTAAGGGGTTACAATAACTGGCCAACAAGAATACGCACTTCCCGACGCTTAAACATAAGGAGCAAAACCATCTGAGCATAATCCAAGCCTGACATTTCTAGGTTTTGCGGCAAAATCAAGATGTATTCGATCAAAGTGTTTCCATGCCTCGCCATCAGATGGATGCCGCATAGTGTCTGGACTTGTTTTGTTTGTATGATGCCATGTCATCTGACTTGCACTGTGCATTGAAGCAAACATTCTTTTTAACCTTGGAATTATCGGAAGATAAAACATGGACTTTTCTGCTACACGGTCTTGATTAGTGTTAATGGCTCTACTGCGAACTTTATATCTTGGACTCATACAAAATTTGCATTCCTCCAACAATCCATCTTGAGTACCAAACTCATTGTCATAAAACAACATACAACCATTAATGCAACAATCAATCTTTCTTACTCTTAAGCCCAACTTCGACACCAACTTCTTTGCTTCATAAAATGTTGTAGGTAAGTTGTCTTTCATTGCAGTTGAGTCGAACATCATTTTTACAAAGAATTCCAAACACAAATCAGGAACATTTCAATTTGACTTGGCGGCCAATAATCTCACACACATTGATAACTTGGAGTCAGACGAACCGTTAAACAACGGCGTATTCATCTCATTCAACAATTGATAAAATCTCTGCGCTTCTTCGTTCAGCATCTCTTCTCCATCACAATCTTCAGGTTGATCATAGGTCACATTCACACCAAATGCATCCTCAACCATGTCACCGATCTGATTAAAGTTTTCCTCATATTCAATAGGCGATCTTTCCTCATATTCCATTGACGGACGACTACTTGAAGCATGCGTACTGCTAGTCTCTGGTACGTTACTCGGCAATTTTTCACCATTAAACGTCCAAACCCAATAATTTTCCATGAAACCCCTTCTATACAAATGCCTGACCACTTCATCTGGGTCACTAATTATAGGTCTACATTCACATTTAAGACAGGGACACCTAACTCCTCCTTCGCTTCGACAACATTCTTGAGCAAACGCCCACGTGATAAACCCGTTAACTCCTTCTATAAAATTGAGTTTAAGTGCACGTCTTCCTGGTTCCACTCTATCGTACATCCAACTACGATAATACAAATAATATTCCATACTGCACATATATCCAATCATTCTCTTTTTTAGTAACAATAATTAAACATTTACTTATATCAACTATAAGTAAATAATTTTCTACAATATAATTTTCTAACAATATATACATTCTAACAATATATACATTCTATAACATTCTAACAATATTATATACATTCTAACATTCTAACAATATATACATTCTAACAATAATACATGTTATATGTAATATTTTCGTTTTTATAAAATCTATAATTATAACGACATTCTAAAAATTATACATACTATAAATAATATTACATTCAAAAAAATTATTATATAATCACATAAAAATTAACATTCAATAAATAATATACATTCTAAAAATTAATCTAATATATATACATACTACAAATAATATACATTCTAATTATTATAACATTCTATTAATTAACATTCTAAAAATTATATATCAAATTAACCTATAATCACATCAAAAAATAAATAATACATACTATAAATAATACAAACTATAACATATATATATATATATATATATATATATATATATATATATATATATATATATATATATATATATATATATATATATATATATATATATATATATAATCACATAAAAAAAATCTGAAAAATTATATAAATAAAATTGAAAAAAAATACCTCAATGAAGTTGAACAATGAGTGAGTTCTTATACTTGAATCAAAATCAAAAATCTTCACCTACAAATATTAAATCAAAATCAGTTTCTTAACAAAAAAATTAAAAAAAAAATGGACAAGAACAAGTGGAGATTGGCTGCATACCTGAAAATGGGGGATTGTAACAAAAATATAGGATTGAAAATGGTGGATTATGGAGGAAGTGGAAGAAGAGAGGAAGAGGGTTTGGGGGAAGAGGAAGAAGAGAGAAAAACGCAGAAAGGAGGTTCTGGGAAGAGGAGCAACACGCGAAAGGGTATATCAATTTTAGCGACGTGATTTTCACGTGTCTAGGTTGCAAAGTGAAAATCACGTCGCAACACCCACACAGTAATTAATGTGTCAGTCAAACTGTTGGCGTGGAATTCTAAACAACTTTGCGACGTGAAATACACGCCGCAACAGAAAAATATGAAAATTTGAAATTCCCCCCTTTGAAATTCCCCCATTTGTCAGACTACTTTATCTGTTTTCATTTTACTTTTTTTTATTTAAAGGTTGCGACGTGTTTTCACTTCGCAACTATTTTTTTAAAATAAAATTTCAGACACCCCATGTGCCAACGTTGGTTTTATTTTTTTAATATTAAAACCTTATAGTGACGTGATTATCACGTCGCAACTCACTTTTTTGAGCCACGTGATAATCACGTCGCAACATTACGTGGCTAGATCCAACTTTTCTTGTAGTGTTTGTATTTGTTTTGATGTTTTCTGTGTCACTTTTGCTTTGATAAGTTGGGGTTTCGATCCTTTTTGTCGTACCCCATACTTGTTGTTACCTTACATAGCCACAAATAAAATAGTTATATCTCAAAATTTTCAATCTATTCATTAACAATTGTGAGCTCATTATATGCTTGTAAGAAAATTGATTATATGGAAATAACATCAAATTCAAATTTGAAAACATAATCAAGTGGTCTAGCCACCGCTTATTCTCCTTGTTTTCTTCCTTGTTCAATATTGGGAGGTCGGGTGCTCATCCTTCTGAGTTGGTTAGCCAGGTACGCTATGTTGATTTCCATGGTCTAGTTCTTTCCTTCGTCCTGTTGGATTTCTTGATATATCTTTTTGCCTCCTTCAAGATTAGTATTGATTATGAATGACTCACCGTATAGGTTGTGAAATTTGAGCTTCATACTTCTTGATATATCTTATGTCAAGATCAACATTGAATCTGACCGGCTATCCATTGAAGTTGTGAAATTTGAGCATCAGGTGGACCGATGAGGCCACAACAACTAGGGTAGATTCGAAGGGTTTGGCAAGGATGCATTTGTAAACACATTCTCAAGGGATCACAGGAAAGGCAAGTTTACGGTCTGGACGTCTCTTCCTTCTTCTACGGATATCATCAACTTGACATACCCCCACAGACAGATTGTGGTACTATTAAACGTTTCTAAGTATGACCCTTCGTACGGCCACAAACTTCCTCTCTCAAGGCCCAACTTCTTGATCAGTTTAGGGTACATTATATTACATGACTTTCGCAATCGATCAGGACTCGAAAGACGTCAAAATGTCTGAATGTAGAAGTTATGGCTAAAGGGAAGATTTCATTTGGGATTTTTCTGATTTTCTTGCAGTCTCAAAACTCGAGCATCAACTCATTAGAGATCTTGGTTGATGTGCATCCATCCTTCTTCTGAACATCCTTCATTTAATCAATTTTCCTCTTCATCATCCCTTTGGATGGACTATTCACATGAAATGCTTCTCCAATGATAACAATAATGTATCGACTCTTTCCTTTGCATGCTCCTTTCTCCTCACCGGTGGTCCCTTCTCTGCTGGTTACGACATCCCAACTTTTGAGGAGGATTTCCCTTTGGGAGACTCTTCCCTATCTATTTTACTTGTTTGATCCTTAAAAAGTGTTTTTGCTGAAATCAACCTACAACTTTAAAATATAAGAGTAATAGAGTAACATTACAAAAGGTAATAAAAAATAATAATATGTGCATTCATTATTATTTCAATAATAATCATAAAAAATAATATATATTTCGTTCTACTTATTTATATATTTTTATTTAAAACCTTTTATGTTTAATAATTATGATATTATGGATGTGAGTAATAAAATATAACAAAAAAAGTTGAAAAAAATATGATGAGCAAAAAAATGTGATGAATATATATATAGGTGTTTTTAAATTCATGGTGTACTGTAGACCTTCCTGGCCTTTTTCTTTTCCTCCTTAGTCAAGGTCTTTTTTATAAAACTTTTCAAGTCCAATGCAACCTTAGCATTAGAAATGCTGAAACATTACTATTCACAAACCATTGAATGTATTTGAGACCGTTTTGTACAGCAAAACTAATACATGAAAAACATTCAGACATTTTGTGTTGCCACGTGTCTGATTTTAATTAGAGAATAGCAGCACCGTAATAACTGCAACAAAATTCTTTGACGAAAAGGTGTCTGGTTCGGTTATCAAATGTCATTTTTAAAAGTTTTGTTTCACTAACAGTAACAAAAATCTAATTCAAAATAATCCAACGCATAGTTTCAACTCGTCACCTTTGGTTATAAAGGTAGTGTCTCTTCCACTGAACTGAGGCAATGGTTGGAATCTTATTTAAACGACCTACCAATATCTTCTTCATCAAAACCTTCATATTTCTTTGTTTTAGTACTGCTATATCTTTTCCAACAACCATATATTTCCAACATGATGAACCGAAAAACAGAACATACCCGTGAATCTGATTTGGATTACTACCAGCGTAGATATTCCGAAGAGTTGAAAGATAATTACCATAAGCTCCAAATCTCCGACGCAACATTTCGGTGTCCGTTCTGTTTGAACAAGGATTATTATTCTTTGACTGACCTTTTGAGACATGCTTCAAGGATTGTTGCTGACGTGCATGGAGAGACTGTGAAAGAAATTGCTAAACATTCTGTCCTTGTAAGGTATCTTGACTCTAAAATTTCTGAAAATAAGTCGAATGATATGAATGTTGATGATACTGTTAAGTCACTTAATGGTAATGCTACTCAAGATGAGTTGTTTGTCTGGCCTTGGGTTGTAGTTCTGGCTAACAATGTTGCAAAATTTGACCCAAAGTCTGGTAAGTATTTAAGGAAGAGTAAAAAGGAAATTCAAGAGGAACTGCTTGTGAAAGGGTTTCGGCCGCTGAATGTTACACCAAAGTGGAATAGTGGAGGGCAAACAGAGTTTGTGATAGTTGAATTTGGAAAAGAATGGGATGCTTTCGTCAATGCTTTCAATCTAGAAAGAAGATTTGAAGAAGAACATTGTGGTAAGAGAGATTACTTTGGTTTAAAGGAGCAAGGGCGAGGAGATAAACTTTTTGGGTGGATGGCACGTAGCGATGACTATAATTTCAGGAATATTGTGGGCTATCACCTTCGGGAAAAAGGGGATTTGAAAACTATTTCTGGAAAAGAAGATGAGGATAATAGGAAAGCCTTAAAGCTTAAATCTAGTTTGGAAAACACTTTAAAGCAGAAGAAGAAGGAATTGGAAGAAATAACAAGAAAGTGTGACGAGAAGGTTGATATTAAGCCGGTTGCGGAGGCATCCAAGAGAAAGTTTTCTGATGAAGAGAATTGGAAAGCATCTAAGATAAGACATGATGATGAAAGAAAAATGAAAGCAACTCAGTGGTGCTCACAGTTGGATGACTATCAAGGGAATTCTAAGGTATGTATATTCACTTGTAGAATTATTTTTGTTCAAGTTAAAGTTTGTTTTCATGATGCAAACTGCATGGACCATGGTTGTAATATATGTTTGATATATCATGCATGCAGGAGATTTTAGATGAAAATGATGAAAAGCAATGGACGTGGTCAAAACAAAGGAAGGAATGTTAAACTTCATCAGACCAAGAATGGGGGATGCAGTGATAGTCACATGCAAGTCAGATAATTTGTTATGAAGTTTAGAAGAGAATCTTGAGATGGATTAATAATATGATTATTACATGAATAACAGTTGTTGATAATTCTTTGAAATATTTATAATATTAATATTTAGTTAAGAGCATGACAGAGACAAGTGATGAATGAATTTGGTTGTTTATTTTCTTCTCTAATTAATCCATCAAAATACTTCAGTAGTATAAACCCTAAAAATATATATGTTTTTTCATTTACAACTTTCCCTCAATCAACTAACAAAGCCATTTTGTACGTAACCCTATAGAAAGATCGTATCTATTTTATATATTGAAAAATTGTAGCAGTTAAGTTTGCCCAGGATCTTACCACCTTGGAAAATTTGTTTTTAACATGAATTGTTGTTTAATGTCGATGGATATTGTTGTGTCGATAGAGCTGCGATTAGGAAATGTTATAAATAGTTGAAATATGAGTGGGATCTCCGATAAAAATAATTAAGGGATTTCCGAATTAGTTGGAATCATTTTTTACGCCAAAGTTTCTAATGAATTTTTTATTTTAGGTAAAATCAATGACCGACAACAGCATCTAAAATAAAAAATTGTATCTGAGTCTAAATATATATAGTAAAACAATGAGAAGTTGAATTAGAAGTTTAAAACGATTAGAAGTTTAAAACTACACCTACTAAATTTCGATGTAACAATGTATTTATTCAATTAATAAATTAGTACTTATATAAGCACCGGAAGTAAATTTTATCTTGAGGAATTAAAATAAAACTAAAATGTCGTATATACTAAATGGTCTTTTATGGAATTAGAAGTAGTTGGAAATAAGTGGTGTTATGTTGATCTCTAATTTGTATCCATAGGGGAGTGAAAGGTTATTTAAGTTGATTTTGGAAGCATGAGCAAAGATAGTAAATAATATTGTTGGGTATCAAAAGGAACAAATCTCAAAGGTCACACTTATAACCCTAACAATCGTCTATTGTTTTATGAATTTTTTATAATTGTAGTCCTTTATCTCTAAGTGAACTAAGTGAATGAATATCTCTAACATACTTTTAAGTATAATTTTTGTTAGATCTCTCACAACAACAAGTTGTTATTTGTTTCTAAACTGATCATTCAAAGGAACAGATTTATAAACAAGTTAACTTTAAATTAAGCAAAAACGCATTAAAACAATAAAAGAGAACACCTATTATGCTCCAAACAAATTACTATCAAAACACTTAAAATGAAATAAAATTGCAACTTAAAAGCACTATTAACTCGCCATTAACCCATAAATTATTTCAAAGGACTTGTTAAGGGTTACTTTAATTTTATTTATACTTACGGGTTACTTTAGTATTTTTTTTTATATTCATTTATTGTATTTAATATATATAAATGTTGAATCAACTATAAGGGCTCATTTGGCGCGCTGGA
Source organism: Vicia villosa (assembly GCF_029867415.1). Taxonomy (NCBI): domain Eukaryota; kingdom Viridiplantae; phylum Streptophyta; class Magnoliopsida; order Fabales; family Fabaceae; genus Vicia; species Vicia villosa. The sequence goes on from NC_081181.1 coordinate 218,432,379, forward strand.
TAAGGAGACGGGGCATGATAAAATTATCATATCCTAATATAATCTGTTGTTTGGTGCACCAATAGAAAAAGATGATTTAAACCTATTATTAGTCCTATTCTATTTCCCCTTTGTTATTCTTATCCTTATTTTAAGTTGGGTTAGCAAAATGATAGGATAATTAAAACAAAAATACACGCTTCTGATATTTTTTTCCTCTCACGTTCCCTTTCATCTCTACGGTTTCATCATCTTCGTCGTCACTAAATCAGTCGTGTTTTCTGCTACGGTAATATTTTTTTGTTCCAATTTCTCTATAATAACGATTTCTTCTTCATCAATATTGATTTTTCTCAAAACCCTAATTTTTATCCTTATTGTTTGCATGCTTTTAACCGTTTTTCAAAATAAAATTAGGTTATTAGCTGTTTTCTACCATAAGTCGATCGCACTTCACGCATCGTCATCAACCGTACTTACACGTGTGCACTTGCACGCATTCATAGCTTGATCCTGAGCTTTCTTACAGATAGACCTACTCAATTAATTGTTCTGGTTGATCGTTTAGAGGCTAGTCTTTGGCTAGTTCACGAACACTTTTGTTTTACCCCTTTCATGTTCATCCTTTTAAGCTTGAACCTTTATGCTTGTTTGTATGGGTTTTACCTGTATGAGCTTGTATGTTTTCATTTACTTCTTCCATCTTTTCTTCTTTAAATAAATTATTCACCCCCGCATTACTTGGTCCATATACCAAGCCCCAACCAACTCTTTGTAAGTCGATTGCCTTGCGCATCGCCATCAACCTTGCTGTTTCAAAGTTCAACTCAAATGTCTGATTACTACATTGTTCAATTGCTTGGAAAGCTTATGACATCACTCATGTTCTTATTGCACACAATGAAGATGCAACGGACGTTCTCCGTTAGGTATCATCGTAGCTCTATTTTTTCCTCATTCTTGCATCATTAATCTTGACATGAGAAATAGGATAAAGATGCATGACTGGAAGTCCTACTGTTGTAGGCAATGTTTGATCTGAAGCCCTACCATTGTAGGCATTATTTTGTGATGTTTGATCATGTATGTTCCTTTCTGTTCTCACCTTAGTTGATATGCTTCTCTTGTATGTTAGAGACCTAGTGCCAAAACTAGGTGCGTGTTTGTTTCGTCACTTGTGTTATCTTGTGAAGTATTTTCTTATTAGCCTTTTGAGCTTTGATCTTGTATGCCATGTTCCCTTAGGATATGATTCTACCTTAGTCACCCTCTATCCTAACTTTAAAATTTGACATATTCATAGATGACGTACTTTAAACTATACACATAAATGAATTATTATAAGAAAAAGAAAAAAATAAAACTTATAATAATATAAAATAAAATGTATAAGAGAAATAATAATTAATAATAATATTATTAATAATAATGTATATTTAAAGAGAATGTCTCATTACACCCTTTGATTTTGTTAGGCACCTAGCGAAATTTCAATTTTGTCCCTTGTTTCCGTAGATGCACATCCAGAAACATCTTTTTTGTTAAAAATTTAATTTTTCCGTAGGTACATCTACAGACGTATTTTAAACTAGTGTATGTTGGGAGAAATTGCAGATTAATTCAGTTCAAGGATTTTTCTGTAGGTACATCTACGGAATAACTTAGCGTCGGAATTTCCAGTAGATGTATCTACGGAAGTATCTCATGTAGTTTGAACCAGCATTATCACTCCTCCATTGTTACATTTATTCTTCAACACTCACACTCACCACCCTAAAAAACCCTACACCATCAATATCATTTTTCACTCTAAAGCTTCAACTTTTTGGTGCAACAAATCAAAGGGAGCAAGAGAAGATAGAATTTCACGTAAACATTCATCTTTATTCGTTGCATTGCTCACATTATCAATCAATTTTCTGTCAAAAAATTAACATTGCTTCCGCAGGTACATCTACGGAGCATGTTGAATATGAACACATTTTGGAGGTGCATCTACGGAACGTGTTTGTGCTGTTTTTTCCAGCATTCTTTTGATTTTGTGTTATTTGTGTTATTGTTTATAAATAGGTATGGTGCACCCCGACAATATTTCAAGAGAATTAGTTCATTTCGCAATTGTTTCTCTGAATGTTGAAGGGGTAGTAATAAAGGCGGTAGATGTCGGCGTTGACTTTAATAACAAGCAAGAGTTTGATGATTGTGAAAGCATGCTCACATGGATTCGTAGGAATGCAACAAACCTTGGTTTTGGTGTGGTAATAAGAAGATCGGATAATGGTACGATAAGAAGAAACGCTTTTGTAACAATATTATGCAAAAGAAGCGGGAAATTCCATACTCCTCTAAGGAAGTTTAAAAGAGACGACACGAGTACTAGAAAATGTGAGTGTCCATTTAAAATCTGTGGTTATATGTAAGCTAGCAAGAAGTGGAAATTTAATGTTATCTATGGTTTGCATAACCATGGTTTGTGCTCAAAGTTACAAGTTCATCCTAGTGTATGTCGGCTCAAACCGAAAGAGAAGACATGTATTAGTGACATGTCCTTGAATCTTGTCCAACCGAAAAATATACTTGCCACATAGAAACGGAAGGAACCCGACAATGTATCAAATATAAGGCAATTGTATAACATTCGGTACCGCAATAATATGGAGAATAGGGGAGATATAAGTGAGATGAAACAATTGTTGAACTTGTTGGATGATAACAAATACGTGTCACGGTACCAAAATTGCGATGATGAAGTTATAGTCTGAGATATTTTTTAGACTCATCTGGATTCGATAAAGTTGTTAAACACGTTTTCGACAGTGCTCATTCTCGATTCTACCTACAAGACCAACAAGTATAGACTTCCATTATTTGAGATGGTCGGTGTTACATCCACCGAGAAGACATATGCAGTTGGTTTTGCTTTTTTGGAGTGCGAAAAATAGGATAGTTTTACATGGGCATTAGAGGTGTGTCGGTCACTTTTGAAGGAACAAGTCGAGATGCCTTAGGCAATTATTATGGACCGTGATACTGCGTTGATGAATGTGGTGGCAAAGGTATTTTCTTCTTCTAACGCATTACTTTGTCGATATCACATAACATGTAATGTGAGAAGGAAGGTTAACCCTGCGGTAGGGATGAAACAAGTAGAGACCGAAGGTGGGAAATCGGTGAAGGCCGGTGTGGTTGTTGAATAAATAATGAATGCATGGAGTCGTATTGCAAATTATTTGACAAAAGAATTAAATGTCGGTTTTGTCATTCAATTTCAGAAAGTGTGTGAAAAGTATCTTGATTTATTGAAATATGTTGAAAGCACCATTCTTGATAAGGAGAAGGAGAAGTATGTGTGTGAGTGGACTGATAATGTCCGACACCTTGAGAATACAACCACCAACAGAGTCAAGTCGGAACATGCTAGTTTGAAAATTTGGTTGGCTAATAACAAGGGTGACTGGTGTCGAGATTGGGACTCTGTAAATCTCATGATTAAAAACCAACACAAGGAGATACAAACAACATTTGTTCGGAGCATAACAGTGTTGGAACATCGATTCAAGGACAACATACTTTATTCTCAATATATCGGTAATGTATCTCGGGCCGGGTTGAACTATATTTTTTACGAGGCCAAACGAGGTGAAGTTATAGGTTCCGATAACGCAAAGTGTGGTTGTACTATTTCTAAAATGTATGGTCTCCCGTGTGCGTGTGTTATTGATAAAAATATAGAACTAGGTGAGGCAATAAGAATGGACGAAGTTATCCTTCATTGGAAAAGACTTAGTTTTGATGATGATGGTTGCATTGAAAGAGAAAAATCACATATATGTATTATTTCCGAATTGGAAATGATACAAGAGAGGTTTTCAAAGGCCGACGACAACATGAAAATCTACATTAAAGAACTATTGCAGAAGATTGGATATTGCGAAACAACCGACATGAAACCGCTTTCTCAAGCGGTTAAGAAAAAGGTTGCTCCGAATAAATTGAAGCCTACACCGAATGACAACTCGACTACACGGGCTCCTTCGTATTGTGAGCATGTTGATAAACTTTTTTCCAACTCACTGACGCCTAAATCTCAAAAATCTCAAACAAGTTCAAACAAAGAAGCTCGCATAAGCAAACCGCCTCCGACACCTATTTTGTCGAAAATTCCAATCACCAAAGAGACGCCTATTCCACCAAAAATTTTATTCATCGAAGAGATGTCGGTTTTTAAGCACAGGTACAGCGAACGAATCGTCAATGTTGTGGGGGATGGTAATTGCGGTTACCTGGCCGTCTCGAGGTTGCTTGGTAATAGAGAGGATAGTCATACACTTTTTTGTCATCAACTTATCCAAGAGTTGAAGACGTATAAAGACTCGTACACACAGTTATATGGAGAGGAAGCTAAATTTGAAGCGGTTAACGAAGCTCTTGTTCCTTGGTTGGGCGCTTACGCACCAGTGTTAAAATGGATGAGATTCCCGGAAATGGGACATTTTATTGTATGCGGGTATGATAGGGTGTGCATTGACTTGACGCATTATGATTTTTTGGAAACCTTTTTCCCCCTTCGGACCGTACCACCAACAAATCCAAATGATTGCATCATGTGTATTGGATGGCTTTCAAAATCGAGTCATTTTATGCAAGTTTACCTGAAATCGGGATGCTCCATACCTCCTACGTCACCAGAATGGATGCTTCATCATACCGAAGATGTCAAGACGTAGCCGGATCTTTTTGTTGATAGGATGCATGGATTTGAAAGATTGAATAACATCGAGAAGGAAGCGAATAAGGAAAAGTCAAAATTGGAACCACCAATAGATTTAGTCAACGATAGTTCTTTTGATGTGTTTTGTAGTTTCAAAGTGTAATGTATGCACTCTTTAACATTGCAATAAAATCATTTTTTGCCAATTATAATCATTTTTTGTCAATATATGCATTCTCATAATTCTGCCCTGCTATATTATTTTGTTTTGGTAAAAAAACATACAGGGAAAGTTCCGTAGATATATCTACAGAAGACTTTAAATTTGAGAACTATGGGTTTTTTCGTAGGTACATCTATGAAAACAAAATATCTAGGTTCTTTCCGTGGATATACCTACGGAAGGTTTTATGACAGAAAATGGGTGGTCCACATTCAACTAAGATTTCTATAAATTTAGGGTTTCTAATCTTGTATTTCACACAAACACAAATATGTCTCAATATGAGTAGAACGTCCGTTGGTATGTCGCAAATATCTCCTACTCCGACGGCAGAACATCTGGGCGGACGTCCAAACTCAACGAGTACACCTCGCTCGATGTCATCATTGACGAAATCTACTATCGTCTACCTTATGGTGACAAACGGAAGGTTGTGAAGCTCAAGTATCGTTCACTTTCATTTGACAACGGATGGAACGTCATTTATAGCAACTTTGAGCTCAAGAACCGAGCAGATGTTTTGGCGATGTGGCGAACGTATTTCGGTTTCGAAGAAAAAATATCGCCCTAGTTCGTAGCGACGATGCAAAGAACGGTAGAGCAAATTTTAGAGATGTGCAAGCGTCCACCGAGCTATTGAAATGTAACATTTAATTTGTTGTTGAAATTATCGATGTAATGCCGATTTTAATCTATGAATGTTGTTTTTATCGTTGCAAATGTTGTTTTTCTGAATCTGATATATTCGTAGATAGACATACGAAAATATTCCGTATATGTGCACGGAAGGTTTTCACGCAAATGTAAAAAAAAAAAATCAAATGTACATCTACAGAAACATAGAGACATTATGAAAGCAAACATGATGCCTAAGAACTCTAATAAATATAGTAAGAATTTTCCTATTTAAAAAGTAAATGGGAAAGAGGAAAAATTAATAATATAAACATAAAAAAATCATCTGAAGTTAAAATTTGACATATATTAATGACATAATTTAAATTGAAAATTGAGATAATTAATGTAAAGATAAACAAAGTAGAGAGAAAATTAGAGATAATGACAATTAATAGGAAAAGTGATGGGAAAAAATTTAAAATTTAAAACTAAAATAGTATTAAAAAAATAAGGGTATTAAAATTTATTTAGTTTTAATAGAAAACACAAAATAAACAAACAGAAGTTTTGGCATTTAGTATAGCCACGTGTTATATTTTAATTAGTTAATAGCAACACAGTAATAACTGCAACAACAAAAAAAGTTTGTTTGTACAATCAGCGCGCGGAAGAATAAAGTTTATGAACGTTCGAAGCAACACAGCAAGCAGGTCGCGATTTTTGCGCTGCAATGTGAGTGTGAGCATTTCTCATAACAAACTCCTTCGTACCAAAAACATTCTTCCACTCTCTCTCTCTCTCTCTTAGGGTTTCTTCTTCTACTTTACTCGTTCATCCTCAGCCTAACATTCGCTCAATCTTCTCTCTGAAAACCATTCATTCTTCTCCCGCCACACAAGGTATCACTCAGTTTCTTCTTCATTATTACATTGCTCTTTCTTTGAACTTGATTTTACTACTATCGTTTTCAGATGTGCTGAAAATCAAATCATCTAGTATTTACTCACTCTATCTAGTTGTTTGTGTTGCTCTTTCTTTGAACTTGTTTTACTGTTATTGTTTTCAGATGTACCGACAATCTGATTTGGAATACTACCGGGGTAGATATTTCCTTGAGTTGAAACATGATTATCACAAACTCGAAGTCTCCGACTCAACATTTCGGTGTCCGTTCTGTTTCAACAAGGACTATTACTCTTTGACTGAGCTTCTCAGACACGCATCAAGGATTGCTGCTGACTCGCATGGTGAAACTGTGAAAGAAATTGCTAAGCACTCTGCTCTTGAAAGGTATCTTGACTTCAAAATTTCTGGTAATAAGTCGCATGATATGATGAATGTGGATACCGATATGTCACTTAATGTGAGTAGTGCTGAGGGCCAGTCATTTAATTTGAATGTTGCTAAAGGGAAATCACCTAGAGTGAATGTTGCTGATGATCAGTCACTTGCTATGGTTATTGCTAAGGATAGGTCACTTGATATGGTTATTTCTAAGGATCAGTCACTTGATGTGGTCATTGCTAAGGATAAGTCACCTGTTGTGAATACTACTGCTGAAGATGAGTTTGTCTGGCCTTGGATGGTGGTTCTGGCAAACAATGTTACCAAATTTGACCCCAACTGTCGTAAGTATATAGGAAAGAGTCATAAGAAAATTAAGGAGGAGCTGTACGCGAAAGGGTTTCAGCCGCTGAAAGTTACTGCACTGTGGAATATTAGAGGGCAAACACCTTTTGTGATTGTTGCATTTGGAAAAGAATGGGATGGTTTCAACAATGCTTTGCAGCTAGAAAGAAGCTTTGAATCAGAACAGTGTGGTAAGAGAGATTACCTGGGTTTAAGGGAGCGAGGAGAGAAACTCTTTGGGTGGATGGCACGTGCCAATGACTATAATTCCAGGGATATTGTGGGCAAACACCTCCGCGAAAACGGGGATTTGAAAACTGTTTCTGGAAAAGAAGCCGAGGATAATAGGAAAGCTTTGAAGCTTGTATCTGGTTTGGCTAACACTCTAAAGCAGAAGAACATGGAATTGGAACAAACGGCAAGCAAGTATGATGAGGCTAATGCATTCCTAAACAGAGTGATGAACCAAAAAGAGGAGATGCTTGAACACTTTAACAAAGGTATGTTGATGTTTACAGTGGACTGTTCAAATTAATATGAGTATTCTGTTTCACTATGTTTAGAGGTGAAGCATTGTGGTTTCTGTTATTTTATTTATCCTTTCTGTATAGCTTATGGTCTAATGTATTTTGGATGTTTGATATAATTTTTTAATATTTCATGGTTATTGAGTTTGTTCCACTCTGTTTAATTAGAAATAAGCAAGATGCGGAATGTCGAACGCAATTATATGGAAAAGGTGTCCAAGGATCATGAAAAAGCCATGCTGGAATTGGAGGCTAGGAGAAAGGAACTTTCCTCCCGTGAAGAGAATCTGCAGAAGCGTCAAGCAGATAATCATAGTGAGAGAAATAAGCTATACCTTGAGAAGAAAAATGTAATTCTTTTGGATCTTTCAATTTGTGATAGCAATGCTGATAATTCAATCTTTTAAACTCTCTGTAGCACACTTGTTCTGATAGGTCTATTTCTTAAAATTTTAACAAAATTCTTTGAAAGTGATCAATTTACAAGAGAGCTAAATTGACCTCTTTAAAAAATGGACCGATTACAAAAAGAGCTGATATCATTCCTTAATATATCGACGATTTAGTCAAATCATGTACACCAATCCTTCTTATTTTAATTTTATCAACTTTAGACTGATTAAACCTGTTCTCCATCTTGTTATTCACAGAATGAGATGGCCATAGCAGAGCAACAAAAGGCTGACGACAAAATGATGCGTTTGGCTGAAGAACATCAGGCACAACTTTCATTTTCCTTTTATCTGCATTAGTTATTTAAGTTGCATGTATTCACTGTAACTTTGAGGACTCTTTTGGTTGGATGTTGCAGAAAGAGAAAGACAAACTTCACAAGAAAATCCATGACCTAGAGAGAGGACTTGATGCAAAGCAAGCATTGGAATTGGAAATTGAACGGCTGAGAGGAGCTTTCCATGTAATGAACCACATTGGAGAGACTGATCTGGAAGAGCAGAAAAAACTGGAGGCGATCAAAGTGGATCTGCGTGAAAAGGAAGAGCAACTGGAAGGGGTGGAAGATCTTCAACAAACATTGGTTATTCAGGAGCGCAAAACTAATGACGAGTTGCAAGATGCCCGCAAAAAATTAATCAGTGTACGTATCTTTCTCAGCATTTCCGTAATCTGATTAGTCTTGTAAGCATCTTTCCTAAAAAATTAAACATTGGTCTATGAATGAACAGAATTTCTGTAATCTGATTAGTTTTGTTCATGTAATCTAATTTCCTTGTTCAAAGTGGATTGGCTGCCCAAAGAACACTTCTCGAGTCATAATTTCTGTGAAAAGGATGGGAGAGCTTGATATTAAGCCGTTTGAAGAGGCATCCAAGAAAAAGTTTCCGGCTGAAGGGAATGGGAAAGCAGCTCAGAGAAAACTTGCCGATGAAAGGAACATGAAAGCAATTCAGTGGTGCTCACAGTGGGATGAATATCTTAGAGATCCAAGCTGGCATCCATTCAAAATTGTGACTGATAAAGAAGGGAATTCCAAGGTAAAACGACTTCTAGAATTATGTTTGTTCAAGTTAAAGTTAATCTTTTCTCTTTCTCAATTTTGAGGATGATTATACAACTCAAGCATGTGACTGCAGCTTCAACTATTGTCTTGTATCAATACATTCCTTAGGACATATTTATTCCCTTAAAATATAATGCATCATTTCTTAATTTCTTAATGATTATAAAGTGTTGAAATTCTAAAACCTTTGTGGGAGTTGGTTGCTACTCACAACTGATTCATTTCATTCTACAAGATTACACTGATGGATCAGTATAAAAGCGTGATATATCTATTTTAAAAAAATTGTGGGACGCATAGTTGTTGGCACTTATTTGGCATGTTACTTTTCATGATGCAAACTGCAAAGACCATGATCTGATATATGTTTGATATATTATGCAGGAAATTTTAGATGAAAATGATGAAAAACTTAAAAGTTTGAGGGATGAACTCGGAGACGAGGTGCATGATGCAGTAGCTACAGCTCTGAAGGAATTAAATGAATACAATCCTAGTGGCAGATATCCGGTACCTGAGCTCTGGAATTTTAGGGAAGGAAGGAAGGCTTCGTTGAAAGAGGGTGTTGCCCATTTGATAAGGCAATGGAAGTCATCAAAGCAAAAGAAAGCTTGAGGCTTCATGTGGGCCGTAAGACTTAAAATTAGACTTACATGCAGAAAAACTTTACTGCGTACTCGAATGATCATTTGTGTCCCTTATTTAGCTGGGTTTAAACTTTTATCTTGAATGAGACCAACTCCCAAAGGCCCATTATCATCCCAACCCACTAAAACAATTTTCTTTACATGTTTAAGCTTTATAAACTCTTATCTAGTACTAAACTAATCGATGTTGGAATTAGTGATAGTTGTAATTTGAGAAGCTTTTCATTTCCCTGCCGGTTCTTTTCTGTTATTTCAATTTCATTGTTTTCTGCTAGTGATACATCACAATATTTGCCATGCATTTTACTCCATAAGAGAATTAACTTACAATTTGAATGTCCAAGGAGTTATTAGGTTCAATGAGGAGTAAAGAATCTACTTATTGTTATATTTTGGCCTTTTGTGCTCAGTCTCATTATTCTCTTGCAGTTATATTACTTCAGATGCCATAACTAAGGATTACCACAGTTGTTAGCATATATTTTTAGTTATCCTGCATGGAGGATAAAAAAAGTAGAGTGATTGTCATGTGGTTTGCCAAAGGAATACACAACATATCAAGGATATCAAGGGGGAAAAGCCAATTTAATAAAAGAGAGTGATTGTTGTGATGAGATTAAAAGTTTCTGATTTTCATGTGTTTAATGATGTTTGTTTTTTACATTTACCCAAGTATGTGTATGTGTTGGTTGGTTAATGTTTATCCTCGTATTCTTTCATTTTGATGTAATTTTCTGTGAGACTTGAAGATGCTGCCAATTTAATTTAGTAAACATTATGATGATATTGTGTATGGTGTTAGGATTATACTAGTTTTTGTTTGCTTACTGAGATTACTAACATAGATATGTCCCTCAATCATTTTCGCACATTGAACTTTTGTAACATATTAAGAACTTCAGAAGTTGTTGTGGAAGTGTGTATGGTAAGTTGTTGGTCTAAACAGGTGCATTTGATGAGCGAAATGCAGCAAATTCCAAATAAACAGGATTAACTACTTGATTTGATGGGATGCTAGCAGAGATTGCTTCTGCCAAGCTAGGCGAGACTACTACTTGCTCCAGCCGTGTGATAAACCTCGACCTTTCTTCTACTTAGCAGCTACAATATCTTGAGCTAGTAACTCCATCAAGCTGCGTAACCGTTCATAATATTTTAGTAGCTGGCTCTTTGAAATCCTATATAAGATCCAAGACAACCAGTTAAGTAATCACACAGATAGTTTTTCCACTCAAATCCAATATAAAATTGATTCTGGAGTTGAAGCTGATACCTTGAAGAATAGACAAAGGTTTATTAACTCCCACATCGTTTTATCTAAATAAAACATGTGAGTTTATAGTGCTCTTTTACACAGATCACTTTCATTGTGTGTATTGGGCTTCTTCTTGAATGAATCACTTTAGCCTTTAAAATGTATTATTTTCCAAATAAATTTAAAAAAAAAAACTAACTGAAACTATTAATTTATTTAATTAATAAATTATTCTATTCATTCATCACATGCCATATAAAATATTTTTTTTAAAAAGCTAGATTTTGAAATAGGAGGACTAAGTTTAAAAACACCCAAGTAGAGGGATTAAAATTAAGCCTACTATTTATTTAGCTAGAACTGTTTCGTAACAATTAGCAGCAAGTATTTATTTAGCTAGAACTGTTTCTTAACAATTAGCAGCAAGTGTAAAAATGGAGTAGATGATATGTTAATTTGTACTCCAAGATAGATACATGTTAAATTGATTTCATAAAATAGATTTTCACTAAATTTTTTTACTAGAACTGAGTTGAAATAAAATAAATACTCATTTAACAAATAATAAATACTCATTCCTGTATGGAATGAAATGAAATAAAATAAATACTACTTTGTACCAATAGTCATTTAAATAATATAATCATGCAGCATTACTGATTAAAAGTAATACTACTGGTTACCTACAACACCTAACTGGGTTGGATGCAGTTATTTCTAATTTTAACTTTTCAAAATGTTATTAGGTAATCCAAGTCATTCGTTGAATTGCATCCATAAATTTGTGGGTAGTTGTTGCAGTTGAAGCTTATAAGGATTCATACCAAATCAGATTTGTTAGAAATACAGTTAGCTACATTCTACAGTCTGCAGCTTCTGCAAACATTTTACAACTACCTTCCAACCCAAACGGTTAAAGTGCAAGAAGAACCAATAGAACAAATTTCCCAATTTAAACTTTCATAACAAAAACACACTTCCACGGTTACATAAATCATTGTAGATGTTACAGCAACATATAAAATTGTATAACTAATTCGCTGCGGGCTACTACCTTTTTTTGCCTAGCCACTTCAGCATTTTTTTCCTACACTTTTTTTAATCCTCTCCATATAACCCTACCCTAATCTCTTCTTTTTTCATACAATTAAAAAAACACAACCTTCCCACCCCCAATACATTAAAAAAAAAAAAACTCACAAAAAGTCTCACTACACACATCTCTATGAAAACCTTTCCTCTTAACCCGTCACAGTCTCCAAAACATCCAGTCAAAAAAGCACCAATCTACTGTAAAATTGCGCGCCGAATACACAGTTGGTGGAAAAACAAAACAAAACATTGTAGTAGTACTTTTGTCACATCATATATTGAAAAATAAAATAACAATGTGAACTTTGACCGGTAACATCCGGTAACCGGTAACCAGTAACCACAACTCTCATCAAACACGGAAATTCTTCCCGGTAAAAGTTTGACCAAATTGCCAATTTTGTGGAGCAATGTTCCACGAAGTGGAAGTGCGACGGTCACTACCGGTAACTCTAAAAGACAAAGCCTGACCCACCAAAACAGAATTCGATTGCCAATTTTGCCCCCAGTTTCTACTCATCGGCATCCACCCTGTTCTCGTTCCTTTAACATAGGTCCTCACAATATCCCCTGCACCCGCGACGTTGCTGATTAGCACCAAGTTAAAGTAACGGAATCCGTTAATAGTGAACCGAATCCCACCACTCTTCCTACACGGCACCCTACGATAAGCAACAGGGACAATCCCGGCGCGGTATTCGGCGATTTTGAGGAACATAGGCATGGCGAGATCGAAGTGAGGACGTGGAGGGTTGCACCAACCGCCGTTGTCGCTGGCTTGAGCGAAGTTGGGAGGACAGAAGTTTGTAGCGGTGATGAAAATAGAAGGACTGCCGGAGTGACACCATTGTTTGTCGTTAGCGCACTTCAGTTCAAAACATGAACCGCAACTGAGTCCGCTGTTGAATAGTGCTGTGCTTAAAGCTGCAGTGTTGACGCCGTAGCCTTGACTGTATAAGTTTCCATAACCACATGCTCCACCTAAATAGCAACAAGAATATTAATTAATTTATTATTAATGAAATTTAAAAATTAGTTAAAGACATAGTACTAGGTTGTTGTGTTAGATTATGGTTTAATCATTAATGTAACATACCCATGGTGCCGGAAGCATCGGAACCACCGTAGAAAGTGGCGTGAGCGGTTTCCCATGCGCCACCGTTGTAAACACCTGGGATACGAGACTCTACCGTCCACATTGTTAATGAGATTATTAGAGATGCAATGTACACGACATGATTCATAGTACTCATTTGTGTTTTTTGTTTTGTTTAGTTTGGTTTCTTTCAGACAATGGAGAAAGAAAAAAATTGAGGAAACGCAGAGAGAGATTTGTGGTGGGACGAGTGTTGTGTGGGGATGGTTGGGGGTACTTATGGAGAATGCTTGCTCTGGTTACACTGTACAAAAGGAAGGGTAAATTTGGAATTTGAAAAATCTGTTTCCTCGAAAAAATAATAAATTTATTAAATACTGTATTTGTGTAATTGTAAAATGCAATAATTAAAGTGACTGAATTGTCGAGCCCCGTGTCAATAACTTTCCAATTACAAATACATTCACATGTTGTGTGAATTCATTTTTGGTTCTGATCTTGAACTGCCACGGATGAAATAAATTTGGAGTTTAATCTTCACATTTTTTGGTATAGAGTAATTAAATATTTTTATGGAAATTAAATTGAATTGTAGTGTTTGAGAGAGGTAATTATGATTGTATTTAGTGTTTTCTAAATTAATTCGTGTAATAATTTTTTTTCAATTCATGGTAGGTCGGTATAATTTTTTTTTTTTTTTGATTGGAAATACGCTCTTCATTAAACGGAAAGTCCCTCGAGGGGATAAACATCAGAATAGCTGGGGGGATCCACTATCCAGGATCGAGCCCCAATAGCTTTGCCCCATTTGACAAGGTTATGGGCTACAGAGTTTAAAGATCTACTGACATACATAACAGAGCAAAAAGAAAAACTATTACAAAGTTCTCTAACATCACCAGCAATTAAATCCAGCTCAGCCACATAGTTTATAGAATTGATGCTGTCAACCACCGAAGATGCATCTGATTGAACCAGAATTTTATTCAACTGAAGCTCCTTGGCTAACTGCACACTCCAACGGATGGCCAACATTTCAGCAAGAGCCGGAGTAATGCTCATATCATCACGTCTACAAGCTGCATAGATGATCTTTGAATCCCAGGTCTTGATCACACAGCCAAAAGCCACCACTCCATTGCTAAAGCATCCTGCGTCCACCTGAACAATAGCCAGCTCAGAAATTTGCTTATCAGCCCTCCAGCCACTTGGTTCCCGAATGCCTTTCTTGGCCACCGGGTTAGCTTCGTTGAACTCAGCAACCGAATCCCACGCTTCCATAGCCACCCTCACCGGATCCGGACAGGTCTGTTGGAAATGCATACTATTTCTAGCATTCCAAATCTTCCAAAGTAAAGTGCAGAGCAATTGGGAACGAAGACAATCGGAGCCATCAAGACACAACATCAACCAACTCAGGGTGTCCATATTGGGGGGGATGCGAGTTCCAAGGGGGGATGAGAAGTGGACCAGCCGAGAAAACTCACAGTGTAAAAACAGATGGTTTGAGGTTTCAGTTTCCATGCCACACAGAGCGCAAGAGCAATCTAACCTGATTCCTTTCCTAGAAAGGTTTGCTTTTGTAGGGAGGATGTCTTTCCCTAGTCTCCAGATGAAGCTTTTCACACGCGGATGGAGGTGCGTATGCCAAACCTTCTTCCAGAAGTTTTCCAGATTTGAGCCCGAGGGACCAGGTTTCCTGCTAAGAGACACAGCTTGAAGAGCATGGTAGGCAGTCTTCACTGAATAGACGCCAGTTTTTTCTTTGGTCCAGCATAGTTCATCCTCAGGCCTGCGAAAAGACAAAGGAAAGCTAAAGATTTTATGAGCAATTGAGGGGTTGAAATTCTGCAGAATCAGCGGCCTGTTCCAACAATTGAGATCATGGTCAATGAATTCGCTCACTGTTGCATCAGCACTGACGCTACTGTCTTGAGGAAAAGGCAGACACCCCAAGAGACCCGGTATCCACTTATCCTTCCACACCTTTACCTTAGCTCCAGTACCTATCCTCCATGATATTCCATTAGTGACACACTCTTTGGCACTCAGGATGCTTCTCCAGGCGTAGCTAGGGCTATATCCAAGCGGGGCATCTTCAATGGAGCAATTGGGATAATAACGACTCTTGAAAACTCTAGCAAACAGTGAATTTTCCACCTTCAGCAAGCGCCAGAATTGTTTTCCCAAAAGGCTGATGTTGAAATTCCCAATTCCCCTAAACCCCATTCCTCCACCTCCTTTTGCGCACGCCAGTTTGTCCCACGACATCCAGTGTATTTTCCGCTCTCCATTCTTTGATCCCCACCAAAACTTGGCCAACATGCTCTCAATCTCTTGGCACACTCCTGATGGGAGCCTATAGCAGCTCATGATGTAGTTTGGTATAGCCTGCGCAACCGCTTTGATAAGAACCTCTTTCCCCGATCTTGACAGAAATTTTTCTTTCCACCCTTTGAGTTTCTTCCATACTCTCTCAATCACCAGCTTGAAAATTGCCTTCTTCGACCTGCCAAAGATAACCGGGAGCCCAAGATATTTAGAGTGCCTTGTCACAGTCTTTACTTGAATCCGGTTTTGGATCATATTCTTTACATCTTCACGTACGTTTCGACTATATGACACCTCAGATTTCTCTAAGTTAACCACTTGTCCCGACGCTTCCTGGTACCTCTGCAGAATTTGTATAATAGCCAGGCCTTCGGTCTCACTTGCTCTTGCAAAGAGAAGGCTGTCATCGGCAAAGAAAAGGTGAGTGATGGTTGGGGCTTTCCTGGACACCTTAATACCATGGAGACTTTTGCTTCTGCTAGCCTGCTTCAAAAGACCTGAAAAAACATCAGAGCACAAAATAAATAAGGTATTTTTAACAGAACTCGAAGTAGGTAAATAAAGTATTTTTTGTTCAAATGGCGTGATATGCGGTGTGATTAGAGTATTGTTTAATACGACTACTAACTACAGTAATCTAATACTAATACTTGAGTTAAAAAAAATTTAAAAAAATAATAATAGGTGATGTAAAGTGGTGCGACAGTCAATCATCAACGACAAAGAAGAATGACATTACAAATCAATGTGTACTTATGTACGAATCTTATTTGACTAAAATTAGTTGTAATATGGATGGAAATTGTTGTACATACATGACTTTTTGTAATTATCCATATTGAATTTGTGAGTATTTATGTGGTAATCAATGTGAAATTTTAGGGACTAATTTATTTATGGGTAATGTTAATACGTGTCCTTAAGCTATATGTTAAAAAATTTAAAAATAAAAAAATTGTGTTGGAAAAAATAATAGAAAAATTAACTATCAACTTTTAATTATTTTTTTAATAAATAAAGGGTTAAATTCTTTGAGATTGGCTGCCGCACAGTGGCTGGAAAAAATCCGCTCATGTGTTCCCCCGTGCAAGGAGGATGCTACTGATGTTTGCTTTGCAGGTACAGGAGATGGTACATTCTCAGTTCAAGAAATGTTTCGAGAAATTGAAGGTTACGACGACTCGACTATAGATGAGGATTGGAAGTTAATTTGGAAACTAGACGTCCCAAAGCGATGTCGTAGCTTTCTTTGGCTGCTGAAGCATGACTGGCTTCTAATAAATTACAGCAAGAGCAAAAAAGGATTGGGCAGTGCAAGTTGTGTCTGTGTGGTGCAGTTAATGAGACAACTCTCCATGCGTTGCGAGATTGTAGAAAGATCGTGCAAGTGTGGAGAAGCTTAGTCCCAAGTGATATAATCGATTATTTCTTCCAGCTAGAGCTAAAGGATTGGATCACTAGTAACTTGAAATACATTGGGATCGAAAACGAGAATTGGAATTGTGTTTGGGCAACAGCTTGTCACACGTTGTGGAATTGGAGAAATAAGGAAGTGTATAGCGATAACTTTGTTCGTCCTTATGATCCAATAATAACCATTCTGCAAAGGAGAAAAGATTATGAGAAAGCCTTCAAGCTCCAACAATTGTTACAGGGAGAGAATGGTAGAAGAGATAACATTCGTTGGCAACCCCTAGTGGCGGATATGTTAAAACTCAACACCGACTGCGCGAGCAAAAACAGTGGGATAGCTGGTTATGGCGGGCTGGTCCGTAATCATAAGGGCACGTGGATAAAAGGATTTGCAAAGTTTTTGGGTAATTGTAACGCTTTACTTGCAGAATTTTGAGGAGTATATGAAGGCCTTAAATTAACCAAGGCTTTGGGTGTGCGGAGAGTGGAGATTAATGTTGACTCTATAATGGTAAAAATAACTATTGATGAAGGATCGATAAAACACATAGAATGTGTTGCAATTCTCCGTAAGATTAAACAACTTATTGCTGAGTATGAGGTGGTAATAATATCTCATTCGTATAGAGAAGTAAATAGATGTGCGGATATGTAAGCGAATCATGGTTGTTCGATGAAGGACTCTCGCATTTTTTATGAATTCTCAGTTTTTCTTAAACCTCTTTTAGAAGATGATGCCTTAGGCATTTTTAGATCGTTAGAGTGTGATTTGTAGTTCTCTTTTTATTTTAGGCATAGGCCCTCTATCTAATAAAAAATAACTAGGGGTGTTAAAAACCCAAAACAACAAGAGAAAAGAGGAGGAAACACAACCCCCAACCTCCAAACAAAGCAAATTACTCAAAAACAAGCCTAAGATTATTACACAAATCCTCCCAAGAACCATTAAAAATCCCTTTAAAAAACACAAGCAACCACTCCCATGATAATAATTTAACCACACTCAAACCATCAAAAGATAACAAATCAAGACTATTAAAAATAACATCATTTCTACACTTCTACACCACCCAACAAAATCTCAAGTCAAACAACCAACCCACATCCAAAGAAAAAATCACTTTACATGAGGTATCTAACCAAAGAAGATAATCAAAAATAGAAGTTCTTGAAATAACATTAACTAACCGAAGCCAAGCCAACAGTTGATTCCACCACAACTTAGTAACTCCACAGGCAAGAAAAATATGATATACATCCTCATCTACTTGTTAGCAAAAGGGGGCAAAGCACCATATTATTATTATCTAAGATGCCACGCTTTGATAGCTCCAATTTCGTGGGAATCCTATTCCAAATCAACCTCCACATAAAAAGATGAATCCTACTAGGAACTTTTGACTTCCATAAACGAGAAAAAGCCAAAGCTCTAGAGGAATTTACCGAGGACACCGAAGGCAAACACAATATTAAAGAATCATAAGCATTACTTACCGAAAAACGGGTAGTATTCCTCCACCAAATGAAGCGATCTATAGCCTCTCTACAAGGACTTGATGAGTGAAGAAGAATCAATAAATAAGAAAGTTGTGAAGCAGGAGAGAGAAGAGCATGGAAGACATGGAGGAATTGAATTAAGGTGGTGAGTTGGAAAAATAATATAACTCAAGTAAATGCAACAGGTTAACATATCAATAGGTTACACTCTGGAAGTTTTAGTTAAAAATTGAGTTAGTAGCTAGGTGCAACCGATTGACACTCTACAAGTTTTAGTTAAAAATTGAGTCAATATCTTTTTTTTTGGCTTTATACCACCGGTTTAGTCCGGTTCGGGGACGAGTTCTGGCATCAAGTGGTTTCATCCCCCTCCCGATCGCAGTTGCGGGGGATCAAACTGTGGTTCTCCCTACCAAGTCAAACGCCAATCACCACTAGACCAACTAACGATTGATAAAGTTTATATTATTAGTGAACATAATTCATATTTTCACCATCACATTTACTCTCCCTAATTTTTCTCACTCTCCCCCTCTCCATCAAATTATCAACTTTTAATTAAAATAATGCACAATTTTCAAGAATAAATTTTTTTATTTAACTCTTAACATGTGCTCTTATGGCACATGTTAGAATTATTCTTTATTTATTTATGTGCAAATTTATGAGTCAATGTTAAAGTTGTTTTATTTTATATTTCACTAGTTTATTAGTTAAATAGTACGAATCGACAATGGTACTATTAAAGTACGTTTGGGTAGTCTTTTAACTAAAAGAGTGTAATATTATTTGAAAAAATTAAATGATTTAGATAAAATTTATTTTTTGAAAATAAAAAATAAAAAATTTATAAAAATGTTATAAATTTATGGAGTTTTTTTTTAGCAAATAATAATTTTATTTTAAAATCAATCAAATACAATCATCCTTTGGAGATTCAGGTAAGTAGACCCCAACTAAAATTTATGTATTATTTTATTTAAATTTAATTTAATTATTTTAAAGTGACACATAAAACATAAAGCGCACAAGAATAGCCTCGAAGCATACTGAACTGTTGAGGTCTTACCTAATTAATTTCGGGGAGGTTATGCAAAAGTGCTTTTGAAGAATAAGAATGATGATGGGATCCTTGTGTTACTTGTGCAATACGCAATCGGATTTGACATTTAGTGTCTGTATTGTGAGTATATGTACTGACAGATCGAATGTGTCTTACTTGGCAGTAGTGAAGAGGATTCTAAGATATGTCAAAAGATCCATTGGCTGCAGAATTCCTTTTTCCGCAATAGACAAGGGCCAAAAATTCAATTTGCTCGATTTTAGAGATTACAGTTGGTGCAGACATAAAGATGATCAGAAAGTATATAGCTGGATACATCTTTATGTTCGGTGAAACACCAATCTCGTGGTATTCAAAGAAGGAATCAGTAGTGACACTCTCTTCTTGTGAGACCGAGTATATTGCAGCTTCATTGTCTGTGTGTGTGTGTGTGTCAAATCGTGTGGTTAATGAATATGTTGAAGGAGCTGGGCATCGAAGAGAGTGGTGTTGTAACGCTCATGATTGGTAATTATCTGCTATAAAGCTTGCTAAGAACCTTATTGCAAATGGGAGGAGCAAGCATATTGAGACGAGATGTTTCACTACTTGTGAGAACTTGTTAGTGAAGGAAGATTGAGGTTGGGGTATTGTAGAATTGAAAAACAAGTGGTTGATTTGCTTACCAAATGAGTCACAATAGAAGTGTTCAAGAGATTAAATAAGCATACGAGCATGGAAGACTTGGAGGAATTGAATTAAGGTGGTGAGTTGGGAAAATAATATTATTCAAGTAAATGCAACATATTGACATATCAATAGGTTACACTCTGGAAGTTTTAGTTAAAAATTGAGTTAGTAGCTAGGTGCAATCTGTTGACACTCTAGAAGTTTTAGTTAAAAACTGAGTCAATATCTTATTATTAAACATAATTCATATTTTCACCATCACATTTACTCTCCCATATTTTCACCATCTTATTATTAAACCCTAAACCATAAACCCTAAACTGAGTCAATATCTTATTCATCAATTCAAACCCAGTACGACGACTTGCTACTTGTTTTGAGCGGCCTTGGCATATTTTGGGCGCCCTTGGGGCTTGTGTGGTTTTAGGCAATTTGTGGCTCTTGGTTGTGCACTTCTCCAATATTGATGTAAATGACTTGGCTTGTATCCTTTTGAGTTATTCTTTTTCAGAATTCAAAAAATTATCTCGATTTAGTTTTTCTGTACGAATCTTTGTTCTATTGATAATGATACTTATTCTTTAATGTGTTTTTTTCTAAATTTTGCTATGTGATATGTATTTTATTGAATTTTTTCTTGATAATTTTTATAATTAGCCTTTTTTTTCAATTTAACTCAAATCTATTGATGATTTTTTTTAACTATCTATCTTATCTTAATTTTAATCTTAATAAATTCTAGATTGTCATAATAACAACCATAGCCACTTGTCATTATGATAATCTATCATTTATTAATTTAATTCTATATTAAAAATAAATAAATAAATAAATAATAATAATAATAATAATAATAATAATAATATAATCACTCTTTGAAATTTTTTGTATTACAAATAGTTAAACTCTCCTTTTTAATTGATATAATTTTTATATTAACTAGACACTACAATAAGAATAAATAACAATAACGATGATGATGAAGATAATAATAATAATAATAATAATAATAATAATAATAATAATAATAATAATAATAATAATAATAATATAATATTCAATCACCACTATTAATAATAATATAAATTATAAATAAAAATATAATATTTATAATAACATTTACTCTCTCTCTATTGATGATTTTTTTAACTATCTATCTTATCTTAATTTTAATCTTAATAAATTCTAGATTGTCATGATAACAACCATAGCCACTTGTTATCATGATAATCTATTATTTATTAATTTAATCCTACATTAAAAATAAATAATAATAATAATAATAATAATAATAATAATATAATCACTCTTTGAATTTTTTTATATTACAAATAGTTAAACTCTTCTTTTTAATTGATATAATTTTTGTATTAACTAAACACTACATTAAAAATAAATAACAATAATGATGATGATGATGATGATAATAATAATAATAATATAATATTCAATCACAATTATTAATAATAATATAAATTATAAATAATAATATAATATTTAATTAATAATAATAATAAAATAATATTATTATTAATATAATATTCAGCTACCACTATCAAAAATTTATTAACCACTCAATTATTTAAATCAGTTTTAGAATATCAATCAATTAAAAAAAATATTTAAACAAAGAATTAAATTCAGCTGCTTTACTTGATTTAGATTAAACTCTTTTAACCACTTAATTTATTAAAATTGGTTTTAAAACATCAATCAGTCAAAATCGATTTAAAAAATTAAAATTGTATTTATTAGTTTCCAAGGTACTTATAATATTAGCGACTTTTATAATTCTTTGCTACCTTTATAAATTATAATCATGATTAATCTTGAACGTATTATTTTTAAACCACTTTTACATTTTTATTATTGTATATTTCACCAAATCATATTTCTCTAAAATTTACACAATATTTGTCAAGTTCGGTATTTTTTTTCTTTTTCAATATTTTCTTATTCAAAGAAGCTAATTTATATATTCTTTCCTTTTTTAAGACTAAAGGACTCACAAATGATTAGCATCATATCTTTCTCTATGATCTCATTGATATTATATCAATCAAAATCAAAATCTCACTAATATGGTATAATTTGAACATAAACTAAGCTAAAGGAATTTATTAACATTATAGTTTAATTTATAAAAAAAAATTCAACTATTTTTTACATTAAATAGTTAAATATTGTAACTCATCTTTGAATTATAGGTATGATGTACTTTTATTTTTGACATGATATTTTTTTCCTCAAAATTCACATATATTTCGACAATTCTTTTTATTTCAATTATTTTCTCTAATAAGAAAAGTGACCGAATGTACAAAAAAAATTTAATTTCGCACAAGAGAGAGTGTGTCTAACTTTTATACTTTACAAAGAAATTTATTTAATTTCAAAAACAGAAGGATTAAAAAGAATAAGAGAAAAAAGTCTCAATAAGATAGGGTGGGAACTGAGAATCCGGCGTAGGTGGCGTGACGAGTATTCTCCTGCCCTTAATTATCGCTCCAATCTAAATGCCTTTTAATTAACCATAAGTGGGCCACCCCAATATACTTTCATAAATCAAATTATTCAAACTTTAATTTTCACTAGCTTCATTTAAATGAAGAATTTTTATACTATTTTGCAATATATTGAATAAATAAATAGATTGGGAAGTACTAGTAACTTAGTAAGTAACATTGGATGCTTCAATTACATCAAAAGATGATTGATAACGACCATCCTCTATTTACGTTCTATACTATTTCGTCACTTGTTTCTTCATCATTTCATTCCTTCTTTTGGAACATTTTCATTTTGTCAATATATAACAAAAGGAGGGAAATTTTGAAAACTCAGCAACTAGAGCAAAATTTGAAGTAAAGCTCACGCTAAGATGAAAAGATTCAAGTTCAATATGAGTTGATGGGAAATGATGTGATGGAGGGAAACACTTTCTTTTTAACAATTATAAATAATTTGAACCATGTCTTAAAAGGAGTGTTTCATTTTACTTAACCATGCACGACATCATAAGTTAACATTGTCTTAGACCTTGATTAAGAAAACACAATCACACCACTACACAAGCCTATGACTTTATTTTTACTCCCTCCGTTTAGTAGTAATTAATAACGGAAAAGTTTTAAGTATTGGCCCAAACATCATTACTCATATTATATATATGCATTGCTACTTGCTTTGCAACCACGGGAAAACATGTTTGTTTTTACTTTATTTAAACATGATTTGGCACTCAAAATTAAGGTTTAAAAAAATAGTTGCGGTCGTATTGCAATTTTATTAAGATTTTCGCGATTTCAATCAGTATTGGTGTTACGACAAATAATATAGTCATCGCGGTGTTAATTAATTGCAATTTATTCTTTAACATAAAAATAAATAGTGAATAATGATATCGATATCGACATTTGCAGATATCGTTGTTGTGAAAAATCAATAATTCAGGTGTTGTAACCGGTTATTACATTTTGATAAAGTTATAGTATTTATGGCCTTTGAAAAACTTATAATTGGTTACTACATGTTAGAATTTGGAATTATAAGGTTGATAAAAATGGAGTAATTGATTGTGGAAAGGGAGAAAATGAGAAAGAGAATTAGAGAGATTAATTGAGGGTGAAAATATGCTCATAAAGCATTCTCATTAACTATACAATGATATCTCAAAGATATATATACAAGTACAATAGACCAGGACATAAGTAACAAACTGAAGTAACAGAAAATCTGAAACTAACTTCATGTAACTGGTTACTCTAAACCTGTAACCGATTACAACTGTTTCTATAATTAATTTTCAACTCAGTGGTAACCGGTTACCAAAACGCATTAACTAGTTACACTTGTTCTAACAGCCAAAACCATTACACCTTGTAACCAATTATCAAAACGCAATAAACGATTACAACACTTGGATTATTGATTTTTCACAACACATCACCTTAATTCAAGTGCTCTAAGTCTTCTATGCCCGTGTTTTTCTATAATCTCTTGAACACTTAAAATGTGACTCCTTTGGTCCAGCAAATCGGCCACTTGGTCTTCATTTCTATAATATCTCAATCTCATTCTTCCTTCACTAACAAGCTCTCTTAAGTAGTGAAACTTCATCTCAATATGCTTTTTCTTCAATGTACAATTGGGTTATTAGCAAGGTTTATAGCGGAAATATTATCAACCATGAAGTCACCCTCTTTGCTCCCCAACTCCTTCAACAAATTCATTAATCACACGACTTGGCACAACGAATCAACATTGTACTATAACTCACAAGAAGCGAGTGTTATTATTCGTTCCTTATTAGAACACCATGAGATTAGTGTTTCACCGAACATAAATATGTATTCAACTATAAACTTTCTATCATATTTATCTATGCACCAATTGGAATCGATAAAATTGAGCAAATTGTATTTTATGCCTTTGTCCATTGCGGGAAAAAGAATTTTGCTGCCAATAGATCCTTTGATGTATCTTAGAATCCTCTTGACTGCTTCCAAGTGAGACACCCCCAATCTCGCCATGAATCTACTCACAATATCGATACTAAACGCTAAATCCGGTCGCATATTGTAAAAGTAGCGCAAGGATCCAATCAACCTCTTATACTAAGTTGGAATAACATCTTGCTCATCCTCATTCTCTGTCAACTTCAACCTTGGTCCAAGTGGGGTATTGGAAGCATTACAATGTTCCATTTCAATTTTTTTCAAAATCTCAAGCGCATAACTTCTTTGGTGCATGAGCTATCCCATTTTGGACATGTGTAACTCAATGCCAAGGAAGTATGTCATGAGGCCAAGGTTGGTCATCTTAAACTCTTTCACAAGCTCACTTTTGAACTTAGAAAAGCATTATTTTTATTGCATGTAATTAACAACTCCTCTACGTATAGACAAAGGATTATCACCCCTTCATTTGTATCCTTCTTCACATAAGCACTATGTTCGGATACACGCTTCTTAAAGACAATCTCCTTTAAGAAACCATATATCCTCTTGTTCCAAGCTCCTGAAGCTTGTTTCAAGTTGTGCAACACTTTATTTAATTTGTAGAACTTTGATTCTTGGTTTTTAACAACAAAACCAGAGAGTTGTTCCACATAAACTTCCTCTTCAAGTTGTATGTTCAAAAATGAAAATTTAACATTCATTTGGTAGATGAACTAATTGTTGTTATCTGCAATATCAATAAATAGCCTAATGCTTTCAATTTTAGCGACCGGTGCAAATACCTCTTCAAAGTCTACTTTTTCTCTTTGCAAAAATCTTTTTACAACTAATCGAGCCTTATGTTTGATTATTTCACCATTGAGATTTGCCTTCACTTTGTACACTCATCTTACACTAATTGGTTTCTTTCCTTCCAGTAGAACAACTAATTCCCAAGTCTTATTCTTCTCAATAAATTTCAACTCATCCTTCATAGCATAAATCCATTTTGGATCACTCAATGCCTCTTTCATTTTAACGGAGGCAAACCTTGGAGTCTTGGAGTCTTGGAGGCAAACCTCATTGCCTTGTTGATCTTCTCACATTCTTTCCCATTCGGGTTTCGACAAGGACTATTTATGCACTATTAAGCACTGCATGAACGGTTTCCTTATTGTTGTAACCGATTATAGGTTGTTGCAGCTTCTTAATTTAGTCGAAAACGACATCTCGGCCGATCACAGTTCTTTTATTCGCTTCATCGTACAGCTTGTAACCTCTGGTAGAGTGATACACTATCATTAGTTGGTTAAGTGGTGATTAGCGTTGGACTTGGTAGGGAGGACAACCATTCAATCCCCCATAACTACGATCGGGAGGGGACTGAAATCATTTGATGCTAGAATTGATCCCTGAACCAAATTAGACAGTCTAGTGGACCAGATACTGGTGGTAAAAAAAACTTGAGAAGACAACATTGGAGGAAGCATGGTATGGATTTAAACCGAATACAAATCAGTTGAGATTTTTCGATTCAGTAACATATCGACATGTGTCGAGATAACTTAGAAAAGAGCTAGATGGTAAGAAAGAATTGATGATACTTGTAGGTAGGGGTGGTAATAGGGGCCTGGCCCGTTGGGCATGCCTGTTTTGCCCGCACTTTTGTGCAGGACGGGTCAAGGTTTTAGGCCCTCACCCTCTAGTGTGACCGCCCCGCCCTATCACGTTTTTTTATGCGAGCATATGCATTAACATAATTTTTGCATTTTTAGGCCTAAAAGGTGTAGTGCTTGTGGGATTAGCCCGCCCCGCCTTCACTTTTTTGCAGGACAAGCCAAGGTTTTAGGCCCGCACCCTCACCTATGACTGTCCCTCCCCACCCCGCTTTTTGTGGGCTTTTACGGGGCAGACCTAAACGGGGCAGGCATGCCCGTTTGCCACCCCTACTTGTAGGGTATCACTCTACTGGTGGTTTTAAGTTGTGTGATGCAGCGAACAGAAAAATCGTGACCAACCAAGACATCGTTTTTGACGAAATCAAGAAACTACAGTAGCCTGTAATCGATTACCAGAAAGTCGTAGCCAGTTACAACAATGAGAATATAGTTCCTGCAGTGATAGTGCATAAGCAGCCCTATTCAAGCCTGGATGGAAGAAAATATGAGGAGATTAATAAGTCAAAGAGGTTTGTCTCCAAGACTCCAAGATTGTGAGCGGTTCCAAGATAACGAGATTAATGATGATGACAATTTTATCCATTTTGCAGTTAGAGCCAAATTCGAACTCGTTAAAATAGAAGAGGCCTGAGTGATCCAAAATGGGGTTGTGCTATAAAGGAGGAGTTGTAATCCATTAATTTCTACATGTCCTATAAGAGACTGCTCATGTACCAATGAAGGTATGCGTTTGAGATTTTGAAGAAGTTTGAAATAAAGCATTGTAATGTTGTCATTACTCCGGCTGAACTGAGACTGCATTTGTCGAGGAATGAGGATGAGCAAGATGTTAATCCAATTCAGTACAGAAGGTTAATTGAATCCTTGCGTTATTTGTGCAATACACGACCGGATTTAGAGTTTAGTGTCGGTATTGTGAATAAATTCATGGAGAGACCAAGGATATCGCATTTGGCAGCAGTCAAGAGGAATCTAAGATGTGTCGAAGGATCCATTGGTTGCATACTTCTTTTTCTTATAATGGACAGAGGAAAAAATGTAACTTAATTGGTTTTACAGATTCCAATTGGTACAGAGATAAAGATGATATAAAGTTTAGATTTGGATACATCTTTATGCTCGATGAAACGTCAATTTCATGGTGTTCGAAGAAGGAACCGGTAGTAGCACTCTCTTCTTGTGAGACCGAGTACATTGTCGCTTAGTTGTGTGTGCCAAACTGTGTTGTTAATGAATCTGTTGAAGGAGCTGGACACCGAAGAGGGAAATGTTGCAACGCTCCTGGTTGATAAGTTTCCGCTATAAACCTTAAGAACCCAATTGCACATGAGAGGAGAAGCATATTGTGACAATGTTTTACTACTTGAGAGAACTTGTTAGTGAAGAAATATTGAGATTGTGATATTGTAGAAATGAATATCAAGTGGCCGATTTACTGATCAAATGAGTGACAATTGAAGTGTTCAAGAGATTGAAGAATAACATGGGCATGGGAGAATTAAAGCACTTGAATTAAGGTGTTGTTTTGTGAAAAATATAATTCAAGTATTGTAATCGATTACTACATTTTGGTAATAGGTTACAGACCGTAGTGTTTTTGGCCTTTGAAACAGCTGTAACCGATTAGTGCGTTTTGATAACCGATTAC
Source organism: Vicia villosa (assembly GCF_029867415.1). Taxonomy (NCBI): domain Eukaryota; kingdom Viridiplantae; phylum Streptophyta; class Magnoliopsida; order Fabales; family Fabaceae; genus Vicia; species Vicia villosa. The sequence goes on from NC_081181.1 coordinate 218,460,414, forward strand.
CACTGTGTTGAAATCATTTTTAAAAACAGCTGTAACCGATTACAGGTTTGATGCAACCATTTACAAACATACAATTTCAATTTTTTTTTAACACTGCTGCATGTTAAGATTGAGGATCAAGCTGTTGAAAGAAAGTCTTACCATCTCAACAATGCACTCATATTTGTAATACTTTTAATTAACCTAGTAAGACAACTTATTAAGCTCAACATGAATGTAACCATTTACCGACTTTATATTTAAGCACTTAACGCTTTGGTGACGTATTTTTCTTTTAGAGAACCACCCTTATTCTCACGGTATACAGTATGAAACAAAGACTTAAAGAATGATATTTATTTGGTGTCCACCTATTTAGCCTTGATTGTTGGAACCGTAAACCAAGACTTTTCATTTATTGCCTCATTCTCATTCACGACCAAAAAGTAAATTTAATTGTCTCTAATTATTTGCATTCTCTTTAACTAAAACCAAATGTACGACTTTTGAACATGCATTGAAAAAAGTTAGTCAACAAACAAGTCTCAACTCTACGTAAACCTTAAACATCCTTTTCTTTGTGATTAGGAACAAACACGAAGATTTATTAGATTAAAACAAGAATCAATCTAGACCAATATTTTGTGTGATTGAACTCTCTCTAAATCAAATGCGCATGATCTTTGGGATGAGACATATTAATGAGGTTGGCTTATAAGGATAATAGTCTAAAAATTGCATGTGGATTCTGGTAAGATGATAGATATTAGACACACAACTACTATCCATTACCATGTGAGAAGATAGGGTACCCCACCCCACCAAGTTGCAAATTTAAGATTTAATTTTATCCATTTCCATCTTTATCAATGGTGTTACTTCCATGTGCATGTCTTTACTTTTTATCCATATAATTTAAACAAGGTCATAAATGAATTATTATTTGTCAATATTTGTGACACAAGAATAATATCAGTTCATATCCAACCAACTTTTTGGTTTTTAGTTGAGTGAAAAATAAAGAAGATATTTCATTTTTATTATAAAAAGTACAAGTAGAATATGTAGATGAATAGAACATGACATTATGGGTTTGTTTTGGCTTTAGGTTACAATACGTTACCCTAATACCCTACCTTAGAAACAGAAAATGTTGATATGGAAGCAATTCATGTACTTGAGAATGAATGTAGGTGTTTGGTTCAGGAGCTTGACAACACAAATATGGGATCAGAAGTTCAGAATGTTGGTTTCAATAAAGAAGAGACAACATTGTCAGTTATATGGACAAATGTGTTTGACTAACTATTTTATTTATAACATAAAACTATTTGAAATCATTTATGATATTTTTTATCAAGTTATTTTTAATTTATAGTAGCATATAACCAATTTCATAATATTTTGTTATTATCGTAGGAATATATTATATGATCTTATATATTTAAATCGATAATCATTATATTTTTAAAATCAATAATTTATAAATATTAACAATTTATTTATGATAATGAATAAATATAAATAAATATTGTTAATAAAAATTAAACCTTATACCACCATGTTGCACTTATATTTAATTCAGAAAACTTATATTAGTTGAGTTGTATAAATCACTCATAATTAGTTGTGTTATGAGCTGGAAGTATTTGTTTATTTAAATGACATTAATAATGTCAATGAAATAGATCTTAATTCTTATAGTGATAAAAGTTAATTTTGAGTAAATTAATTATGTAAAATGATTGTGATTAAAAGTAATTTAAAGTTAAAAATGTTTTACTAATTGAAAAATACTTTAAGAGTAAAAATTAATTTAGCGAATCCAAATATGTTAATGATACATGCATTTTAGTCTGATTGAGTTTGATATCTACATTTCTTTATTGAGTTTTAGTATATATATTTTTTTAACTAATTTATTTTGGGTATTATTTCTTCACTATATAAACACGCACACAACAACACTCAAGTCATCACGTGATTTTTCCAAACACTGTGATAATATCTCTAAATTCATGTGTTAATATTTTTTTAATATTTAATAAAAATTGTTAGAATTTAATAACGGTTGATGAACTCCGTAGTGATACAATAAAACTTTCATGAGTTCAACCCTCAGCGCCCTCAAATATTTCATTTTCTTTATCATAAAGGGACGACTTTTCTTTATTTTTTATTTTTAAATAAAAATAAAAGGGATATCATGACTAAAATAAAAGTGATTCACTACGGTTGTTTTATGCAACCGTTGTGATATATTTTATTTTATTTAATTAAATTTCTTAAATGGATATATTTTGTTTTATTATGCAAATAATATATCATCACGGTTAACAATATTGACAGTGGTTGTATCATTATAAATGTTATTCACTTCTAGCTAGCTTGTCTCTTATGTATCCATTTATCGTTTCTCATTTTTCACTTTGTTCATTGTGTATTTGTCATTTTCGTCAACATCGCCGAGGAAGTTGACAACACCAGCACGATCGTCGACGTCTAAGAGGAAGACTACACCAACACCTTCGTCATCTTCGGAAAGGAAGACAACACCAACATCGTCGTCATCGTCGCGAACGAAGGCAACACCACTAACAACACCAACACAATATTCTCGTTTACTTAGTCATCAAGTTTACGGTACGTAAAATATTTCCCCCATGCATCTACAGTAAACTCCATTTGTCATTGTTGTTGTTTATGTTCTTATTGTTGTTGTTGATGATGATGTTTATTGTTTATGTTGTTGTTGTTGTTGTTTTTGAACATAGATGTCGACATTGTCGAATTCTTCATCTACTAGCAAAGAAACTCATACAAATGATACTCAAACAAAAAGATCACAAAGAGGTGTCATAATGATTCCCCAATTCACACAAGTCTGCAACTCATGTTACAAAATTTCGACCGGTTTTGATTCGTTCTACAGAGTAGTTGATTGTGAACATTACTCTACTTTTAAGAGTTATATTGCGTTCCTAGCACGTAGCAAAGTCAGTATATTGATAGATGATTAAAAACAAGTGTCAGCTGATATCAAAGACAACATATGGATAGACGTTATGGTAATAATTTTAATTTTCATCTATTCGATATCACTTTTTATAATTTATAATACATACTTATTGATTTAAATGTAGTTGTGTTTTGAGTTTATCGTTGACAAAAAGTTGAAAAAAATTGGATCACTTATGTCGGTACTTGTTGGAGGGCTTTTAAGTCACGGCTCACGCTTGACTATATTAGGAAGTCTAAGCTCGGTCTTGATCGTCCATGGATAATATATAGTTTTATATCGAAGAAGCAATGGAAAACGTTTGCGAGGGACCGTCGTTATGAGAACTTCAAAGGTAGAACTAGTCTTATTTATCCGATAATTTTATGCTAATGAGTTATAGATACTAATCATATATATTTTTCACTATGTTAATGTAATACTCCGATTTTCACCTAAGCTTGTTGACGTGTTTTATTGGAAATTCGAAGAAGGCATCTTTTGATTAGTGGATAATTGACTTACTAATCTCATAAGTGGCATGAATAGTAAGCTAATTAACTAAGATGACATGTTGGCTAATGACTTTAAGATGCAAGGCGATATGGTAAATTCTCATAGCATATTTTATAAAGAGTAAGTGTAGAACTTCCTTCCATTTTTATCATTCCCCCACCTTGCAAAATCATAATGAGAAGAAGTAGAGAGAAGAAGGGTGGAGAAATTGGAAGAGGAATAGGAGGTTGTGAGTTCAAGCTCATCATCATGCATGTGCAGGATAATATGAAGATTTTGAGGTTTTGGACTTCAAGAAACCAGTTGGCTTAATCATCAACAACAATTTCAGCTTCTTCACCTTCTCAAAGCCAAAATCTCCATGGATTGAGTTGAGTTCCATTAGTTAGGAACTTGGGGTAGAATTTGGGAACGTAGCATGATTAAGGGTTTAGATTATGATCAATACTTTGCATGTTGATTTGATGGATGAAATATGTGTTCTTTTGATGCTTTTGTATGCCATGGAATGTTAATTTATGATAGAGTTCGGATTTGGATTGTTGGGGAACCTAAAGATGAGTTAGAACACTATTGGAACTTGTTTTATGCAAGAAAAATGTGATTTTTGCTTCTGGTTCAGTAAGCAGTCAATTGTAGGGGTCAAGCAATCGATTGCACGGTGAAAAATTGACATTCTGCACTTCTCGTTCAGTGAGCAATCGATTGCACACCAGTGCAAATCGATTGCACCTGACAGAAAATTATCTCTTTATTGTTTCGACTATAGCTGGAGTTCCGTAACTCAAAATTAGGCGTCGTCGGAGGCACTGGAAAGCTAAAGGAAAGAGCTATGAGATGCTTGAGCTTCCACAAACTTAGAATAATCTTAAATACTAATCAAATCCATGTGAATATCCTTTTACCTTGATTACTAAAAGATAATGCTCGGATAATTGATTCGTTAACCGTTCTAAAGGCCTTGGTGCCCTAGTGTTCCTTTAACTGGGTTGTAGGAATCATAGAATGAGCCGTGATGGAAGTCAAAGCTAGCCACATACACCAAAGATGTTGAGGTCTTAAAGTTTATGAAGCTAAGCATGTGAACCAAAAGGCGAGGAGGTCTTACAACTCGGTGTAATTTGTGTACGTTGATTAACAAAATATGAATATGGTAAGGTGAACCTTAGGATACCTAGACCAAGATATATGAACGGATGTTAGGTTGCTTTTCCCTTTTCCTATCAAGCGACTACCTTCAAAATCCTACAATCTGATGGTGTAGTAAGTATGGGGCGAGGGGTTAGAGATGGATAGTAATTACGAGTATGCATGTTACATATATGTTGGCTATTTCTTGTGAAGAAATTCCAAGGATGCCCATGTGCCACATATATTACAGGCATTCCTCGAGTGTGTGATCTCAGGAATGGGCCGTGCTCCGTAGTTCAGGAGCTATTCTTCGGGGATGAACTCCCGGAGATGTGGGCCACACCTTCTCCTTTTGTCATCTCCTTGAGGGTGAATTTCTATGTGAGATTCGGACCCTGGGATATTGGAGGAGTTGAATCGTGCGATGCGATTCAATGTCGATTCCATGGTTCTCTATAGTCATATGAGTTACTTACCATGTAGATTGAAAAGGTATGTTTTGGGGTCTTGTTTCTAGAGCAGATAGGCAGGTAAACCCAGAAGACCAGACCTTGAGGGTAGCTCCCGACAGAAGGTTGGCAGGTAAACCCGAAAGACCTATTCTGGAGGAAACATGTACCTAATATCTGAACATGTGATATATTCTCAGAGTATCCAATCGGGTGGTTAGTGGACACTCAATCATGGTTCTGCGAGTTGATAGGCCTTCCTGTACTAGATAGTGAGGAAACCTTAGGATCTGAGATGGATCCGTAGATTATGCATATACCTTGTAGAGCTGAGAGGACCCATAAGATAGGGCAACTCACTGAGATTTAGTAATCTCACCCCATTCATCTTATTATTTTTTCAGGTACCGTGCAAGATCGAGTTTTGCTAGATGCTGGGATCAAGAGCTTTTGATCGGATGTCGTGAAGACCGTGCCTGATCCTTTCTTCTGCTGTGTACCTTAATAATTGTGTAGACATATCCATTGTATCCATCTTCGAGATGATTTTGAAATGTATACATCTTATGTTATTATTCCTGACTTTTGTATGTACTCAGTATCAGTTATTAGTATTCTGCTAATATGATTCTGGACACATATTGGTAAGGTATTATAATGTTAATAACGAGTTAAAAGCAACATAGGAATACAAAAAAAGGCAAAAAAAACATGTACCCCCATAGTCTCGTGGGGTTACATGAAACTTGAGAAAATAATCATGCTTGAATAAAATAACAAACGGGAGGTGATCACATCCCATCTCCACCATCAAGACATGAGAAGTGGAAGAGGGCTCGATTAAGACCAAATGGATAGTAAACCTTAGATGTGTCAAGAGTAGTTGCTGGAAAAAAATTTAAGTAGGATTTGTTTTGCTTATGTTATTTGTTATTTTAATGTTTTGGTAACAATATATGTTATGATGCATGTAATGTAGGATACGTTGGTTTAGGCGGCCCGTGAAGACACAATTATTCCAGAACCACGACATGATATACTAGTAGAATCTATCGGAATAGATGAACATTGTGGGCGTGTTTGTGGTGTTGGAGAAGGTGTCGACATGATGTTATACTTTGGTTCATCAAGAAAAAACACCAAAATCCCGGAATTGCATGCACAAAAAGAAAAGATTGATAAATATCATAAGGAGTTAGATGAATAAAGGAAGATGTTAAAAGAGGAGAAGGAAAGACGAAAGAAAGATATGGAAAAATTAGAAAAGTTATAAGAGTTATATTCGGTATGTGTTTTATTTGAGATGCTAATGTTTTATCGGAAATGTATGATATATATTGTGCTTATTGTGTTTTATGTTCTACTTAAATATTATGATGTAGAGAATAAGTGGAAGCATCCAACGACGTACAAATGAAGATGATCATTATGATGATGGTGATGATGATCATTTTCCAAAAAGAAGTGTTGAACGACGTGCTAGCACCAAAGGAAGTAATTGTTCAGCACCTACCCCTCTCCAGATAACTACAATGGGTTATTGGATCTTTCCACAAATGAAATCGCCATGTTATAAATTTGTGTTGCTGAGAGCAATGACCTACAATGTCTAATGCCAGAACATTGTCCAACTGTAGAACTATTTTATTATGATCCTAAAGATGTAAGGGATTTTCTCATTGGAAATATGTCGCTGGACATATGGATATTACAAGTTTGGTGCACGTAAGTATATAATTGATATGCCTGTTATTATAGTATATTATCATTTTTCTATTTCCTCCCTTAACTTTTTAATTTTGTTAGAAGGGGATTTACGCACCTCCACAACGCTCTTTCCTTTTTTTTTTTAGAAAGGTCTCAGGTGTTGGTATCTCTCCGGTGAGGGCTTCTCTTTTCCTCTGGTCCTTCAAGGTATTTCATATAAGATAACAACTTGCCTCGCTGAATGAGTTACTCGATTTCCTTATTTAATTAGTGGCAGTCTTTAGTATGGTGGCCCTTCATTTGGTGGTAGGTGCACGAGGAGCCTTCATTTTTTCCCATTACTGCTCCGACCAGTCGTGGTCGGGAAGGTATTGGTAGTAGTTCGAGATGCGACGCTTCACGTAATATAGCCTCCCATTTGGTGTTGAACAGCATGTATACCTCTGGAGCATTTTCATGTGGCCTCCGGTTGGGTCTAGCGACTGGTTGATCTCGTGTTGAGTATCTATGATGCTGTTTTTTGGGTCTTGATCCTTCTTGTCGGGCTGCAGCTCTTTCCTTGGCATCCCGATATCGATTTTCCATGTTACTTTCCTCACCCTAAATGTACCAGAGATATGTTAAACTGGCAAGCCCTTAAGCCATTCTGGAATGCTCCCACGAACATCTCCTGTATTGGGTGAGAAAAGTTTATGGTTTCCTCGTTAATGAATTCCATGTATTCACTGAGAGACTCGGACAAGCCTTGTCGTATGTTGAACAGGCTGGTGGTGGACACCTTCCGGTGCTTGCTGGATGCAAAATGATGCACCATCTTCTTGGTTAAGTCTTGGTAACCAGTAATTGAACACCTCAGTAAGCTCATGTACCAGCGCAGAGCAATATCTTTGAATGTCCCGACCATGAGCTTACACTTCAAGGAATCGGAGGTGCCGGCCAGTTCCATTTGATTGTTAATAGAGATGATGTGCTCCTGAGGATTGCTCTTGCCGTTGAAAGATGCCAAAAGTGGTGGTTTAAAGTTTTCCGGTACCACGTCGTCCCAAATGGCTTCAGCCAACGACTGGGGATCTAAAAGCTCCTCTTCCGTGTCCCTGTCAGAATAGCTTAGAGAATGTAGGGTCTGGACGGTGTCTTGCAGAGTCTCGTTCTGTTGACGTAGAGTCTTTACGACGCCCTACAAGTGCGCCATGTCAGGCGAAAGATCTTGCTCGCTCTAGCTGAGTGGCGATCTGGACATTGCTGAGAGAATAATATGTGCAGCCTGTGAAATTTTTACCTAGGTCCTATGTTGGGCGCCAAATGTTCTTGATAAACACCTTTGGATAGTTCTCACGAAGCAAGCCACACAGGACTACAATTGTTTTGTATGTTTGAGAGTATTGAGTGTTATGTGGTTAAAGAACGTCTTGTCTTTTTCTCCATGGGAGACTTTCCCTTTTATAGTTGGCTCTTTACCTCCATATTCATGAAGTGACCACCCTTCACCTGCCATTTTTAAAGTCTCTATAATGTCCGTCGTCACAATTGATGAGAGTGTTACACTCATTCTCCATTTGCGTAACTCCTATGCAGCCTTTAAGTTATCATAACCGTCGCGTCGATCTGATACCTCGGGCACCCGACAAGATGTGTATCCCTTCATGCCGACCTTGTTCCTCGACTCCGGGTTGGGGAATGTAACACCCGAGGCCGAAGAGGGCTCAGGGTTGTTGCAGCGCATGTAACACTCCTGGCCGAAGATGGCGATGAGTGGTTGCCACATCGGAATATGAGGGATCCTGTGCATGGAAGGGACTGCATGGTTGGAGGAAAGCCTATAAGAATTGATGGGTACTACCTATACCAACAAGATGCATCTTCTTTTCGGTAGCCCGTTCCATAAGAACTCCATAGTTAAGCGTGCTTGGCTTGGAGAAATTCTTGGATGTGTGACCTTCTGGGAAGTTTCCCACAAAGTGTGTGAGTGAGGATAAATCATACTGAAAAGACCCGTGTTGGTTTGTGGGGTTAGTCGATAATCTCGAAAGCATTTTGGGATGTTACAGGGAGCCCCCTTTCACCCGATGTCATCGCCCGGTCCCGAGTAATAGTTACATTCGACCTCTTGCACATATACATTGCACATATACATCATCCTCTTGCTTCCATGGGTATTCTTCGTACGAATACTAAGTCGGCTTTGGGAATCTTTAGAGTGTACAGACATTATGGACGAAAATAAACACATGGGGGTCTCATCAAAACACTCAGGCGGCGGGAGGGGCCGTAACTCGTGACTATCATGACAATGCTTCATAGAACCTTTTCAAACTTATTCATCCTTCCATGAGGTTTCTAGAGGTGTATATAATGCACTATACATCATAAAATGAAACTCATCTCTTTCAAATTATTTTTACACAATTCAAACATTATTTTTACAAGTTTTCATCCTATTCAAGTTTTTGAAACTTTGCATGATTTCACATATCATAAAAAGTCTCAATACATAAACACTCAAGTGATATTAGTTTGAATTGTCATACCATATAGACATGCAAAACAATTTTCCATCTAGTAGTTTCTATTTCAACAGATCTAATGAAGGAAAGAGAATTATGATAGCGGTGCAAGAGAGAAAATTTAACGGGTGATTTTGGAATGTGGAGATTACTAGGATTCATTATTGTTCAATTGTTTGATTACAAATAATAACTTTAAAATAAATAAAAAGAAAATTTGTTTCTAATAACATAATATCAATTAAATTCTTACCTCATTACAACCACAACTTAATGTTTTTTCACAAAATTTAACCGAAAAGAACAGCTTAACTAAGAATGATTTGATTAACATGTAAGATTTATTAAATAAAGGACTAAAACAAAACCTTAAATTAAGTTAAGGGGTCAAAAATATATTAAACCTATACAATACATTGTATCACACACAATCACTTTGATCAATTTCTTCTCTATCAATTATTCTTATAAATAATAGTTCTTCTTCTTATCATCACTCATATCCTCCTCTGGTTAATCAATCATCTTTGTCAGCAAAATGAATTTATAATTATGTTGAAAAATTAATCAAGAAGTTGCTGAAAAGTGCTATGAATATGATCTCTACGATATGTAGTGGCTATATGCATGCTGCACACATACAATGATCACAACCAATCCTAGCTCTTAATTTAACATTGGACCATTTAAGTATCAATTATGTGTCAGGTTCGACATGCCCACAAATCAACAGACAATACTTTAATTTCGTTGCAAAGTTGAATGAGTTTTCTTAAGCAAGCAATTTGCTATTGCCCCCACTTTTCCTGTTCTCATGCCTAAGGACTTAGGACGTATCATGTCATGTCACTTTTGTTTTTTTCTTTTCCTTTTATTTCTCTTTTTTGGATTCCTAAGATTATGAAGCAAGCAACTTCCATCTTTATTGTCTTTTTCTTAATTATTCCTAACTGCCATACTTGAGTATACAAGAAGTACCAACGACCATGGTATCATATTTAAGCACTATTGATCAGAAAATGGGGCCACACAATCTGGAATGCTAGTAAAGAGTGGATGAGAATTTGTGGTAGGGACATGTTGCATATTTAATCATTCAACCTACTGCCATATCTATGTTCATCTTCTTGCTAAGCTCACATATATAATTATTTCATGTGTGTGGTGTTCATAGGCATAGTTAATTCAGAACTTATGCATACTTAATTTTTCAAATGCTAATAAAATATTGTACTTTTGAATATTTAAGGCTATCCTTTGTAAAATGTATATAATATTGTACTTTTTCATATTTGAATCATCTGGTTATCAGATTTTATTATTGGGTTATTTACCATTTATATTCATTTATCGAATTCCATGGGATTGGACATGATAAAATATATTAAGAGTCACACATTGATAAATGTATATGTGATCCAAAGATATGTTTATAATTGAGAGTAATTTTTATGGTACGATTCAATTTTTTAACTTTGTGTTAGAATTTAAGACTATGTTTAGATCGATGAAATAAGATAAATTTATGTTCATTTGTTTGAATTGATAAATTTATGTTCATTTCAAGAATACATCTCATCACCAACCTTTCACTTTTGTACCTTTAAGATAAATTGTTAGTAGTATGATAGTTATTCTATGTTTAAATTTCCTTTAAAATGATGGCTCAACTCCATAAAACAACACTTTTTTGAAGGAAAAAAATACAAAATTGGTGAAATTAGAGTCAAATTCATGCCCTTGTGTAAAAAGAAAACTTAATCTTTACCACTTTACAGTATAAAGTTGAGGTGTGTTATGGGTAGAGCTGTCAAATAGGTTGGTCCGTTCCAGTCCGCTTCGGTTTGGTGGATCAATATGTTTAAACGGGTTGGCTTGACCCATCCTAATTGCTTAATGGGCTACATAAAATGAGTTCAACTCATTTTTCTAAGGCCCGTGCGGCCTGATGGGCCAGTCCGGCCCTTATTTCAATATTATAGTTTTAATTTTATAAAAAGAGATGTAATGAATAATGCAACACAACATAAATAGAGAGTCATCATAAACGTATATAAGTGATGCTTAAAATATTTATCCACAAATATATATATATATATATATATATATATATATATACCACAAAATCATCCATGTAAAAGTATAAAGTAACTTAATATTATCACCGATACTTATCAAATTTTCTCTTCACCTCACAACCATTTCCTTTATCACATAATCTTGAAAATATATCTTTATTCTCTTTAACTTTTCTTTATCATATAAAAACACATTTATGCAATCATATTTTATCTCAATATTTTTTCCTCAAAATTTAATAAATTTTTTTTTTAATGGGTCAGTCCAAAGCCCGCTTGGCCCGACCATGAAAACACGGGTCCGATGGACTGACCCAATAAGACATGGTCATGTTTTTTTAAAAAACATTTTACGACTCGATCCGCAATGATGGATCGATTTTAACAACTCTAGTTATGGCTCCCTCTGCCCTTATATCTATATAAACACATTAATATGTTAAAATGTAAAAATCATTAATTTAAGCCCTGCTGACCCTAATTAGTCCCAGAAACTTAAGCCCTGCTGACCTTAATTAATCTCAGTAAACCCAATCTACATATAACTAAAAAGAGTTCCAAATGTAATTTGATAAGATTGCATTCATATATGCATTGTGGTTATAATACTGTGGAGTTGGACTTTTAAAGGTACAATTTGCCAGGATTTCTTAATACACTTTTATGGGATGAACCAAATCTCTGAAAACTTCAATTTGTCATTTAAAGATATATTCATACGCACTATAAAATAATTTAGAAAAATTATTTCGGAAATGCATTTTTAAAAATATTCTAAAGATGTGAGAATAGGTGTTTCGAATATGCATATCTGAAACACTAGACAGAATGGTAGCCAAAAACAAAGATTTGTTTATGGTATTTTTTTAAAAAAAACATCAATGCCGATGCATAATAAACACAAATTTAATACGTAATTCAGTTAAAACGGTAATAAACACGCAAACAAAAAATGATACGAATATAACAATGAATTGTTCATAAATACCGAAAAATAATACATAAATTTTTCAAAAATTATGGAATGTAAAATAATTACATCAATAAAAAAAATACTCTACTGCGTATACCTAACCCTCAAGTCCATGAAAAGATAGAATGAAGGGTTCTCCCAAAATATAAATTTAAACCAATTCGGATATGCAACTCTGGAAACCCTCTGAACTAGAGCTGTCAAAATGAGCCGAAGCCCATGGGCCGACCCATTTGGCCCGAAAAATTTTAGGGCCTGGGCCTCATTTTTCGAGCCCATTTACATCCGGGCCTTTTTTAGCCCGGCCCTAAAAAATCCTAAAAAATATGGGCCGGCCCGTATGGGCCATGGGTAGCCCACCGGCCCAAAAAAATTAAATATTTTTAATATAACTAAAATTTATTCTTTCCTAATTATAATTATTATAAAAATTTATAACATTTTCTTGTTATAATTATCATAAAATTATAATTGTCATGAATATTTATAATTTAAAATTTGTTGGAACAAGTTATTTAATTATTTGTGCTACATTATATAATTTGTGATGTATTTTGGATAGTTTAAATTAAGTTAATGTGTTGTTTTACATTTTAATTATTAACTTATATGGATTATTTAGAAATTATAATTTTGGATATAAAATTTAATATATATATATATATATATATATATATATATATATATATATATATATATATATATATATATATATATATATATATATATATATGTATTCTTGCATGCAATTATATGGTTACTTACAAAAATAAGGAGAAATTTTTAATTTTTTATATTAATGGGCCCGTTTAGGGCCGAAGCCCATTTAGGGCCGGGTAGCCCACAGCCCATATAGGGCCGGGCCGGGCCTGGGTAGTAAAATTAGAGTCCATTTTAAAATGGGTTTTTTGGGCCCAGCCCTAAAAAGCCTGAAGCCCATATGGGCCGGATAGCCCATATTGACAGCTCTACTCTGAACATAAATTATGGGATTAATTCGAAGATGCACATGCAAAACCCTCCTTATCTCAACAAAAAGGTTATTTCGGACATGCATATCTGAATACCCCTTTAAACATATAATTTGGTGAATTCGAATATGCATATCCCAATGTTGTGGTATTTTTGAGTTTTCGCCAAGGATCTCTAAAAAGGCATACAGGTATTTTTTTTTTTAAAAATCCCCTTTGCCTGTTTATTTGGGCCTGTGCCACATCTCTAAGACCAAGCATATGAATTCTAAACCCCAATTTACACTGGTTTCTATTTCCACCCCATATGCACCATCAGTTTCATAAAGTTTGGAAGAAATTCACTAGTTAGGTCTTTTACTACTAAAAATAGTGGCACCTATAATATTTAGAATTACACATCCTTAATCTCTGACATTATTTACAATTTTTGAACTTTTTTTTTTACTTCTTTAACCAAATACAACATCCATTCCTTTGCTCTCTTTTACACAAGAATAATAATAGCTGACATCATTTCATGCTCTAAGGATATAGAAAATATCATTGAAAACAATATATACTCATGATGTCTGGCATAACAATCATAAAAAGAAAGAATTTATCTGCACTACCAAGTATGAATCATATACACAAGTTGTTCAATGTCGTCCCTTCAAGAAATGTTACATGTGTATCGGTCTATCTATCCCCGGCAAAGTTGCGAACAAAGTTGTTGCATTTCAGAAGAGCTAGTACTTGACAGAGGATAAATGTCACTTCTCCCATTGCTCATGCATGTGATGTTAACTTGATTTCCGATTTCCATCGTCTGCATAGAATATTGTATCAAAAACAATTTAAATATTTTGAATTGAACAAAATAGTACTTTTTCTTCGCATACAAGTCACCTAATTAACTCTACTAGCTTATAGCTCTAGCAACTAGGAAATAGAATAGAATAAATTGATGGGTGATACACAATAAATGAGTACTCACCTCACAATAAAGCTTAGGTTCTTGACAACTCCATTTTGAGGTTGGAACACAACTTAAAAAATGACACCACGAGCAACGTTCGTTCAAGTTAACACCTTGAAAGAGCAAAACACACCCCCCGATCAATCTGTCAAAATTATCCAAAACTATATTAAATAGTAGTATTTTATAAGCAAATAACATTAATTCAATCTCCGAGCAAATTTTTTGCAACGAAGAGTATCAAAGTTCTAATCCTACCAAAATACGTACTCATTGGTATTAATGCAATCATATCGCTAAGAAAATAAAATGGATATACGCAAAAGAAAGAAAGAAAACTAAAGAGAACATACGCTGCAGCAAGTATTACGAAAGACAAAACCCAAAGTGCATATTGATAAGATTTGTGTTTATGTTTTACAGAAGGCCCAAATCCAGCGGGAGATCTTTTCTGGCTAATCCATTTAAACTGTGGGCGAATAAGAAGGACAAATCCAAGAAGAAACCCGGAACCGAATCCTCCAAGATGAGCGTAATTGTCCACATGTGGAAGAATTCCAACAGCTAAATTGATTAGGACAATGACTATTAGAGTCAACAATGCAGCCAACTGAAAAACAACACAAGACAAAATCGAAAGAAATTAAACGACTGCGGCGCAAAGACAAAACATATCATTTATCAGGAAGCACTGTTGAAATTGAATTGTACATGTGTGATGGTTCTTTCACCTTATTGGCATATATTGTCCAATTTATCAAAATCTCGGAGAGCATTCCTCCAAGTAAGCCGAACAATGCACCAGAAGCGCCAACTGAGATACCCGATTGTATGAATAGAGCAGACAGCAAAGTCCCTCCAAAACCAGATACCACATACAGAATCCCAATTCTAACTGCAGAAAAACATGCAACGTAGAAATTACAATCTACAACTGAGATAGGACTAAAATGAAACTTCTTCCATAACATCTTTGTAACAAAACAATGAATATACACAAATATACTTGAGCATTGTTGGTCACTATAGATATAAATCATATAATAATATACTTGAACAATACAAGGATAATTACCAGAACCATACCAAATCCAAATTCTTGTTCAAGCCGAACTCCAATAAAAACAAGACTTAACATGTTAGCAAGTACATGGATAGCTCCACCATGCAACCATATACAAGAGAGAAGGCGCCAAACTTGGTGTTCGACAACCACTTTATCTACTACTAGAGCACCCATCTTCGCTAATCTGAAAATGTTAGTAAATAACTTTCAGCATCACATCTCAAAAATCTCCAAATTAGATATATCTACCTACAAGAAACTTTAGTACTATCCGCTAGCTATTGCAAAAACATCATTTCCATTGAAAGCTCTCAATTATACAAATTTCAGAAATTTCAATTATACATGACTTAATTAATAGTATGTCGTTTTCTACGAAGTACCAACGCAGACACCAGACACGGCACTTACACCTCCGATAATAATTTCAAAAAGTGAATTAATTGAATTTAATCACATATGTCGGAGTCCTGACAGACACCAAACATTGCTGTAATCTGAAGTGTCGGTGCTACAGAGATAATATCAAGTAGAATGAGATGAAAACTCACGTAGTGGCAGAAGGACCAAAGAGGGGATTTTCTTTGAGGGGCTGAAAGGAGAATCTTCCAAGGAAAGAACCAACACATGAACCATTAAAGGAATTCTTAGGACAATCATTAACATACATGGTAACAATAAACAGAACAATGTTAGCAAACACAAAGGTTGGAACCAACCATGGGAACCATCGATCAAACAGCCTGAAATCACGATCATGAATGGCAGGAGGATTTGACGGTTGAGACCCACGTCCATGACCATTATGGACGGCGGAATCGTCACGGTGGGAATGAATGTTAACCTCGACGTTACCACCATGTGGGTCCCTACCTCCTCCCATTATGATGTGACCCTTTTACCCTTTTTGGCAGAGATTTCAGGTTTCTAACACATTTTGGTAAAAAGGATTGAAAATGAATTTTTATCTCCGTGTATATAGATTTGGAAACGGGTTTGAATAAGTTGAGAAAACAAGACCCAGCAAAGTTAGGAATTGGTTTGTTTTTGCATGTGTGTTTAATGTTGTTTGTTTGTCGTAGGGTCTGTTTGGTTTTGACAGGAATTGTTTACCTTCCCACGCCACCTAATTAACTCAACACACTATTTCTATTTTATTTTTATACGCCTTCTTTATAAGGTAGTAAAAGAATAATTTATTATTATATAACAAAAATAAAGCACTTTTTTAAGTCACTATTACAAACACACAAAAAAACCTTCAAATTTTATTCACTACTATTAACAAAATTACTGTTTGATGTTATAATTTTTAATCTATCATTTATCTAATTCAAAAATATTTAATACGGATAGTTGAACAAATTTAAAAACTATATATATTTACATTTTATATGAAATTTAATAAATTATAGGGTAATTAAAGAAATTATATGGTCCTTTTTGCATCATAAAACGTTCATTGTTATCGAATATAAACAATAAACATTCATTCAAGCAATGTTAAAAGAAATCTTCTAGACTGAGAAGTTGTATTTCCTGTTAGAATGAGTCGCGTATTATTGTTTGGTGACAGAAAGGAAAAACCAGAAAATAGATCAAAGTAAGTCACACTTTCAGCTAAACCAAAATAAATTAATCATGGATATTTTCCAATGGTTATAAACTTGGGTTATTGAATAAGATGCCTCCTACAAAACTCAAAAACGCAGACTATGAAGATTCTAGCAACCAAACTTGTTGTATATTGAACTACAATGTCTATCGAGTTTTTGCCAAACTGAAAGACATACATGAGTTATTATCATTTATCTTTTTATGTTGTCATCAGAAGATATACTAGGCCTTTTAAGTATTCAACAATCTCAGATCCACCAAGCTTTGAACTTCCATATACTCTATCAACAAATGTGATTGGAACCTGCACACATGTGAAACTAAGGTAAGTTACAAAGTGAATAATGAACAAAGTGTAAGCTTGAACAGGGTAATTTCACTAAGAACTCTAAGCCATCTACTCTACAAGTATTTGAGAAAGAAATGAGGATTTAACAAACACTATAGAGAAAAAGAAAAGCTAAACCATCAAGTATTCAAATGCTCTCCTGATATATATGCATAAATAGATTTAAATACGGAGTGAATAATTATCATTTCAGACGGTCTACAAAGCACAGGAGAGTATGAGTATGACTGTCATTCAAATTGCCAATGTTAATATCAAACACATCCTTCGGATTAATAATATGTCATACAAAACTGAATTTATCAGCAACGGGGTCAGTAATTTGAAAAAATAGGGAGAAAGTAAAGCCACGGCTACAGCTACAGCTTATGTTCAACATATGGATACTAGAATGGCTGCATGAAAATGCATGTTGATTGCATCAACAGACTAGCACATACATGTGATCAATAATAATTGACTCAAGGCAATTTCCTGGGTCAACCGAAGTCACAGGATTAGGGGTGTATGTGCATTGGCAAAACATTTCTAGATTCCACCAGCAGGCATTTGTAAGCTGTAGCCAATAATAACTCATACAGTATTAAAAATGGTGTTCCAACATTCAATTTACAATTTTATGAATAAAAGGTATTACACGTTATAAATCAAAAAAAGAAAAAGAAAAAAACACCAGGTATATCAACTTATGTACTATTATAAATGGAGGCCCATATAGTGATGATCAATGCTACAGCCAAGTTCATGAGCTTATGAAATCAAAATAAAAACCAAGTTCGCATAAAGAATAACCGTAAGTTCCCGAATTAAGCAATTGCACCTCTTCAATATGGTACCCTTTTCTAGATGCCCGTACTATCATCTCCATTTGAAAGACGTATCCCTTACTAACGCAGCAACTAATGATATCTTCGAGCGCTGATTTCCTATAAAGTCTACAACGAACAACAATACATCAATCTCTAACCAGTAAACATGGGAACAACAACACTATCCAAACTGTTTAATATCCACTATCGAGCTCTATACCGAAAAGACCCTGTCAAATCTGACACACCGGGCCATAAAAGTGTTTGTGCAAGAACATTAGCTCCTCTGCTTGTTAGTTTCCGCATAAGATTCCATCCATGCACACCACCATCTTTAACATAACGAGTCCCAGTGACTATATCAGCACTAGTTTCCAACTGCTTTCTGAAAAAACAATAAGAGTTAAATTGTGGCAAATAACAATAAAAACAAAGACACTATTGAAAGCTTTTCTTACCTAATGAAGCCAGGCAAATATTTTGGCTGCAGAACAACTAGACAGGTCAGAAAAAAGAATAATGAAATAAAAACACAATGCTGCAACTTACAAATTCTCAACTAAAAATCTCAAAGTCCATCCAAGTCTTGTTAATTTTTTATTCCTTTTCAAATTCAACCTTTATCCATAACCGCAACCTATTGTCAACAAGTGAACTGAATAACTTACATGGTGTGATAGATCAGCATCCATAATGACAACAAAATTTCCAGACGCATGCTTCAAGCCATGAATATAAGCCGTTCCTGCAAAATAATCACATCAAATGCCAGTTTTTATCAAAGACCAATTACTAAAACTATCAGGTACATACCTAAACCCATCTTCTTAGGTCTGGCTCTCAACAACTGTAACCACAAGAATAAGCATGGTTACTCTAAACAATACAAAAGGAGCGAGATAAATCTCAAAAACCATAATAGGTCACAAATTACTAGTCGCTAATTTACACATGAAAATTCAAATAGTGAATGCAAATGCTTACAATCCGATCTTCTCCATAGACCTGCTGCAGTTGTTTTACAACATCTTGAGTACCATCAGGACTTCCATCATCCACAACAATAACTTCAAAATCAACATCTCTATAAGACCAATAAAAAGAAGTTTAGTCAATGTTGTAAAGTAGTGCTATAGTGTAACAGAATTCGAACAAATCACTATTGTTCTGTGTATGCTATTTACTGCAAAATGTCATCAAAAAACCTGCTATAACAATGCGAAATTCGAGCAAACCGAAATTTGTTTCGTAATGATTGACATAATATAAGATTTGCATTATACACTAAATTAGGGTTAACATAGAAGAGAAAGATTGAAGAGATGTAGAAATTACGAAAGGTGCTTGAATATAAGGTAAAGAATGAGACTGATGTTGAGTCGTTCATTATAGGTAGGAACAATTATACTGTATTTGTTTTTCTGATTCTGATTCTGATGCTGCTCATCCATTCTAATCTGAAATTGGAACAAATCATATCAATTAATGGTGACATTTTAGCGCGCAATAGCGGAATCGTATGAGAAAGAGTAAAATAGTAAGAAATGGAAAAATGGACGGAGTTTCTCACTGTTTATGGTAGTCGGCGACCGATTTCGATGGTGGTTTCCGGCGAGTTGAGTTCACCGATACTCTGATTTGTTTCTTTCTGATAGATACAACGCAGGGGTGAAGTAGCTTGAGTTTTTTTTTGTGGAGTTGTTGCTTTTACTTGCTTCAGAAAATGTATTGAGCTCTAGAAATGTAATATGAAAACTTCTTTCAACAGGCGTTTGTAGTCCAACGGTTAGGATAATTGCCTTCCAAGCAATAGACCCGGGTTCGACTCCCGGCAAACGCAAATTATCAATTTTCATTGTTTTCTGAAATATTAATTTTACATACTAAATTCAAATTCCAAAGTTAGGACCGGTGAGATTAATATCTATATGTGTGGTTTAAACTCTTCCCCATACGTTTTTCGAACTTTTTCAAGGCAGCATAAACGGGATAGAAATGTTCGTTTACCACCCTACATTAGATTTAGTCACACATCCTTGTATTCACGCTATAAAATAATATTATTTTGAATTTTCGGAGATGCATTTTCAAAAACATCCCTTTTTGAGAGAGGGGGTGTTTTCGGAGATGCATATCCGAAATATTTCAAGACCAAATTGGTCTTGGAATTTTTCAGATATACACTTCCGAAAGAATTCAATAATTATTAAAAAATTAAAATCAAGGTGAATCAATACAATTAATAGGTATAAAATGAAAGTGAATCAATAAAATGGAGAAGATGAATCAATAAAATCAAGGTGAATCAAAATTTCCTAAACAATTTTAAAGTTAAAATTATTTTACTAACTTATACAAATCAAAAACATCTTAATTTCATAAGTAAATTTTGAATTATATAAAATTAAATATAAAATTTATTCATTAAATAAAATTAAGACAAAATCTTTTTCTAATTTTTTTAAACTAAATAAAAAATTATAACTCATTTTTAATTATGAATCAGAATAGAAATATATAAATATATAATTATAATTATTAATTTTGTAAGTGAAATATATAAATATATAATATATAAATATATAATAATTATTATATAAATATATAAATATATAATAATTATTATAAATTAAAACACTCATTTTTTAATTTTTATAATTATTATATAAATATATAAATATATAAATATATAATAGTTTTTATAAATATATAATAATTATTATAATTATTATATAAATATATAAATTAAAACACTATTTTTTTAATTTTTTTATAAATATATAATAATTATTATAAATATATAAATAAAAAATTATAACTTGAAATTATTTTAATTTTTTTAATAAAAAATTATTTTAAATTTTAAAATATGAATCAGGATAGAAATATATAATAACTATTATTTATAACTCATAAATTATATCAAAATATATAATTATTATTATTCATTACTCATAAATTATATCAAATTTATGATATGTGAATTAATTAATATCCTAAAATTAATTTTTGGAATTTTTTTAGATTTTTTTTTTGTTTCGGAGATGCATCTCCGAATTAGTCAAAATTCTAATTTTTAAGATTTTTTCGGAAATGAACTTCCGAAGTCTGGAAAAATATAGAAAAAAAAATATTTTGGAAATGCATTTCCGAAGCGGGGTAAAATGGGATTTTCGCTTGGGGTGATGCTCATAGGGTGGGTAAAGAAATTCTCAAAAGCAAATAGAAAAAGCTATTTTTAACATACTTAGAAAATTAGAAGAAAGAAGAGATAGACATAAAAAATATAGTAACGTGAAGTTTTAAGACACAAAGTTTGTTTGCTTCTAACATATATAATATCAAAATCAGAAAGAAAGAAACAAGGTCCAAAATTGGGATGAATATGTTGGCAAGCACGAGCAGCAACACCGCTTTGGGTGGATGGACGGTGCTACAATTATCCAAAATCAAAACCAACCGCACTGTTTCTTCTTCTTCAATCTCTCTTCGGATCTCTGCAACCTGCGACGACCGTCCTCATGGTCCATCTTGTATATATGTCGGTCCTCTTCAAACCGCCACCAAAGAGACCCTTGAAGCTCTTTATTCTCAGGTAATTTCAGTCTTCACTTTTTCCATAACTCTGCTTCTGGTTTTTGAAGTTGTTCAAGGTGTTTTTAACATGGTGGTGTTTGGTTATAGGCAAGAGATGCATATTACAGAGGAGAGCCTTTGATACTTGATGACATGTTTGATAGAGTTGAGGTATCTTTCTTCATCAATTCATCACTTATGTTTCTTAACTTGTTGTTATATTTACACTGCTCTTACGAATCTTACTCATTATTATGAAACAGTTGAAGCTTAAGTGGTATGGTTCAAAATCAGTTGTGAAGTATCCTCGATGCAGTATCAGGAGGCAATCAACTTATGCTGATGCTGAGGTAATTTTCTTCACAAGTTTATTCTAGCTATGACATCATATTCATGAAAATTCGCCAATTTCAGTTGTTGATACATTAGTTGTGGTTGCATGGTGCTCTTAATAATGTTAAGAATTCGAATTGGAAAGAATGATGTTGGGTTACTCCTTATTGACTTTTGATGTGTCTGACAAAGTTGTTATTGAGAAAAATTCAAATGCTGCACTGATTATAGATAAGACCTAAAAAGAGTTTATGAAGAATAGGTATCGCTCATCTTGAAATTGATTTTGTCTGGTTGAGTTGGGTTCAGTAACAAATTCTGATAGTTATATAATATTCATGTTTCTGTGTTTTTGTTGGTAGTTAAGAATCAACACGAGAATAAAGTAAGTGTAGCAGAGATGAGGATGTTGCTTTTGATGTTTGGTAAGACTATACAAGATATGATTAGAAATGAAAATGTTAGACAGATTGTTGGGGTAGCACAGTAGCATCTATAGTAGAGAAGATGGTGGGAAATAGACTTAGGTGGTTTAGGCATGTAGAAAGAAGGCTTGTAGCTTCGGTGGTAAGGAGAGTATATTAAATGAAGAGAAAGACCTAGAAAGACTATAAGAGAAATTATTAAGAAAGATCTCGAAATGAACGATTTGGATAGAAACATATGGATCTAGATAGAACATTATGGAGAAAGTTGATCCATGTAGTCGACCCCACTTAATAGGATAAAACTTGGTTGTTGATGTTGTTTCTGTGTTTTTGTTTTTGAGAAGGTGCTATTTTCATTTCATGTCAGTTTTGTGATATGTGCTATTTCTGTTGTATATCTCTAGTTGTTACATGTTTTGTGACATACTGATAGTATATTCATCTGGTTTGAGTGTTAAGGTTCCTCTACACCTTTTTCCTTCTCTTCTTTCTCTATTATCGGTTTCTTCACCTTAATATTGAATGATGTGGATGTAGGGCAGGAAGATCTATCTATGGTTTTTACATTGGCGAGTACATGGACTCTCTTTTTTGCAATTGGTAGCTCAGCTTGTATTGGACCAATATTTTACACCATCAGCTTGGCTCATCAAAATGCATTTAACTCAGGATTATATGGTAGCCGAGGATCAGAACTAGGGTTTCTTTTCATGGTGAATACCATTATCTTCATGGCACTCGGTTTTGTCATAGGATATCCAGTTGCTTCAGCTTCAGGTAAAATTCTTTTCCTGCTAAAAACCTTTCTTTAGTTCAATTGATAGAATTCTCAATACAAACTTTTGGAACAACAAAATTTTTGATTAGTTCATTTCAATGTCGATGTGCTTCTGTATTTGTATGTTATTTAAGTTCCCGTTTTTACAGTTAAAGTTCTTCAAGGCTTATGGAGGAACGACTTGGCAGCACTAAAGGGTTCGTGTCCAAATTGTGCAGAAGAGGTTAGTCATAGCCCCTCAACCATTGCATGGTGTCTTTGACTAATGATCTTGTTTGGATACACAATTTAACAAACACTTATTCAATAAGCAATTATCTTATTGTATATACCAGATCTTTGTTCTATTGAAATTTGAGTGAGATTGAACTTTATAGAATTATCTAAAATTAATCTATGACAGTTAGCTACTTGGAGATACTTACGGAAATAAGTTAAAAACAACTAAGGGACATAACATATCATAAACTATTTTCATAAGCTATTGCAAAGTGTCTCAATGAGTTTGATTATTTTTCAGGTATTTGCATTTGTAAAAACAGACAACGCTAACTCACCTCATAGAGCAAAGTGCCATGTGTGTGAATGCCTATTGGAATTTCGCACTGAAATCGAGGTAATAAAATTAGGCTGCTATTTGATTTCAAATATTATTGAGTATAGAAATATACAGTGCAATGCAAGAATTGCAAGAGCTATTCTCTTCTCTATAACACGTGATGTTATCATATGCAGCAATCAACTTCAAGATTTGGTAGACAATGGGTTTATGGGCGGATTTACCTTGTGCGCAAATCCAGACGCCAAAGGGAGCTGTAAATTTTCTGAAAATATTAAGGATAAGGAAAGAAATACAAGAAACTTCTGTTTAGTTTAAAACAGTTTCTGTCTGTTAAGCCAACTTGTACACTTCTAGCTAGAAAGAAAGGAGTTGATAATGTCAATCATTGGACGCCTGATTTATTTGATTTTATTATGTTTTTTCATTGTTAACAGTTGTAGTTTTCCGAATGATTATAGATATTGAAATGTAATGTTGGAGATGAAAGGTAAAAAAAATAAAGTACAACGGTCGCAAAATACCAAATTGGTCTCCTGAAAGCAACTTGAAAGCCAATCATTTCAAGATGTCACCATTGGTTCCTCATACACTAGTTCAAATCAAAAGGATTTCAATTTTGGACTTCAAATTTGGACCACTTATTTGTGATAAATTTCCTTTCTCTTGTTCTTTAGTGGATACTATTGCCTACTTTTAAATTGGCATTTATTGCATATTGAAGTATGAAAATATATTGTTTGATAAGTTTACAATTGTAAAATTGTAGACAGTCAAAAGAATTTTTAATTTGGTGATTTGGTTCTACTTTAAATTTGATATTTTTTATTGTTGAGGGAGTGTTTTACCATCCTTTGTACTCCTCCCTGGCAATTTGAACTCAGAACCTATAGGTAATAGATAATAGATCATTTACCATTTCATCCAAGTATACTTAAATTTCAAATTTGTTCTTTTCATTATTAACTTGTTTAAAACTCGGGATCAAATAGCTTTAATTTTCGTTTGGAGATGGGTTCGTCACCAATGGCATCGAGAACACAATGGGAGCTTTCATTTCCTCTCACACTGAGCACCCATATGAAATTTATCTCACAAAAATCAATCGACAGGGAAGTAAAACTCATTGAATACTAAACTCTTACAAAGGGAAGTTTTATATTATTATTGCAATAGGTGGATTTAAAGTGAGGATAAAAAGGATTGGATAATAGAGGAGAGTGTGAAACAGAAAGTGACAATAGGCCGTAGCAGTAAGAGGGTGGTGAGAGAGGGGGAGGGAGACAAAAAGTGAGTAAATTGGTGGATCACTTCAATTTTATAGTGGAAAAAGTTGTGCACCATTTAACATTTACTTGTGTACATTAGAAGAAGCCTTTTATATAGATTGAATATTTTCTTCACTATTTTCTTTTTACAACTTTCACAAATAGATCTAACATTTTCTTCCTAGTTAGTCATTCATACTCTATCCATCACAATTGTTATACGAGTATTCTATTTCATTACTAATTTAGAATGAAGACAAATTTTTAAAAGGAAAAAAAAAGTTTAGACTATAAACAAGCCATTCAAGTCCAACACTAATCAAGTGTTTAATTGAGGCATCAATGAGACAAAATATTGAGACAGACACAGCATGAACTAATTTTGACAACTGCAAAACATGACCTTTAGAAGAATTTGCCTGCAAGCAGCTTTATTCAACAGTTTAACAGAATTTTGTTTGTCGTTAATTCTATCCATAATTTGCCACAAACATTTGGTGTCACCCGAAATGCTAACTAGAACAGCTACTAGCCATCATGGAAAGCAGCAACAAATTCATTCATCCTCCACAAAATCAGAATGGTTTACATAGAAAATAAATACCCGCACAACCCACATTTTTCTCATTGATTTCAGAACACTATGGTCCAACATGAAATCAAATATAAACTTTTAAAAGTCACAGACGTTTGGAGATATTAGCAACACTTCAAGTTCCTCGCCAATCAGAAGTGTGCTAAACTGTAGACTAGAATCCAGGAAAGCTGCATATAGTAGAGAAGCAGGCTCAGCTTGTGGAACAATAAAATCCAGCAATTTTTGTGAGGCCATAGAAAATTTTATACAGTTAATAGAGTAATATAGACTACATTACCAGGAATAGAGTTGTAGAAGCAAAAAGCCCCTCTTGGAGGAGAGATCCGTGGCCTCCAAATTCCTCTTCGTCAACCTTCAATATTACTGAATAATAACCATATATGATCCCGGAGGACAAAACTAAAAAGCTGCAATGCAAACGGAAAAACTTCACTTTAGGAACAATCAAAAACTGCAGAAGTGTTAGACCATATTGCAATGTTACTTTTAAAGACCAAACTCATAAAGTTACGTAGTGCTCGTGGATTTGTGGTATGTTTTCCAATAAAAATATAGTGTGTGCACTATTATTAACTTCCTCACACTTGTATGTAAAGATCTCACATTTTTTTTAGTAAACAAAGATCTCACATTTGAGGTGTAAGAAAAACAATACTAGTTATATTTTAATTGGAAAATAATGTTACAGGCGGTAAGCAGAACAGGAAAATAGAGATTTTTCCTAAATCTGGGTAGGGAAAGATAAATGATGAAGGTAAGGATTCTCTTTTTACAAAAAAATTCACCTCACAAAGCAACAGTTGATGGATAAGAAATGGTATACCTAGAAAGGTCTCGACAATTCATAAATTTTTCTAATACATAATGGTAGAAAAAGAACCAATTTATGCAAAGAATGTCACTCAATCTGGGTTGGGAAAGATAAATGATAACGGTAAGGGTTCTCTTTGGACAAAAAAAAACACCTCACAAAGCAGCAGTTGTTGGATAAGAAATTGTATACCTAGAAAGGTCCCGACAATTTAAAAAAAATATATCTAATACATAATAGTACAAAAAGTACCCATAACTGCCCATAATAAGAAGTTTATCAGAATATGACTCGATCCATCTAACTTAATCTTATTTATTAATATTCATACATAATGGTACGAAAAGAACCAATTTGTGCTATTCTTTAAGAGGTTTATTTTTTATTTTATGAGCTGGTTTTGATTAAAATTCACACATATAGGGGGTTTCTTAATTCCTGTACTTAGAGCAGAAAATTAGTATTAGAATGCACTTCAAAGTGTCATGCAAATATGAGATCACAACTTGTAAGAGCAAATATATCCAATAAAATCTTCTCCAGCATTGATATTTCAGATAATATTTTCAGATTTATAAATTGCATTGACGTCAAATTATGTTGGCACAAAGTAATAAATCAAGTTGTCTATGCACGATATCACATCATCAACCAATATGAGAATTCCGGAAAGAATAAGTCATCAGGCAAGGCAATGGCATGTGGAATAGAGTGATAGACAACTTTAAAATGAACAAACACAATTGATAAAACAAACACTTACAGGATAAACCAAAATCCTCCCACCACTGGAAAGGCGCCCCAAAGTAATCCGAATATAAGGCCCATTGCTTGTCGAATCCAATGCAATACATCACCAAGTTGATCCTATTTGGGGTTGGGGAGGTGAAAGGCAAAAATAAAGAAACTGATTAGGACAATGAGATCAACTCAATGCAATTTGCTCCTCTGAAATGAGGAGTGCAAAATTATCACAAAGCAGATCATTGACCTTCTAAAAAGCCCTCCTCAATTTAGAGAAGCTACATGCATATCAAACACATACTACATACAACAACGCATAACAATTACTAGTATTTTTTCTATAAATTAAATAGGGATAAAAACCCAAAGGAAGAAACTACACTAAAATCAAAATGGGAGTTTGAACTCCCAACAAATCAGCGAAAGCTAAATGCTTAATCTGGAGCAGAGGATGATCATGCAACATGAGATCACGGGCTAACACAAAGCCCATATTAGCCATACCCCACCAGCAAACATGTTAAACTAATGAATCCAATAGTATTACAATGTTGCATTAAAGCCCAAAAGAAGAAACTTCCAACAAATCAGCAAAACTAAATGCTTAATCTGGGTCATGAGATCACTGTCAAACTCACAACTCATATTAACTAAACACATAACAGTAACTAGTATTAAATGATGCATTATATGTTTCTTTCAATCCAACAATATTAATGAATCTATGAACATATTCAGGACATGTTTTTTTTTTCTGCCAACTCTAAACCAAACAAGCAATAATCCAAATCACTGATACTTGTTCCAAAATATAATCAATTAATAGTTCATACTCAAATAGGTCCGTTTTAAATATCAAATTAATGTTCAATTTAAAAATTTAGAGTAAATTAATGGTTTTAAACATAGACCCTAGTTGAGTGATAAATTAATCAAATTTCCTGCAAACAACTCAATTAGATCGAACAACAAGAGGACATAACATCATTAGAAAAAAGAAATTAAACAGAAACCTTGTCCCATGAAGCTTCTGGATCGAGCAATTTGGCGAATTTGAAAGGAGAAAGATGACCGTTCTGGTGCTGAAGTTGATGATTTAGTTTACCCTCTTTCATCGCGAGATTAGAGTGAGAATAATCAAATCAAATTAAATTAAATATATATAAGATGAAATCAATAACTGGAAAATACGTAATTGATATAAAGTTGGGATTTTTGAATCTGATAGTGAGAGATTGCGGCGAGAGTGGTGAAATTGGGAATTAGGGTTTGGTGAGTGACAGAAGCGAGTTACAGAGAGAGTGAAGATTTAGAAGACGACTGGAGAGTTAAAAATTGCAGATGTGAGTTTGATATTTCATCGTCAAGTGGATGCAAATTAAAATAAATAAAATTAAACCTAATCAGAGTTTATATCATGTGTTTAAATTTTGAATTTATATCATAAGCACTCTTTTACTCCATATCTAATCATATTTTTTGGGGGATAAATAACTAATTTTTTTTTTTTATTATAAAATAATCATTTTCAATCTCACAAGTCACATGGCTAATTTTGGGCATATATACTCAAAACTTATAAGAAGTTTTTTGGGTAAAAAATATCATATAATATAAAAAAAAAATTGATAGAATGATTCAGGAGAATTAAAAAAATTGTTGACTATTAATTTATTAATTATTGACATAATAATTATACAAATTTATTTTTAATAGGATGCAAATAGGTCAACCCATTTGTTTACTTAAAACTCGACTTAGTCTAACTGGTTTGATAAAAAAAACTATTAATTAAAATAGGTTGAGTTAAGGCTTATAGAAAAATGTATTAGACATATTATATTAATCTATTTTAGTGTAATCTTATATATTATATTAATTTATAAATTAAGTGTACATAATAATATTTTTGTAAAATTTTGAAAGATATATTAAGTCATTTTTATATTTAGTTCCTCAAATACCATTTAGTTTGTCAAGTTGTTCCTATTTGTTAAACTTCAAGAAAAAATGTTAAAGTTATGCATATATATATATATATATATATATATATATATATATATATATATATATATATATATATATATATATATAGCAATCTAACTGGCATTATGTAATTTCATATGTTTTATATGTTGTTGTTTATTTTGAATCATAGTATTTTTTTTTTGTTAAACAAACACGAGCACTATGAGGAGAAGATAGGACTAAGTCGTACACCCTGGACTCATATTCCCAAAAGAAGAAATTCTTAAAAGAAGTACACGTTTGAAGGAAGACAAATGAATACTACAATTACTTAGCTCCATTATTCATCTCCGTTCTTCAAAAAGGTGTGAATATCTGAACTTAATAAAAATGAGAATTTGTTTGTTTCTGCATTTTTCTCACTGATTCTTTCTACTTTCTCTAGCTTGAATAAGTCATGAATAATAGGTTTTAGTGTATTTTGCATCATGGGGGTGAGTTTACTGAGTTTACGAAGTTAGGTTACAACATATTAGAGTGTGTTTTGCGTGAAATGATACTTGAATGCAGGTTAAAATGCAAGGCCATCTGTTCTATGGTTATCAATGTAAGTCTTGTGAATTTTTCTGTGATCCTTTCAAGGAAAATGGTAGTTTCTATGCTTACTTTTTAAAGTGTAGTGTGTTGTAATATCTCTTATTGTTGCTTGATTTATTCTGCAATAAGAATTATTTTTTTCTTGTTGTTACTATATTTGTATCTTTTAATTGTGCAATCAAAGTAATATTTGATCTATATTCATTTAAACTTCTCAAATTGTCTTTGATGTAGTGATCAAAGCAATGTCAGAAAGGTTTTAAAAGCACAAGCAATATGAGGAGAAGAGAGGACTAAGTCGTACACCCTGGACTCATATTCCCAAAAGAAGAAATTCCTAAAAGACGTACACGTTTGAAGGAAGACAGGTGAATACTACAATTACTTAGCTCCATTGTTCCTCTTCATTCTTCAAAAAGGTGTGAATACCTGAACTTAATAAAAATGAGAATTTGTTTGTTTCTTCACTATCCTCATTGATTCTTTCTACTTTCTCTAGCTTGAATAGGTCATGAATAATAGGTTTTAGTGTATTTTGCATCATGGGGGTGAGTTTACTGAGTTTACGAAGTTATGTTACAACATATTAGAGTGTGTTTTGCGTGAAATGATACTTGAATGCAGGTTAAATGCAAGGCCATATGTTCTATGATTATCAATGTAAGTCTTGTGAATTTTTCCGTGATCCTTTCAAGGAAAATGGTAGTTTTTATGCTTACTTTTTAAAGTGTAGTATATTTGTATCTTTTAATTGTGCAATCAAAGTAATATTTGATCTATATTCATTTAAACTTCTCAAATTGTCTTTGATGTAGTGATCAAAGCAATGTCAAAAAGGTTTTAAAAGCTGGGCCTTTTTAGAATGGTTATGGACTCTTTTTTAATCTGAGCAATCTTCTTTCTTTCTTTCACAAGCCTTAGTTGCAATTTTCTTTGAACAATCTTAGTGTAATAATCATTTGAAGCAATAATTGAACATATCTATTATAATGTCAATGTATGCAATATAAAGTAAAAGTTAAATTTATTAGTATTTTCTTGAGTACTTATTTTATCATGACTTTTTTTTAACGTGTTCAATACAAGGATGTGAACATGGAATAAAGCATCACTCTCCCTACAACAAAAGCAGAGTTATTAGTTTTGAGTGTAATTTTTAAGGTATATCTCCTTCTGACTTCTAATTGAAAAAATTATATTACTGCGATGCAATTCTCTGAAAGTTCAATGTAAAGATTATTGTGACAAATAACTTACCTTCATTTTTCCTTTTGATGTAAGAAAAATTGAATACTTAAATAAGTTTAGATTTTTTTGGTTTTATATTAAAAGAGAATGTGTTCAATTTGATTAATATTTTTGCTCATCTTGATCATGTTTTTTATTTATTACTTATAGTTCATCAAGCCATACCTTTTTGGTTGGCATACCTTAGCAACCTCGATAAGTTCGAAATATTTTACGGCGGCGATGAGTGTGACAAATAATGTCAACCCAAAATATGGAAGAGACTACAAATGGAGCAAATAATGATACTATTTTGCTTGTATTACACAACCATCACACTATGAACTACTCAACTTTTGAAATTAGGTTACAATGGGTTAGAGTGTAGGAAAATTGAGAAAATATGAGACACAACTGAAATTGACAAAATTTAGAATCAAGTGTAGTATGTTGATATGGATGGACACAACAAGGTTGTGTGCAAACTGTCAATGACAATGTCTTTGGCACAAGAAGCAGCTCGGCCTAACACAAGCCAAGCAACACCAACTGAGTTTGCATCACCAAGTTAGACAGCACCAAAACAAGTTAGACAGCTCCAACTGAGTCTGCACCACCATTCTCTTCTACTCAATCAGGGTCGGCCTAACATAATGTGAGGCCTAAGGCGAATATTAAAACGAGATGTTTTTTTGTTCATCCACTATAATTAAAATATATGATTTTTAAGAGACCTTCTAATATATTTTTTTCAAATAAAACTTTTTTATATATATTATAAAATTAATGTTAAATGCGGTTGTTAGATATTTACAATTTTTATCAAGGTTGAATTATTCCTCAAAATAATCGATTTCAAAAATATTCATGTTTTAAGTTTTATTTGATGTAAGGATTAAAAAATATTTTTAATTTTAAATGTAAATATTAAATTAAGGTAACTTCTAGGGTGGGGGCTCAATTAAGTCCCTCACTTGTGTAACACTTAAATTGGCCGTTGGATTAAACAAACATACATGATCTAAATATTTCTTACTGTAGTCGATTCACTCTCTCTATCTCTCTCAACAGATATCTCTCTTTCCATCATCTGCATTCTGCCTGACCTTTCTCCACCGTCTGCAAATAATTACCCATAAATTAATTTTTTTTCTATCATGATAAACTCAACTTACAGTATTGGTGTAAATTTGGGATTGAGAAGAATGAAATTGATTTTCAGAGCCAAGATTTTAATGCCTTTTCTTCACCATCTTCATCTCATGGATAGAAACAAATCTAATTATCATTTCACAGGTTGTGTTTCAATTTCACATGCCATAATCTAAAAGGGCCCAAAATCATTTCACCATCTAAAAACTTGTGAATAAAATTGAAGTTTAGAATGAAAAAGCAATAGAGAGGCAAATTTTTATGAAATACCCATATTATTATTAGTGTGAGAAAAAAAAAACCCATTTACAACTTAATAGTTTTCTAGGTGTATAGATATTGTCATCTTCTCTAATAAACTCTGTTGGGATGCTTTTTTTAATTTTGAAAACACATTTTCTCAAGATCCAAATCTACCGTAGAAGACTGGTGAGTAAAAAGGGACTGAACCGATGTGATATTGGAATTCTTAAGAGTACATATCTTAGTGTTGCCATAGAACATTCAAAGATTAGTAGAAAACACTAATATATGTGTTGATGTTTTTTCCTTGAAGTTGTTGTTGTCATGTGGTTCGGAAATGGATGAAACTCAAAAACAAGGAAAGAAGATACAAGAAGGAAATGAGATTCAATATAGTGTGGTGTATGATAAAGTTTATGAACTTATTTAATCTAATGGTTGTTAAGAGAAAGAGCAGTGTTTAAAAAAAAAACAAAAGAACTAAAAGGTCATTAGTTCTAATAGAAAAAATATAGTAAAAATATGACTTCTCTTTAAATATTAAATTGGTATTATAACGATATGAATAAATTTTTTTATGTATTCAAATTAATCTTTAAATAATAAATAAAATACTTGTTTTTCTTGTTAAAAGAAAGAGCAATTGAAATTCTGGTAAGACAGAACTCAGATGTCATATATGGATGTCGTGACATCTGATCTGACATTATAAAACAGACAAGGTAGGCAAAATAAAACAGTGCAGAAAATTAAAGAACACTACAGAATTGTTCACCCAGTTCGGTCTAACCAACCTACTCTGGAGGCTACCAAGCCAGGGATGAAGTCCACTATTAGCAGTATCAATTCAAAGCTAAACTCCCCCGTTTACAACTTCTCACTTAATCATTACCCAATGACCCTTCTACCTAGGTTCTCCCTAGATATGGAATATCTCCATTCCACTCCCAGTCATAGCAATGATGTCTAGCAGTCAACACCTCAGCGACTACATCGATGGCCTAATTTCCAACATTCTAAGCACATAAATAAAGATCAATTGAAGTTGCTTCAAAGCTTCCTCCAGGAACAAAACTGCACTCAATGCTTCACAGCTTCTGAGTGAGTAAAACAAACCTCTTACCTACAGGTTTCGAGGCACAAATCAATGACCATCCCACAACCCGGGTGGTTCACTTACACGTCTAACCCTAAAAACTACATCTTGTCAATACTCGAC
This sequence comes from Vicia villosa, assembly GCF_029867415.1. Taxonomy (NCBI): domain Eukaryota; kingdom Viridiplantae; phylum Streptophyta; class Magnoliopsida; order Fabales; family Fabaceae; genus Vicia; species Vicia villosa. The sequence continues at coordinate 218,494,023 of NC_081181.1, forward strand.
TAGCTTTCTTATTAGGTTACAAAGCTTCCTATTTATAACTTATTCCCAACTGGACTTGGGCCATCAATCACAACTTTATTTGCTGTTACAAATCAGCAGAATTCTTCTACTAAAAGAAAGGTCTTTAATCATAAGTTTCCTAAATTGTCTCCATAATTAGAAACTATATGATCTTCAATATTCTGTTTTGATTCTTTTGACCTTTAAATCGTAACAAACTGACATAACAAACTGTTGCTAAAATTGCTCCACAATATATGCTCCAAGATATTCTCCACAAATATTTCCAAGATATTCTCCACAAATATCTCCAAGATATTTACCACAAATATCTCCATAAAATATGCTCCAAATAACAACAATAAGTTGTTACACTCTTGCAACAGATTCTCCTATAAAATCTTTCCACATTTAGTTTCCTAAATGTTCTCCTTAGATATAGCTCCACATAGGATTCAATGTTTTAGGAATATTTTGTTTCTGTTATAACAGAATCCAAACTGTCAGCTCAAATACGACGTCACGACATCCTCTTCGACATCATGTTGTTCTAGATGTTGAAACATTTCAACACAACATGTTTCTCCATTAAATGGAACTTCCATATGATTTCTCTTACAAGTTATAATTCTATTTATCCTATTGCTGCTAAATTAGTTTTACCAAACATAAAGGTCAATCCTCAAAAGCACTAACATCAATGTTAAAAAAAACAAAAGAACTAAGAAAGTCATTAGTTTTAATAGAAAAAATATAGTAAAAATATGGCTTCTATTTATACAACAACTAAAATTTAACACAAGAGCTTCTTGTTAAGAAACCATTGATTAACCAATTAAACAAAGTAATCAATTTGATGGAAATTTCTTTATCCTCAAAATATACTGAATATTCTTTTAGGCCTAAACACCATTTGACAAAAAATATTTTTCTAATGCTCAAGGCAAGGGCCTAGCCCGCCTTACTCTTGGGTCGACCATGTACTCAGCCAATTCTAAAGAAGAAAATAAGACATCAAAAGAGAGTAAAACATGTTTTGAGTCAACCATAATTGTGTTTATAATTTGTGTACATCTTTTGTAGTAATGGTTGTGTACACCTTTTGCAGTCGAGTCACCTGTTTTGAGTCAACCATAATTGTATTTATCATTTGTGTACACCTTTTCTAGTAGTAGTGTTTGTGTACACCTTTTGCAGTAGTGTTAGTGTACACCATATGTAATTATATTATGGTTTAATGCCATGTTGGTTTTATGACACATTTAGTTTAAAACATATTTAATGTCATTTTAGTTTAATGCATTTGGTTTGAATCAAAGAATGTGACAAGATTATGGTTTAGTATAATTAAATTCAAGATTTTGTCGGTATGAAATGTTTCATTCTATTAATCCAAAATTTTATAAAATTCTGGTCTAATAAATAACAGATTGTGAAATGTTATAATATTCTCAATGGGGTTTTTCTTGACTGCAGCCTTTTTTCCTTGGTCTGCCAATTTCTTCTTATTCTCATTCACAACTTCATGATTTTTCTTGGAACTTATTTTCTTCTAACTTAAAACAATAGACTTTTTGGTTGAGGTGGGTTTTTTTCTTTTGCTTTTAGGTTTTAAAGCATACCATTCTTCAGAACTGACCTCCTAGACTTTTTGGGAGTCATTTGAGCAACCACAATTTCTTCAATAACAAGAACAACTTCTATAACATCAGCAATGACATTATCATTTTCATTGATATCATGACTAAGATCATCATGATCCTCTTCACTCATAAATTCCCCAGAATCAGCTGTACATTCAGGTAGATCATTGACATCCTTTTCAACATTTTTCTAATCATTCACACACTATTACAAATGATGCATTTTATGACAATAATTTCATCTTATGTAATGAAAAACTGAGGTATAATACATGTTACATGCTTCGAGGGGTATAATACTATGTTACAACAATTTCATCATTGACTTGTTTTTTTTCTTTAAAAAAACAATCTATTTTGTCGGTTTTAGTAGAAAATCGAGGGGTAAACTAATTCAGGGTACATGCTTCGAATCCCAACAACTTTATTTTATGTTTTTATTTTATTAAAAATGGTGTCTTTCTACCTATTGGGTTAATAGCATTTTCCCATTGCCATATAGGCGACTTCTGCTTTTCACCCCTATAAACAAAAATTATAAAACCAACCTTGCAACATGAAGATTCTCTTGTTTTAAACATGTGAGAATCAGACATGTAAAAATGCCTGTGTGGCACGTTGACTGAACTTTTTTTTTGTTTTTTTAATTACAAAATTGTTGACGTGGCTTTGTTATTTCATATTTGATTTAACATATGGTATATATAAGAACATATATTGTTCATTTTTGATATATGAATATAATTATTCATTTTTAAAATGAATGTTCAAACAAAATTCATACTCTTTTTTTTTGCTTATCACCACCGGTATAGTCCGGTTCGGGGGTCAGTTTTGGTATCAAATGGTTCCAGCCCCCTCCCGATCGCAGTTGCGGGGGATCGAACTGTGGTCCTCCCTACCAAGTCCAGCGTCAATCACCACTGAATCAACTAACGATTTGGTCACTATTATAAGCCAAAATAATCGTTCCACGGTGATTAAGAAAGTTGGTTAGATATAGTTATTTTTATAAATTTCATTAAAAAAACAGATAAAATTTACTGAATTATCCTTTTTAAAAGTTAATCCTATTGTACGTTGAGATACCTTTTAATTAAGATAATTAATTTATCATACTATTCCAAAGCACGATGTTGTATCAAGACAATTAATGAACAGTTCGAATGCACAGTGAATGGTTTGGTTTCAAACTTACTATAACAATTGATTTGCTTTTGTTTGCTACAGTAACACCTTTTTAAATTGAAATTTTAAAAAATGTTTTCTATGCCACTGTTTCAATAACATTTCATGAATCAAATTTTTAAAAAATTGCCAAGATATTTTAACTCTGCCACCAATTTTTTTTTAGCATTTTTTCTATATTAATATAAAAGCAAGTAGCAACCATTTTCACCATTTTATTCAAACACGTTTTCAACTAGTACAGATATTTTGTGTAATTATTCAAAATGTGTTTGGATATTGATTTGAATGAACCTTTCAATAATTATGTCGTCTCTAAGGGTATCATTAAACGAAAATGGTGTGTCAACAGAAAATGAAAATAGAGCCCCAACACCAATCAACTTAAATGTGTGTCCTTCCTTTGAAGAGTTTGTTCGACTTGGATACTTATCTTCCATACGAAGAAAAGTCTAAAAATGAGGTTGATGATGTCTTTGCTTCTAATAATATGGATAGCAATGTTGACGACCTCTTTGAAGATGAAGTTGACGATATGTATGAAAAGAATGGAGAAAATGAATATATATATCCATTAAGTGAAGGTAATACAATTGATTAAAAATTTTGGTTCTTCAATATGTTTTCTTATTACTGTAACTCATGTATGCATGTGTTGTTGAAGTAAAATTTAGAGTACTTGTAGCTTTGTTTTAAGAGGATGGTTTTCTTTCTTATTTTAGATAAATTAAAGTATTATAGCTCGGTAATATGTTTTCCTATTGTTTTAACTCATGTATACATGGTTTGTTGAAGCATTGGATGTTTAAATTACCCTTTTTTATCAAATCATGCAGAAGTAAATGTTGGTGATGAGACACAACCAACTAAAAAAACACATTTTTTTGGACAACACTCAACGACAACTTATTTTGGATTTTCAGTTGAGATCAAGCAATGACGGAACACTTAAGAACATGATTATCAAAAGGGTGGCATCATACTATTCGGTCTCTATAGACGTCATTTATCGAATTTGGAGACAAAAAAAATAGGTGATGCATGCCATAAGAAAACAAAAAATTATGGTTGAAAAAGTGCACGATATTCTGTTAAATAAGTGTGGCACTCTTTGATCTTTACAAAGTGCTTTAGGCATTAAAACCAAGACAACATTGGTGAAATGTGTAAAGGAAGGGGTTTTACATCGATATTCGAATATCCTAAAGCCACACATGACAATTGGTAATATGAAAACTCGCCTTGAATTTTGCTTGTCTATGCTTTATGAGGGTAACATTCCTCATGATCCAAGATTTAAGTCTATGTATAACATTGTTCACATGGATCCTTGAATTTTTCTATCTAAAAAGTCATCAAACTATTATCTTCTCGCAAATAAGGAGGATTTGTATCGTACATGTAAGAATAAAAACTACATTGGTAAGATCATGCTTTTAGTTGTTATGGTTAAGCCAAGATTCAATGATGAAGGTAAAGAGACATTCTCAGGAAAAATCGGGGTGTTTCCTTTAGTCGCCAAAGTACCCGCAAAAAGGTCAAGTGTCAATAGAGCTTATGGGACACTTGAAACAAAACCGATATCTTTTATCACCAAAGAAGTTAGTCGAATATTCTTAATAAACAAGATTTTTCCGACCATTAAAGAAAAATGGCCACGAGAGCATGCACACGAAACAAGTTACATACAACAAGATAATGTACCATGCCATGTTTCAGTAGATGATGAAAATTTTCGTAGAGCAGCTTCCGATAGGGGGTTTGACATTCGTTTAATTTGTCAACTGCCAAATTCTCCCGATTTAAATATATTGGATTTGGGATTTCTTGCTGCCATACAATCATTGCAACAACAAGAAGTAACTAAGTTTGTTGATGAGCTTATTTACGTGGTGGAAAAATCTTATGACAATTTTTGCGTCAAAATTTCGAACAAAATATTTCTCACATTTCAATCGTGTATGATTGAGATCATGAAGGCCAAAGGATCCAACAATTATCAAACTCCTCATATGAAAAAATACATGTTGCTTAATGGAGGCATGTTACCGACTCAACTAAAGTTTGACCGACAATTATTTCATGAAACTTTAGATTACCTACATAATGCTGAGTAATGTAAGAGATTTATTTGCTTTGAGCATGTTTATGTTGCTTCTATTATTAAAAAAAATTCAATACCATTTCATATATCTACAACAACAACGAAGTTTGAATATTTATATACCACTTCAACCATTTTAATATTTTTTAAATGTTTCTAACAAAACAATGTCATTTCTATGATAAAACTCTAACTTATAAGTGGAAAATTATTATCCTGCATGTTAAAAATCTACTAGTATCTTTTTCAAAAAGAAAAAAGCATATCATAAATAACCTTTCATCAAACAAAAACCAACACATTAGAATCCCACCAAGAACAAGAAATAACATATAGATTTACCATCTTTAAAAATTGCCTTCTCCATAATAAATTAATGCTATAAATATTAAATTATTAGTGATAAGAATTAAATAAACCATCATTTGATCTCAACGCATGTCTCAGAAACCATGTGAAAAATCTAAATCTTTTAATTTATCTAAAATAAGATAACCATCATTTTAAAACAAAGTTATAGTATCCTAAATTTTTCTTCAAGAACACATGCATACATGAGTGTTAGAGACAAATTTAAAACAACATATGCAGACATGCACGCTTATAAGTTCCATTTTTTAACAAATTACTCCAAATCTTTCATTAAATAGAGACAAACAATTGTTGTCAATATATTTCAAATAAAAACATTCAAATTCAAAGAACCTATACTTTATTGCCCAGTACAAAGAACTTAAGTAAATTTTCATCAAATTTGGAATGCCTTTCTTAATCTTCACCATCATATACAAAAACACGCTTATTATAGTGGAAAATTCTTTGACGCAAATTCTTAATTGTTTCAGAGTCCAAACCTTCTTCAAGTTTATCCAAAGCTTTTTCAACTTTGTCTTTAGTTTCTTCAACTTCATCAAACAAGTTCATTGACGACTCATCTTCAAACACTTGAGCGTTAATGTATGATGTCACTTCATCTTCAAATGGTAAAATCTGATATTTATCCCCCTCCCCATCTCTGTCTAGTGAATCTTTAACAATGAGAAGTGAAACATCTTTTAGATAATCATCATCATCAATGCCTAAGTCGAAGGAAGGTGCATCAAAATACTTTGGTTGTGCTGCCATTTTTTTAGATGAAAGAAACGATTTGTTTTCTTCAAAAATAAAGAGTGAATAATGAACAAGAATGAACCACTACAACAAATAATAAATTTCATGACAGAACATTTCACCTCACCTAACAAAAGTTCGAAGTGTAAACCATAGACATGTCACATTTTAATTTTTTAAATAAAAATACTATATATTCCCTCGATTTTGCTAAAAACTGAGGGAAAATGTATTTAGAGGACGCGTCTTCGAATCCCAGCAACTATATTTAATCATCTTTTAATTTTTTAAAATTTTTCTATGACTTATTACCTTAGTTTTGTTTAAAATCTAGGGGTAACGTATTTAGAGGACCTGTCTTCGAATCTCAACAACTACACTTTATCACTTTTAAATTTTTTTAACATGACTTTACCCCTTGATTTTTGTTAAAAACTGAGGTGAACAGTGGTGTAGTTTTGAAAATAAAAAAAATGTAATTGATGGGGATTGAACCTATGACCAATATTACCTTTCAATTTTTTTAAAATTTGTTTTTTATGACCTATTACATCAGTTTTGCTAAACATCGAGAGCTAAAGTAGCGAATTTTATTTTTTATTTATTTATGACCAATTTGATGAAAAATTAAGTAATGTATCTTTGTCGTCCATTTATAAAGTAACAATGGTCAAGACACTGTCAACTCATCAATCCACATGAAACATCAGTAATCCACATGAAACTCTCACTAGCCAATCATGCCACAACTATCCATCTTGGATGCAAAGTGCTGAAAATTAAAAACATATAGAAAACAATGATGATGAAAACAAGAACAGAGAAATATTTCAAGGTTAGTTTCTTAATGTTATCTTTTATTTAGTACTTCCTTGTTAAAATTGTTTAATATTAGTTATAGATGTATCAAGTAAAATGTTTAATATTGTTGTTGTTGTAGAAATTTAATATTTAACGATTATATTGATTTTGTTTATTTTTCATTGTTGCTGATGTTGTTGAGATATATTGTTTAAAGATTCTATAGATTTTATAGTTGTTGCTATTGTTGTTGTTATTACTTCTGTTTTGAGATATATTGTTTAAAGATTCTATAGATTTTATTGTTGTTGTTGTTGTTGGAATCTCAAGGTGTTGCACTGTTTTCCTTGTCACATGTTGATTCAAAGTTATTTTGGGGGTGAATACATTCTAATAGACGAGAAATTTCGAGGGAATTTCTCCATCTATTCTGCCTTCAAAGCTAAACTAGATGCCTTGGCTACGGTCAATCCAGTCTGTAAACTCATGTTTTCCGGCAAGAATCCATTTAGGCCATTGATGTATCGAGCCACTTTCTAGCCCTATGATTCTCCCAATTCATTGCGCTCAGAAAACGCAGGAACTATGCTATGTATTCATTCACTGTTCTCTTGCCCTGAACATACTCAATGTACATCTTAAAAATAATTTGTTCATAATCCTCAGGTAAAAAATGCTCAAACATCAATTATTTCATTCTTTGCCAAGTTTTGACTGACCCCTTCCTTTGCTCATGCCTTTGAATAACAAATTTATCCCACCAGATAACTACAATACTTTTAATCGTGATCGCAACCATATTGACTTGCTTATTCTCAAGGACGCCCATAACATTGAAGAACCCGTCGATGTCGATCTGCTAATCAAGAAACTCCTCCACTCCCATCATTTCGTAGTCATGGTTATTCTATTGATTCCCACAATCAAACTCTTCCTCGCAAGGTTCTTCTTCATCAGAACTTGAATCTTCAACACAGTTGTTTCCACCCCGTAACCCTAATCGGTTCATAAATCCTGTCTCTTCGCTGACTCCCGTTGTTGTTGGTGTTGTACACCTGATTTGCTAAATTCGCCATCTATTCAGTCAAAATAGTTAGAGCAAGAGAAGACCAGACTCTGATACCCCACCGATGCAGTCGGAAGCCCTAGGAATAACAAACGCTAAACATATTATAAAAACCCAGGGTTACAAGTGCAAAATTTGTTAGATAAGTTCTGAAATCCAACAGAAAAAGAAAAAAAACTCGGATATTATTATAATGAAAAATAATCCTTATGGTCATGCCAAAAGTCTTTAAATACAGAAAACAAAAGAAACCCTAATGGGCTTAAAGAGACCCTAACGAGCTTTTTATCCGAAATAAAAAAATTGAAAATGACTTAAATCTTAAAACAAAAAATTGCTCAAATATTAAAACTAAAATTGCTCAAATGTTAAAACTAAAATTGCTTAAATATTAAAATGCTTTCCGACGTGTGATTTCTTCTTTAATACGCGCAATTAACGTTCCTACAACAATTATATATACGAAGTAAAGAGAGAAAGATGGAGATAGGGGGAGAGGGAAGAGATAAAGATATGGGAAAGAAAGATAAGAGGGGAGATAAAGTGAATAGAAAATAGATGAGTGAGAGATAATATGTTTTTAATAAAAAATAAATGGTATTTTGGCATTTTAAATTATTTGTATTTGAGACAAAAAGTTGTCGTATTGTTTGTTGATTGAAAACAATAATTCAATTACCGTTTTTCCCTTGTCATGATTTTTGTGCTGTGTGAACAATTTTTAACTCAAACGCATGACAACCAAAATTATGATATTAGGTTTCTTATTTTTTCAGCAAATTCAAACAAATCTTAAAAAAACATCTTAGTCAACTTCATTTTATTTTTCAGCAAATCAAATACATCTTAAAAAACACCTTAGTCAACCTTATATGTGTCATTCATTCGCCGGTTATTATAATAAGAAATTTTCATTTACAAGTTTATTGAATAATTAATTAGGGGTGGCAAAATGGGCCGTGACCCGTCGAGCCGGCCCGCGCACCCGCCAAAAGATGGCGGGTTGGGTTAACATCTTAGGTCCGCCGTCCGCCATAACCCGCTCTGCCAAAACCCGCCGCCCGCTATAGCCTGCCCCGCCAAAGCCCGCCGTCTACCAAAACTCGCCGCTCCTTCAAAATCTGCTATTTTTAAGTTAATTCTACTAATTCTAATTCTTGATGGTTTTATTTTATACATTTATTTGTGAATATATATAATATTTTTAAGTAAAATTTGTTAAAAAATGTTTTATAAAAAATAGTTCTAAAAACTATGTGAAAAATCTAATTAAAAAACGAAAAAAATAATAAATAAAAAAATAGGCGGGCATGCCCGCCAACCCGCCACTTTGACTGGACGGGCTAGGTTTTTATACCCATTTCAATTTGCGGACTTGCTTGCCTTACTTTTTTTTTTTTACGGACATATGAAGGGGCGGGACAGGCTGCCCGCTTTACCACCACCTATAATTAACGTATCTGATCTGAATATAAATTAAATACATTAACTATTTAATAAACTTTAAACAATAATATCTATTTTATACTAATGAGAGTGATAAAGTAGCATTTATGTATCAGATTTTCAACAAAATTTTCTTAGTTTAATAATTTTTAATACCAATTTAAACTAAATCGAATTTTTTTGTTCAACTCTATGAGGAACCCAAACTCAATAACGATTTCCAATTTTCAAATACAATTATCGATAAATTCTTATAGTAATCATCTTTAAGTAATTCAATATATTTATTTAAATCACTATCAATCATCATAATATAGTTGACAATACTTTATATGACCAACAATATCTAAATTTAATGCAGAATATTACTCCCTCCGTTTTTTATTATAAGTCGTTTTAGACTTTTCACACAGATTAAGAAAAATAATAATTGTTGTATGAAAATGAGAAATTATGAAGGTTTTTACAAAATTATCCTTCATTAATGACATGTGGAAGATAAATTTATATAATTGAAAGGAGAGAGAATAATAAATATTTAAGGATATAATAGGAAAAATAGCATTAATTATTCATTGGAATTATAAAGCGACTTATATTAAAATACAATTTTTTTTTCCAAAACGACTTATAATAAAAAACGGAGGGAGTATACTATAATTTATTCAATAACAAACCCAAAAAGATAAGGTTCGAGAAATAACATAAAAATAATAAAAGATATTGACCAAGGACACAAATTTAATATTATATTAATATTAAGGCTTAATTGCAACTTTGGTCCCCCTATTTTGTCTTTTTCTCGATTTTAGTCCCCCCATTTTTAAAACCACGATTTTGATCCCCCTTTTGAGTTTTCTATTGAAAAAGAGACGGGAATATGGACTAATTTTGCAGAAAAAAGCAAAATAGGGGGACGAAAATTGCACAGAAAACTTAAAAAATGGATTAAAATAGTGATTTTTAAAATAGAGGGATCAAAATCAAGAAAAAGACAAAATAGGAGGACTAAAGTTGCAATTAAGCCTAATATTAATTTTATACAACACATATTTTAAAAAGCAAAAACATAATTCACTAATTAACAAATCAACAACAGTAATAATCATAATAATAATAATATAATATTTGAACTGCAGTTTTCTTCAATCCCCATTGAAATAAAAAAGAATATTTATTTACTATGTGCTTGAATCTTGATGTAATAAACTGAACTGACAAAAATTCTCACAAGTACAAATCACATTCAAACCAATGTCAATTTTTTTTCACAAAATATAAAAAATATCAAAAGAAAAAAAAAAGAAAATGCGAGTGACAAAGCGTCATTCACGATCATGCGGACCAGAATCAGCCACAAGATCCAAACACAGTCCACGTGTCACCATCATATCAACCGAGTGTTTTACTACCCAGTTGCGTGGAACAGGTCTAAAGGTGTCTTTACCATTCACCCGCTATATCCGGTAGTTTTTGTCATAACCACCGATAGAACCGGTAACACACGGTCAATGCTATAAACTCTTGGGGTTTAAGCCAAAAACTGTCCTGGTTTTTTCACAGGGTTTTACTTTCAGATTCAGAGACAAAACAAAAACAAAAACAAATACAAAAACATTAACACAAACACATCACAGGCACAACACAACACAATAACAACAACATATCCAACAACCTTAACCAAACTCTTTTCGAAATGGGTACTTGAAATCAAATCATGTTTTTTTTTTCCACGATGAAATGAGTGAACTTTTTTCATGACCCCGATCTCACATTTTGCTTGAATTTGCGGAAGTTGAGATTTTTTACGAGTTTGAGATTTGATCTTTGAAGAATTGTCTGTGTAAAGAGGTGATCGTCGTGTTTTTACCTTTGTTTGTTTCGTTAAACTACGATAAGTTTGTTTGTTTTATTGGGAAAAAAAAACTGTTGGGTTTATCCTTGGGGTTTGAGATAACGTTGGTTCTGGGACAAGTTGAAAATTTTGACGTGTGTAGTTTTGGTTTTGGGACTGTTTGTGTTGTTGGGACACACGAACACAGTTTACATGATTCGTGAGTTGTTTCCTTTTATGTTACTTTCTCTCTCTTTATTGGTTTGGTTGATCTTTCGTTTTCTTTAGTTCTAGTTTGTGATGATTTGATCTTTGGTTTTTCCATTTTGTTGCTCGTTATAGGTTTTTTCTTTTTTGCTTTTGTTTTTGTTTTTGTTTGGTGGATTTGTTGTTTTTTTATGAGATCCATTTTCTTCCGAGGTTTAAGATCGGTTCTGTGACTTTTGTCTGAATTTTGTTTACTTTTCTTTCTCGTGAATATGTCTGGATTCTGGAATCTGGTCTTGTTTTGGATTCCCTTTCTTGTGTTCTTTATCAACTTTTATTCTCTCTCTTCTCTTGTTGTTGTATGAATATGATATCATGTATGAGATTCTTTTGCAAATTAATGTTAACTTTTTGGTATTATATGAACTTTTTTTTTTTCCAATTTGATGATCTTTACTTACAATATGCTTTATCATTCACAAATTACGAACTTAATTAGTAACATAATTCTTTATTCATATCTGCTTGCAATAATGCGTTTGAGACATCGCGTTTTGGTGTTTAATGCAGGCTTCTAAATTGAGACGGGTAGGGTCGAGCAACAAGTAGTGTAGAAGTTTATTTGATCACTCCTTATTTTGGCATGTTTTCCGAGATATGGTGGCGCAGAAGAGGATAGATTATGGATTTGTTGGCTATCAGGTGCCAACAAAGCCGCGTGCCGCACGATCAACTAGGGTAAATAAGTTTTGCTTCTCTTATGGCGCTGATTACTTACTATCTATTTATTTTGGCGATTATCAAAACATTCTATGTAAATACTTTGTTTTTAATGATGTTTCGTAGAAGAGGGATACATTTCAAACAAGGGTGGAAAACAATCAAATGTGCGCGATTGACTTATTGGCCACCGTAGCATCCGGAACTTTATTGCATGAGAAACATAATCCAATCACGTCTAGTGATGAATTATTGAAAAAAGATCAGCGAGGATTTGTTAAAGAAGAATCCCAAGATGCAAATAAACCATTCAAAGCCGAGCTTCCTGATGAAGCAAGTTGTGAGAAAAGGCTTCAACATGGATTCGTTAAGGAAGGGTGCTTGGATATGAACAAGCCGTTAAAAGCCGAGTTTTCTGATGAGGGAAGTAGTGACAGGAAATGTATCTCTACTCTTTCTTTACAGGAGTTTGATCTAAATTCTGGTTTGAAGGAAAGTCCGCGTCCTGAAATTGACGGTCGTTCATGCATTGCTTCTGTATTAACAAGTTCTAGTGGCTCGGAGAGGTTGGTTACCGACACTTTGGTGGATGTTAAAAGCCATAGTGAAATGAAAAATATAACTAGCAAAGTTGAGTTAGGATCCTCTGAATTTCCAGATTGTAGTGATTGCAACTTAGATGTTGATGTAAGTATAGTAAAGGACGAGCTCCGAAAATCTGAGATGCCAATCGGTATTGAGACGGGAACGCGCTGTTTTAAGGATCCAATAGATGATAAACCTCCGACGCTGGTCGTTTCAGGTGGAAATGCTAAGTTGTCAGGGCACAACGATAGCATACCTCGTAGCTCGTTGTTAAAAGGTTGTGACAATGTATCAGTAGTTAGTAGAGATGATGACGAAAACAAATCAGGGTGTGCTCACCCTAGTTCAAAAACTAAGGCCTTTAGGCCGAAGACTTGTATAGGTGATCAAAGAATAAGGAAAAGGTTGGCTTCTAAATATCGGAAAGTTGCTCGAGAATCAAAGCATGATACACTTTCTAACAATGGTGAGTTAGGTTATGCCTAATTATCATATGGAATTATTGGCTTTCTTGTTTCGTTATTGTGCTTCTGTATGCTTGCTCACTGATCTTTTTTACAATTTTGTAACATGTTAGTTTTGGATAGAAATTTCAACACAGTTTACAATGGTAGGAAGAACAGTTATAGTCACCAAATATCTCAAATGAATATTCCTTTCAAAAAGAGGAAGATTTTTGACTGCAGCTCCACTTCAAATTCTAATGGAAATATCAGAAGTGGCCGCACTTTTTATTCAACTAAGAACGACATCAATCAAGGAGTTTCTTGTTCATCAGCTCGGATGCGCAAAGGTTTAACTCTTAGTTAATGCAATCTTCCTATACAAGGCACCATATTTTGCTGAATAAATTTCAAATCTCTTATGCAGATCCTGGAAAGTCATCCTTGGAAGCATATCATCATCGTTCTGCTTTAAAATCTAGAGATTCTCATGGTATGCGAAGATTGAGGGCAATTTTTTTATTACTTTGACTTGATTGATATCTTCAAACCAGTTCTTACACGAAGACGTATCTCTTTTAATCAGTGAAGCTTAGGATCAAATCATTTAGAGTGCCAGAGCTTTTTATTGAGATTCCAGAAACTGCAACCGTCGCTTCCTTGAAGGTACTATAAATTTCTATGTATTCTTGTTTGTTTCATCAGTCATGTTATACGATCCTTGTTGCATAGTTCACATAAAATTTTGGTTTGCAGAAAGCAGTAATGGAGGCAGTGACTACTCTACTTCGAGGTGGATTGCGTGTTGGTATGATTCTCCATGGAAAGAAACTTAGAGATGACAGTAAAACTCTCCTTCAGACCGGAATTTCTCATGATAACGAGCTGGATGCTTTAGGATTCACCTTGGAGCCTAATGCTTCTCAAAGCCTACCACTCACATGTGCTAAAGATTCTCTTAATGTTCCCAATGGAGACACGCCTCTATCTATAATAGGGTAATGCCTAACTTGCAATTGATTGCATTAATTATCACAACTACTTGAACTAGAATATACCGTGTCAGTACCATCGGGTCTAGTAGCGCAGGTGGTTGGTGCGCAGTGTGTTTGAGTGTTTTAAACCAAAAGGTACAAAATTCGATTCCTACTAAAAAAAAAGAAAAAGAAAACGTTGTGTCAGTGTTTCTGTTGAAATCTCTATTTTCCTTGGAGATGTTGTCATCGCAAATTCGCAATGATGTTGTTGCTGTTGTTATTATCATTATAGTTTTTATCTAAAACGAGAGAATTAATGTTCAGGCATCCTTCGAGTCCAGCTGTAGTTCTTCCGATTCAAAGGATTCAAGGTTTCTCTGACACCGACCATCAAGTAGCGACTTTAGGTAACATTGTTGAAAGTGATAATGATTCAGCACCTTCTCCTATCAATACGTCAGGTGGAAAAAAACTGTCAGATTCCAAAGAACTTGTTACTATTCCTGAAATGGGATCGGCGGGACTAGATATACTTCCAGTGAACCAGAGTCACCAGAAGCCAAAGCGAACTGAGATCTCGCAACGCCGACGAATTCGTAGACCCTTTTCTGTTGCTGAAGTGGAGGCACTGGTTGAAGCAGTCGAGAGACTCGGAACTGGAAGGTAAGCTTTACAATAGTATTTATATTTTAGAGGCCTTTGGCAGTACTATTTTGGCGCACTTAAGCAAACTTGTTACTTATGAAATGTCTATAACTTATTTTCATAAGCTCATTTCACTCAAGTGAGTCCTTATTCAACCACATGCATGGCTCTATTAATTTACCAATCCGTCCTTAAAAAAATCAGGTGGCGTGATGTTAAACTCCGCGCGTTTGATGATGCAAAGCATAGGACATATGTGGATTTGAAGGTAAAAAACTTCTGTCACGCTTTTGCATATATAGCAACACTCTTATTTCTTATTATCGAATACTATAATATTCTTACCTAAACGAATCTTTAATACAACGTGTTTATCACACTTGATGTCGTTTTGGTAGCATGCTTTCTCGTACATGATCCGTTAACTTCTATATAAATACAAATTAGAAGATGTTCTATCAAGGCAAGCAACTTGCTTGTGTATTAGGTAAGCTATTTATTGCTCCATTGATGGCAAATTATGATATTCTTGCAAGCAACTGCGAAGACTAATTTTTCGAGATTTTAAGGGGTTGATTTCTCCCAAGGAATGTTTTTATTCACATCAGTCATGATCGAAACCTACTGAATTTGTTCATATTGAAACTGTTATTTGTAATATCTTTTGATTTTTTTCCTTATATAGCATATAGAAAAAAAGGGCTGGCATGTGATATAGGTATGGGATAATGCAGGATAAATGGAAAACATTGGTACACACAGCAAGAATATCTCCTCAACAGAGAAGAGGTGAGCCCGTCCCCCAAGAACTTTTGGATAGGGTCCTTACTGCTCATGCATATTGGTCCCAACAACAGCTCAAGCATCACCCTGAAACTTGCCTCCTCCTTTAACATGAGGGGCATGGAGGGGGTGTTAATAGCAATGCACCATGTGATGTGACTTTGTAGATTGGTTTGGTGTTTCAGGTTACTGACCCTTGGTTGCTTTTTCTGTATCTATGATTGATATGTTAATTTGGATACAATGTTTGTTGCTTTATCTATATCATGTAAAAAAATTATAGTACAAGGAAGAAAGTGAAGCATAGGGGAGAATTTATGTAACATTCTCTTTGCTAACACCATGATTCTTTCCCTTTGGGGAGAGACTATTTTCTTGTAAATAAATGGTTTATATGCAATAAAGGAAGGGCTGGCTAATAAAATTTCTTTTATGTCAAGTTTACTTTGTTTTGTTTTGTTGTGTATTGTAGTTTTTTCAGTGCTTGATGATTGCTTGGTTTAATTTGTTATTTTATTTTTTGGACTTAGTTTGATGATGTTTTGACCTTATCTATTAAAGAAAGTTGGCCTAGTCTATAAAATTTATTTTGACATAGAGAAAAAGACAAGGCAACTCAAGGTTATCCCCAACATGGCCAATGTTTGGTGTGTAATTGGAAGGGCACGTGGTTGCATGTGTTCAAAAAGGAGAAAAGTTATCTTCATGTTCAATTATGTACCCCAAGAAATAATTTAAGAGAAGTGCAAACAACACAGTGTAACACATCCACATCTCACTCAATACACTCAAAATATAACCTCCTTTTCTAAATATAAACACTTTTCACGGAGGAAGAAATTAGAGAAGCGGTGTGGAGTTGTGATGGTTTCAAAAGTTTTGGTTCTGACGGATACAATATTTCTTTTATATAAACATGTTGGTTCTTTTTGAAAACAGATTTTGTTCGTTTCATCAACAATTTTCAGAAACACAGTATTTTGGCTAAGTCTATTACTTCTTCTATTCTCACTTTGATTTCTAAGATCGAGAATCCGTTATGACTTGATAATTATCGTCCCATTTGTTTGGTGGGGTGTTTATATAAGTGTCTCGCCAAGTTGTTTGTCTCAAGGTTGAAATGAGTTTTGAAGGATTTAGTGTTTGATTGTCAGATGACGTTCGTACCAGGTAGGCAACTTTGTGATGGAGTTATAGTGGCAAATGAGATGGTGTATTTCGCTAATAAGAAAGACAGTCTGTTTGATTTTCAAAGTCGACTTTGAAATGCTTACGACAAGGTGAGTTAGGGTTTTTTGAGGTATATGATGGGTTTCGGAGTTGGTTGGATGAAATGGATGGAGGCGATGGTGTTCAATAGTCATATGTCGGTTCTTGTGAATGGTAGCCCGACTAAGAAGTTCAAAGTTACTAGGGGTATTAGACAAGGAAACCCGTTATCTCCCTTTCTTTTTGTTTTGGTGCCGGAGTTGGCGGGTTTAGTCAGGAGAGCGTCAGAAGTGGAGAATTTTAGAGGGATTAGTATTAAAGGTGAGTGCAAAGTGAACATCCTTCAGTAAGAAGATGACACTTTATTGGTGGGGGACGGAAGTTAGCAACACATTTGGGTTTTTGAAATTGATTTTAAGAATTTTTGAATTAGTCCCTGACCTTGGTGTTAATTATCACAAGAGTAAACTGATTGGTATCAATATCAATTTGAATCTGTTGAGGTCTGCTGCCAATTTCCATGCATGTAGCGTTGAAGATAATAATTTCACTTTTCTTGGTATTCCGATTGGATCTAATCCAAGAAGAATTTTGTTCTGGAATCCTCTTATTAATAGGTTGAAGAGAAGGCTTAATGGTTGGAAAGGGAGATTATTAAGTTTGGGAGGAAGGATAACGTTGTTGAAAGCGGTTTTAAGCAGTTTACACATTTTCTTCATGTCTTTCTACAGGGCTCTGGTTCATGTTTGCAAAGAAATTACTAGAATTCAGAGTAATTTTTTGTGGAGTGGAATAGAAGATAAGAAGAAGATTCACTGGGTTAGGTGGGATTCTTTATGTCTTTCTTTGGAGAAGAGCGGTATAAGTTTGAAGCTAGTGGAAGAGTTTAACGTTTCTTTACTTTTAAAGTGGAGATGAAGATTATGTCAGGAAGGTGATTCTTTATGGGTGAAGATGCTGAAAGCTAGATAGGGAAACTATAATATTTTGCTTGAATATTCTGGTCTTTCTTGCAGGTTAGCTTCAACGTGGTGGAAAGATATATTACTATTGAAGTTTAGACATGAGGAGGGACTCTTTGTCGATAGGTGTAGATTTGTTTTAGGAAAGGGTAACACTATTCTCTTTTGGCAGGTTACATGGACTGGGGACTTTAATCTTAGATCGGAATTTCCCGATTTATACGAGCTGTCAAATGCGAAGAACGAGGTGGTTGCGGGTATGAGGGAGTGTGACTCGGATTTATGGAGGCGGGGCAATTTGGGTGTTGATGTTTCAGCTAATTATTTGTCTCAGTTTCGGCTCCACGAGTTGCATGGGATGCTAAGCTCTTTTTTATCCAAATAGAGGGAACGAGACCATTCAAGGCATGGATAACCATTTCGAGATTGTCGATGGGATAACCAATGAGGGCCTATTCATCAGCAATATTGTGGATTGAATGCAAATAGGTTGAGACCGAGGAATTACCTTTGGTGATTGAGCTGAGACGTTCTCGGAGTGACATAATTTTGGACAGCGATCGATTTGAAAAGGCACAAGCAAGAGCAGTCCAGGCGTCATAAGACGTATCTGAAGCCGCCGTGACAGATTGTGCTTCAGAATCACACGAGCCAAGAAGAGAAAGATAAATTAGTTTATCTTGTCTGATCCATAAGGAATGATCAGGATTGGTGATGTAGTTTCACCGGTAACAATAGTAGCAGGAAGACACTTATTTGTGCCTGTAAGAAAACCTTCAAGGTCACGAGCAACGAGGAGGGCGTTGCACTGTTTGTACCAGGCAGTATAACTGGTTCCATTTAGCTTAATTGGAAGATGAGAATTTGTGTTGAATTCCATAAGTTCTTTAAGGTTAGAGTTGGTGTTTGGTGCTGCCACGATAAGGATCGAAAAAAAAGGCTGTGAAGCATTGGCTATTCTGATATCATATAGAATATACAAAATGTTTATATTTATGTTATATCATATACGTGAATGATGAATGGAATAAATAGGAGATACAAGTTATGGAGATTAATTTGTTGCCAACAATATCATAACAAATAAGCTAAAACTAAGGCAACAAATCAACACATATAATGGCTAATTTAAATATACAATAACTATACAGTATTTTCAAATTGTAACAGCTACTGCTATAATTAAGGAGCTGAGGCAAGGATCAAGGGACTGCTATAGTCACGTGACTGTGCTAATGCTAAATCCATCCTTCAATACAAATTTTGAATTTTCCAAATTAAGGGTTTTTTGCTGTTATGAATAAAAATAAACCCTCTAAAACCCTCCTGTAATACGGTGAACTGACTTTTATTTGAAATGTGCGGATAGCAAGAGTCGCCACCGACTTTTATTTTATCCAAACAATATTCGGAAAGGCAAAAAGAAACAGAAAAAAAACCTTTTAAGAAAACTGAGTTCGGGGGGTAATTTATGCAAAGGGAAGGTGTAAGGCACCCTTGGCATCCATGGTTTCCCATGGGCTCTTAATTGCTCTGCTTGCTCGTTTGTTTAGAAAAAGTAGATGAAAAAGATAGGGACTTTAGCTTGTGAATAAGCGTTGCCCTTTTGAAAAATTATGAGAAAGAATATAATAAAAAGGTTTGAGCATTGCAGGGCAATTAGGGGCAATTACCTTAAACTCAGATGATAGGTCTCTTTTTGCCTTTCAGAATGAAAGGGTCTATCCTTGCCATAAGAGGGCAGGAAGCCTTTCGTTTGGAGATTGAAGGGTCATCGAAGCATCCTTTGCCATAAGACTGTCCCATGCCATAGAAGGGCAGGTAGTCTAAGGCAAGGATCAGAATAAGCCATTTTCGTAGGCAGCCAGAAGATACCTCAGCCTTTTTTCGTAGGCAACATCCGAGGGTCGAGGTCATTTGTGTATCGAAGGCAGCATCATTAGGGTCGTGACCTTTTTATCGAGGCAACATGGCTGAGGTATCCTCGAATTCGAGGGACGTGGCTTATTCTGCAAAAAACACAAAGGCAACAGGCAACAAGGCAACAGGCAACAGGCAACAGAGAGGGTTACCCAAAAAGCGTGTGTGTGTGCACCAATCACGTGATTCAATTCAGATATTTATCTTTTAATTAGTTATTCTAATTCAGTTTAAGGCTTGCACTCCCTAAAATTACTAACCACGCAGTATATAAAGCAATAAAGGGAAGGGGGAAAATGAAACCAGCGGAGGAGAGGGGAATTGTAACCGGCGGATCCCTTATCGGGGTTGACACAAGTAATAATAAAACAGAGAAAATATTAAGACAGGGTTACCAGTAACGTAGCTTTGACAATTGATAAACCTGACAAAAAAGAAGAAACAGAAAATTGAAGGTGAGTGCATAATCGGTTCGAGGGCAGACTTCATTAATTAAGAAGAATAAAATAATGAAATAAAGGTAAAACAGAGAGAGTGTACTTAGCTTTGGTGTTTGCCTGACAGGGTTGAGGGCAAGGGTTTATCAGAAACATTGACTCTGATCATTAGAACAGACAAGGAAACGGACAAGGCGTGAGTGTATTATTAATTCGAAGATAATCAGGGTTAACGTAAATAAAATGAAAGAGAAATAAACTAATAATGAATAAATAGGGAATACTTAGCTTTGATTCGAATTTGATCTGATATGGTTGTTGGGCGCCTTTAGGATTGACCCTGAAACAAGGCAGAAAATAGGTGAAGGCAAAGCAAACCCTAAAAGTAAATTAATTTAAGTATAATTAAAATTAAATAGAATAGAACACTTATCTTTGAGGTTTGTTGAAGGCGCGCACTCGGGGCGAATCATGTTGCTAACCCTGATAATATACAGAAAATAAAATCAGTGTATTATCGATCCTGATTGAAATTCAAATAGAGTGCAATAATAAACCGATTTAATTAATTATTGGTCTCACGACCTAATTAATTTAATCGGACAGAGAAGATAAAATCGAGCACGCGGGTATTTTTAAGAATTTTTTTTAGAGTTAAAATGAAATAAATATGAATTTTTCAAGTAATTAAATATAATTTAAATATGAAAATAAATAAATATAATACAAGTTAATATATGATAAATATTAAATATATAAAGGAAATAAAGTTATTATAAATAAAACATAATAATAAGTGATAAAATAAAAATAAATATATATGAAATTAATCAAGTAAATAAATAAATAAATAAAAAGTTTTTAAAATCAAAACATATGATATTATTATTATTATTAAAAAAAGAAAGAAATAAAAGATGTATATTTATATAAAAAAAATAAAATAGATTATGTAATGAAAAACAAAAAAAATTGGAAAACTTAGCTTATGATCCTGTGTGGCGCTCGCGTAAGGATTATCATGCGCCTGCAGGCTGAGGCTCGTTGGATTGCATGGAGAAACATACGAATGGCCGGGATGCTGAGGGAACACCGTAACATGTGTTTCATAACACATGCGATCCATCTGGGATCCAAAACGCGCGCGCCAATGGGAGTTTGAAGGGGCCAATCGCTGCGTGCCACGCAGTCGTCCCTGACCTCCAGACCTTGCAGCTGCACTTATTACAGCGTTCTTTGCTTTGAAGCGCTGTAAAAAACCTGCATACGAAATTGAAAATAGCGAATACATCCAAACGCTCGTATAAATTAGGCGCACCTATGCCATTAGATTCGTCTCACCCTCACGAACACGGTCATGGTATCAATTGAGTCCAATTTCACCTGTTGATCGAGTATGGCTATTGGGAAAGCTTCACTGATGTCCAGGGGAGGTGCTTGAATGATCAGAACGCTTTGAATAGCCTTGCAATGCAAAATTGGAGTTTAGAAATTTTGCCAATTTTTGAACTCGGGCTTGGGTATCTTGTGCTGCAAAACCTTGTTCCCTTAGGGTCTGAATAGCTTGTATATATATATGTGAAGGTTTAGGGCAAGAGAAATTAATCAAATCTTCCTTGAATCATTGATTTGCATATTGGAAAATTTGATTGGAAATATGCCATGAAATCTTTCTATTTCTGCCTTAATTGAGTCACTCTTGTTCCAATCATATAATGCATGAAATTTGATTGAATTTTGGAGTAAATGTAGATTGGATTTGATTTAAAACAAATTTCCTTCCAAATCTTTCAAATTTTCCTTAATTTCATTGAATTTTAAGTGAATAAAATTCTTATAAAATTAATTAAAATCACATAAATTCGTGGAAAATGATTTATGGGCCCTTGATAGCATAAGGAACAAGTTTGGATCCTAAAAGTATAGGCCCATTAGCAAAAACTTTCAAATTCCTTCACATTTTTCCCTCCAAAATTACCTATCTTTGACGAGGTGTATCTCCCTCAATTTTTGAGGTATGGAGGTGTTCTTGGACTTTTTGGAAACCTTAGAGAGTCCTCTAACCAATGTCTTTGGTTCCATGTCAAAATCATTTTTCATTCTCATTTTATGACCTTTTGAAGAAAGTGTCTTTTTGTTGACTTTTGAGAAGGACCTATAATGTATGAGGCCATAATTCTTAAACCCTTGACCTGTGAGCTTTGATTCTTGGACCATTGGATAGAGGAGTGAATTCCCTTCAAAATGAGCTTTGGTGGGAATTTTTCTGATGAAGTGTGAATTTTTGGTGAATTTTCAAAATTTGGTTGACTTTTTCAGTTCATGCCCAAAATAGTAACTCTTGACTTTTGACTTCTCTGATCTTTCCTTGCATCATCATGATCAACCCTTGATCAAATGATTATTTTAGGGTTATGAGAATGTTGTTGACCAAATATCTTGAGTTTTGACTGTATAATGACTGTTTCGCCCTTGGGAGTCGACTGTTGACCTAATCAGGATTTGAGGGACTAAATTTGCTCTGTTTGACTTGAAACTTTATATGGAGATACTTTGGGATGTTAGTGACCCTATGGAACCACCTTGAGCCATTGATTCAATGATTTTCCTCTGAATTATTCAAACCCTAGTTTAGAACTTCTGTGTGGGAGACTGTGTTTTGGAGCTTTGTCTTTTGATTTGGTTTTGTGTATGAAAATTGGCATGGGCAAATTTTGGGGTATGACAGCTGCCCCTGTTCAATTATCTTAAACCTGAAGATGTAGAGTGGTTTGTGTGCCAGTCGGTATCTGAAGGTGGAAGATGATTGAACACTAGAATACCAAGAAATTTGCCCTATTTGAAGTAGGGGCTTTTGTCGGAGATGGGCTTGTGGATGCCATCTGGTAGTTGAAGTCTGAGAAGATGTTGTTTGCGCGTTGATCGTGTCATTTACCGTTCGTAGTAAATGAATTAGATTCTTGGGAATTGATCGTGTCAGTACCGTTCGTGATACTTGAATTAGATCTTTTGTCGTGTCAGTACCGTTCGTAGTAGCTGAATTAGACTGGGAAAGTCAGTGATCGTGTCTACACCGTTCGTGATGATAGAATTAGATCTCTGAGAGTTGATCGTGTCAGTACCGTTCGTAGTATCTGAATTAGATCTTCTGTCGTGTCAGTACCGTTCGTAGTAGCTGAATTAGACTGAGAAGGTCAGTGATCGTGTCTACACCGTTCGTGATGATAGAATTAGATCTCTGAGCGTTGATCGTGTCAGTACCGTTCGTAGTATCTGAATTAGATCTTCTGTCGTGTCAGTACCGTTCGTAGTAGCTGAATTAGACTGAGAAGGTCAGTGATCGTGTCTACACCGTTCGTGATGATAGAATTAGATCTCTGAGCGTTGATCGTGTCAGTACCATTCGTAGTAGCTGAATTAGATCTTGGAAATGATCGTGTCAGTACCGTTCGTGGTGACTGAATTAGATCTTGGAAAGTTGGAGTTTTCGTTCGTTTGTTTGTACCTGTATTCTGCAAAAGGTAAGGTTAATCTTTATGCAATGTCATGATGCATGGGTTATGTAATGAATCCCTCAAAATAAATGAGAGCTTTTGTATGTTATGTATGAGTTCATTATGAGGTAATGTATGCAATGTATGAATATGTTTATGACATATGATATGTGAATATGATTTATGTTGCCTTTGATTAAGAAAGTGGATCTTTATGTCCTTGTAATTGTACTGTCTGATCTTGTCTTGAAGATGCTCAGCTGGGAATTTATGATTTCCGCTTGGAGATGATCAGTGACTTGATGTTCCCTGATTGGTGATAAAAATATTGATAAATCATGTTGGAGGAGAGCGACAGTGTTGAAGATGTGAACTCTGTTGGGCAGCCATGTCTTTATCGGGAGCGTTTGAAGATATCTTCTTAATGATTACTCTTGTGGGGATATGATCTTGTGAACCCGGCTTTGTGGGGAGACATGGGTGAAAGTTGCCCCCAGTATTATAGTAACTACTACTTGATTTAGGATACGTCACTTAAAATGTCAAACGGGACTTGTATAGATTTGCCCCAGTTAGCAGGAACTTTGGAAAGATTCACCTTGCGAGGACTTTATAAGATGTGCACTTTAGGAGACATGCCCCTAGTAATCATATGCCCAATATGATGTCCTATGTTGGTTGAGAAGTAGCTTCAGATCTTCTTGGATGTGTGCCCCTGATTATTTTGGCATCCTTGAGAGATTCTCGGAAACTTGACTTGATTGCCCCAGATTGTTTGGACAAATAGTTTGAAACCCACTTGAGGTGTATGCCTTTGATTGTTTGGCTTTTGAGAGATTCTTATAATCTTGACTGGATTGCCCCAGATTGATTGGGCAAAGCATGCCATGCCCCTTGTATACGTAGGATACATTGCTTCTCGGCGTAATCTTGTCTGTCGGGATAACTTTCAGTCATTAGTTGTACCCTGTGCAAGTTCTTTCTGATGCTAACATTTGAAATTATGTAGCAGAATATGCTTAATAATGAATTCATGAGATGCAATGCATACGTTTGTCTTGAGTTTTTGTGAAAACGTTAAAACAAGAGATGTAAAGCGCGATATTTATCAAACATGATGTTTGTAAAGAACAGGGTATCAACTCAACATTTGTGGTACACCTTAAGGAGTCAGGATACCTTTATTGTGACAGTATGCTTTCGAACTAACCATGCTTCAGTTAGGACTTTCAAGGGTTGTAACGTGGTTTGGTTCACGGTTTAAGAAACAAAGGATAGAGGCTCAAAATTTATTTGTACCCATCCCAATCTTCGTGATGTTCTTCGATCCTAAGCTCAGTTAATTCAACTTATGCATTCGGGTTTCAAGAGACTTTTGTATTTGCACCTTTGATAATGATGATGGTTAGCCAGCAATGAGAACTTTTGTGATGGCAGTCACTTCTTCCTTTTGGTAGTCACAACATTGTGTTGTTCAGAAATGTATTGACTTCTCTTTTTTCATCTTTTTTGATATCCCTAACTTTTGCCTGAACTGTCTATTTTGAGTTTACAGTCAGCGGGATGCCTTGATTTTTTTGCCTAAGTCATCTTTTGATTTTTGACTTAGCAGGCTTTTCTTTGTATATATGTTTTTTCATTTTTTCTTTTTTGAAAGATATTGACTGCCTTGCTTAATGATTGATGAACCATCATTGTCTTTTTGATTGACATCTCTGATACTTCTTTGATGTGTGTAGATGAACACTTGTGTTTGAAACCTTTGTTGATAGGTGTACTGAATGATTCTCTTAAAATAGAACACACAGCCAAATTAACTGAGAACTACCCTGCCCCAGGTTATGATCAAGGGTTTTAATTAGTACAAGAAAGAAACTTCTACTTCTTAGGCTCAAAAGGGTTGACGAGGGATTATCATCCTTATATCTCCACTGTTTAGGAATTGAAACAATGCCTGTACATCGTCAGCATAGTCCGTTCAAAAGCATACTGTATGAGGTTGCGGTATCGTTTTCGTCATCCTCCCTTAAAAAGCTTACAGCTTAGCCGGAGTTGAGTATCACAAAACATATGCAGAGTAACGACATAATTTAAAAAGAGTGATAGCGAAATAATTTATTCAAGACAAACATATGCAATGCACTGATGATGATTATTAAAACAAATAATGTCTATCATAATTGGAGTGTTTAAACAAACAGAATAGAAATTGCAAATGAAAGTAAATCTAATGATCTAAAAAGTTCATCCTTCTAGGTATTAATCAATCTTTTTGTGATTAGGCATGGGAGCAGTGATCACCACAGGGGTCTTGGGATGATAGAATTCAATTTCACCCGCATCGATCATGTCTTGAATCTTGTTCTTCAATGGCCAACAATCATTCGTATCATGCCCAGGGCTATCGGAGTGATATGCGCACCTCGCATTGGGCTTGTAGCTAGGGGCGGAAGTGTTAGGCTTTACAGGAGGATCCCTTAAAGTAATCAAGTTCTCTCTCAGCAAATGTTGTAATGCTTGAGCCAGTGACATGTTGATCTTTGTAAACTGACGTTTAGATGTATCTGACTTGCGTCTTTGTTGCGGAGCTAGTGTAGAAGTCAGAACTGTCCCCATAGATTGTTTATGTTCATCGTGATCTTTCTGGTCGTACACAGTGTGAGGTTTCTCCGGAGAGTGGCAGTCAATGGTCTTGTCATCGATTAAGTCTTGGATCTTATTCTTCAGTGTCCAACAGTTATTAGTGTCATGTCCAGGACTATCAGAGTGATACGCACACCTTGCATTAGGATTATAACGAGAAGAGGAAGTACTAGGGTTCCTCGGAGGATCCTTCAAAGTGATTAGCCCTTTCTTCAGCAATTGTTGCAACGCTTCGGCCAGAGTCATATTGATCTTTGCGAATTGGCGCTTAGGTGTATCTGACTTGTGTCTTTGTTGTTGAACTGGTGTAGAGATTAGAATTGTCCCCACAGATTGGTTAGGTTCATTGCGACCCTTCCGATTGTACCCAGTATTGGCCATATGAGGTTTCTCAGGTGAATTGAAGTCAATGATCTTGCAATCAATGAGGTCTTGGATCTTGTGTTTCAACGGTCCACAATCCTCTGTATCGTGACCAGGACTGTTTGAATGATAAGCACATCTTGCATGGTACTTGTACCCAGGAGTGGGATTAGTAGGAAGTGAATATGGAGGCAATAGAGTTATCAAGTTCTGATTGAGCAGTTGTTGCAGAGCTTGAGACAGCGGCATATGTAATGGAGTAAATGACCGCTTAGGCTTGGATCTCTGATTATCTTGACCACCTTGATACTTATATTGATTCTTCTCCTTCTCGATCAGAAGTGCCTTCAATTCTTCTTGCCCCTTGGCCAAGTGAAAGATTACTTTTTGGAACTGGTTGTTCTGAGCCTGAAGATTTTTGACAGATTGTTCGAGATCCATCTTTCTTACTGAAATAAACAGCGGAAAGATGAGGCATTTGATTTTATGAAACCTGTGATGCGATGTTTATGAATGATATGATTATGCATATGCAATGTTTTCAAGGACCTTAAAATTTAAATTCACTTTAAACAAGAAAGAAAGAAAAAGCTTTGTTAATAATAATAATAATAATAATAATTAAATCGTACTTTAGTTTATGGTTCTTTGCCATTTTGGCTTACAAAAGTAAATATGTAAACAACTAGGAATAATAATAACAATAAACTAGAATTTCTTCAAGCTTCCCATGGGCGCTTCCTCTTTGATCCGATGAAGTTGTTGACGTTCTGTTCTGCTTGAAGTAGCCTTGTGAGTTCTAACACTTGTTTCTCTTTGGCGCGGAATTGAGCCTCAAAAGTATCCCTTTCTTCTTTCAATTGAACCCATGACTTTTGTAGTTCTTCTAGATCAGTGGGCATGTCTGGATGGAGAACAACCAAAGGAACCTTTTCTTCACAATCAGGTTCAACAATCACAGGTCTAACATAAGGGTATGGCATGACGAAACGTTGAGCGCGAGTGCGTACCCATCTAAGATAAGGTTCCGAGGGAAGGGAGTTCTTTTGCCCCCAACTTTTGCTATCCACCCTGTACACCTTGTTCCAAGCGCGTATGAACTCTTGGCGTTGATTACGAACATCTTCTTCATAGTTGAAAACAACCCCTTCAATGAGCAAGTGATGAGGACCATCCCTTCGAGCATAACCAAATTGTCGCAGGGCTAATGAAGGATTGTAGGTGATTCCTCCTCTAATGCCAAGGAGAGGCACATTAGGGAATTTCCCACAATGATCGATGATAGTGACGTACTCTTGAGACATAACGTGCCAACGGATATCTGAGTGAGAAAGTGACATGATTCTTCGAGACCATTGCATCTTTTGATCGTTTCTGACTACTGAGCGTGGAAGGTGCGAAATAAACCACCTAGCCAGCAAGGGTGTGCAACACATAAGAGTCCCTCGCTTCTTCATGATACGAGAGTGAAGGGAATGTAGAATATCTCCAAGTAGTGTAGGCACGGGGTTGTGAGTCAGAAAAATCTTGATTGCGTGCACATCAATAAATTGATCAGGATTAGGAAACAAAACCAAACTATATATTAATAAAGCCAAAACATCTTCAAAAGCATGGTAGCTCATGGCCTTCAGAAATTGTCGCGCTTTTCCAAATAAGAATTTGGCTGAGAGACCTTCTACTCCATTCTTGGTGTCCCAGTTGGAGGCGATGTCTGATCTCTTTAGGTGAAGTGCAGCAGCAATAGTCTCGAGTTTCGGAGTGCTTTCCAATCCAGTAAAGGGCAGATGCTTAGATATAGGTACACCAAGTAAGTTTGAGAACTCCTCCAAAGTAGGTACCAACTGATAATCCGGAAAAGTGAAGCAATGATGTTCGGGATCAAAGAATTGGCATAAGACTCTCATCATATCTTCTTCAAATTGAGAGGTGACCAGTCGAAGAAGATAACCATGTCTTTCAGCAAACTTAGAGTCTCCAGGGACTTCCAAGGCGAGCTCCTTAAGTTCAGAAGGTATCCCTACAAAGTTGAGTCGTACATAATCTCTGGTAGGAAAAGCCATGTCCTACAAAACAGTGTAAATATAAATTTCTCGGTCCTTGAAATTTGTTAGTGGTTATGATATGTCATGATGTTATGATGTTATGATGTTATGATGCCAAGTAGATAACCAACACAAACAGGTCACACAATTGCCTTAAGGGTAGGCTTGCATGAAGTTCATAGGTATATACCCTTCTTCCTTTCGTTTAGTTGGTTCAACCTGTCCTAAAAAGTAACCAGGTTCTATGGTGCTCATATCCCTGATCTTTCTCGTGGGCATTGTCTCAACATAGCACTCAATCGGCCAGCCAAAAGCATCCCTTGAGTCCAATCTCAATGAGTGTAGCATCGAGTATCAACCGGCTTCAGTCAGGAATCCGAAGCCAGCCATCTCGCTACTTCTTATAAGCCAAAGTCAAGTTCAACTAAGGTTCTAAAGGCGAATTAGTGCTCATGACACCACGCGGTAGCCAAATGTCTCCTCGATCCGATTCAAGGGCCATCAGGACAAACCAAAGTGTCGCACTAACGGTGGCCACCAGTTCAACCGTAACGATACATGTCGTACAGCCTCCCTGGTCTCATGCCACATACTTAAGGTACACTAGATCCGGGTGTAGGACCTTTCACACAGCAGAATACCCAAAACAGCCCTGCAAAAGTAAAGCAAGCAAAACAAACAATAGAAAACATTTAAGCGAATCCTAAACTTTTAAGGTAACCCCTCTTTTATCGAATATATCCCCAGCAGAGTCGCCAGTTCTGTAATACGGTGAACTGACTTTTATTTGAAATGTGCGGATAGCAAGAGTCGCCACCGACTTTTATTTTATCCAAACAATATTCGGAAAGGCAAAAAGAAACAGAAAAAAAACCTTTTAAGAAAACTGAGTTCGGGGGGTAATTTATGCAAAGGGAAGGTGTAAGGCACCCTTGGCATCCATGGTTTCCCATGGGCTCTTAATTGCTCTGCTTGCTCGTTTGTTTAGAAAAAGTAGATGAAAAAGATAGGGACTTTAGCTTGTGAATAAGCGTTGCCCTTTTGAAAAATTATGAGAAAGAATATAATAAAAAGGTTTGAGCATTGCAGGGCAATTAGGGGCAATTACCTTAAACTCAGATGATAGGTCTCTTTTTGCCTTTCAGAATGAAAGGGTCTATCCTTGCCATAAGAGGGCAGGAAGCCTTTCGTTTGGAGATTGAAGGGTCATCGAAGCATCCTTTGCCATAAGACTGTCCCATGCCATAGAAGGGCAGGTAGTCTAAGGCAAGGATCAGAATAAGCCATTTTCGTAGGCAGCCAGAAGATACCTCAGCCTTTTTTCGTAGGCAACATCCGAGGGTCGAGGTCATTTGTGTATCGAAGGCAGCATCATTAGGGTCGTGACCTTTTTATCGAGGCAACATGGCTGAGGTATCCTCGAATTCGAGGGACGTGGCTTATTCTGCAAAAAACACAAAGGCAACAGGCAACAAGGCAACAGGCAACAGGCAACAGAGAGGGTTACCCAAAAAGCGTGTGTGTGTGCACCAATCACGTGATTCAATTCAGATATTTATCTTTTAATTAGTTATTCTAATTCAGTTTAAGGCTTGCACTCCCTAAAATTACTAACCACGCAGTATATAAAGCAATAAAGGGAAGGGGGAAAATGAAACCAGCGGAGGAGAGGGGAATTGTAACCGGCGGATCCCTTATCGGGGTTGACACAAGTAATAATAAAACAGAGAAAATATTAAGACAGGGTTACCAGTAACGTAGCTTTGACAATTGATAAACCTGACAAAAAAGAAGAAACAGAAAATTGAAGGTGAGTGCATAATCGGTTCGAGGGCAGACTTCATTAATTAAGAAGAATAAAATAATGAAATAAAGGTAAAACAGAGAGAGTGTACTTAGCTTTGGTGTTTGCCTGACAGGGTTGAGGGCAAGGGTTTATCAGAAACATTGACTCTGATCATTAGAACAGACAAGGAAACGGACAAGGCGTGAGTGTATTATTAATTCGAAGATAATCAGGGTTAACGTAAATAAAATGAAAGAGAAATAAACTAATAATGAATAAATAGGGAATACTTAGCTTTGATTCGAATTTGATCTGATATGGTTGTTGGGCGCCTTTAGGATTGACCCTGAAACAAGGCAGAAAATAGGTGAAGGCAAAGCAAACCCTAAAAGTAAATTAATTTAAGTATAATTAAAATTAAATAGAATAGAACACTTATCTTTGAGGTTTGTTGAAGGCGCGCACTCGGGGCGAATCATGTTGCTAACCCTGATAATATACAGAAAATAAAATCAGTGTATTATCGATCCTGATTGAAATTCAAATAGAGTGCAATAATAAACCGATTTAATTAATTATTGGTCTCACGACCTAATTAATTTAATCGGACAGAGAAGATAAAATCGAGCACGCGGGTATTTTTAAGAATTTTTTTTAGAGTTAAAATGAAATAAATATGAATTTTTCAAGTAATTAAATATAATTTAAATATGAAAATAAATAAATATAATACAAGTTAATATATGATAAATATTAAATATATAAAGGAAATAAAGTTATTATAAATAAAACATAATAATAAGTGATAAAATAAAAATAAATATATATGAAATTAATCAAGTAAATAAATAAATAAATAAAAAGTTTTTAAAATCAAAACATATGATATTATTATTATTATTAAAAAAAGAAAGAAATAAAAGATGTATATTTATATAAAAAAAATAAAATAGATTATGTAATGAAAAACAAAAAAAATTGGAAAACTTAGCTTATGATCCTGTGTGGCGCTCGCGTAAGGATTATCATGCGCCTGCAGGCTGAGGCTCGTTGGATTGCATGGAGAAACATACGAATGGCCGGGATGCTGAGGGAACACCGTAACATGTGTTTCATAACACATGCGATCCATCTGGGATCCAAAACGCGCGCGCCAATGGGAGTTTGAAGGGGCCAATCGCTGCGTGCCACGCAGTCGTCCCTGACCTCCAGACCTTGCAGCTGCACTTATTACAGCGTTCTTTGCTTTGAAGCGCTGTAAAAAACCTGCATACGAAATTGAAAATAGCGAATACATCCAAACGCTCGTATAAATTAGGCGCACCTATGCCATTAGATTCGTCTCACCCTCACGAACACGGTCATGGTATCAATTGAGTCCAATTTCACCTGTTGATCGAGTATGGCTATTGGGAAAGCTTCACTGATGTCCAGGGGAGGTGCTTGAATGATCAGAACGCTTTGAATAGCCTTGCAATGCAAAATTGGAGTTTAGAAATTTTGCCAATTTTTGAACTCGGGCTTGGGTATCTTGTGCTGCAAAACCTTGTTCCCTTAGGGTCTGAATAGCTTGTATATATATATGTGAAGGTTTAGGGCAAGAGAAATTAATCAAATCTTCCTTGAATCATTGATTTGCATATTGGAAAATTTGATTGGAAATATGCCATGAAATCTTTCTATTTCTGCCTTAATTGAGTCACTCTTGTTCCAATCATATAATGCATGAAATTTGATTGAATTTTGGAGTAAATGTAGATTGGATTTGATTTAAAACAAATTTCCTTCCAAATCTTTCAAATTTTCCTTAATTTCATTGAATTTTAAGTGAATAAAATTCTTATAAAATTAATTAAAATCACATAAATTCGTGGAAAATGATTTATGGGCCCTTGATAGCATAAGGAACAAGTTTGGATCCTAAAAGTATAGGCCCATTAGCAAAAACTTTCAAATTCCTTCACATTTTTCCCTCCAAAATTACCTATCTTTGACGAGGTGTATCTCCCTCAATTTTTGAGGTATGGAGGTGTTCTTGGACTTTTTGGAAACCTTAGAGAGTCCTCTAACCAATGTCTTTGGTTCCATGTCAAAATCATTTTTCATTCTCATTTTATGACCTTTTGAAGAAAGTGTCTTTTTGTTGACTTTTGAGAAGGACCTATAATGTATGAGGCCATAATTCTTAAACCCTTGACCTGTGAGCTTTGATTCTTGGACCATTGGATAGAGGAGTGAATTCCCTTCAAAATGAGCTTTGGTGGGAATTTTTCTGATGAAGTGTGAATTTTTGGTGAATTTTCAAAATTTGGTTGACTTTTTCAGTTCATGCCCAAAATAGTAACTCTTGACTTTTGACTTCTCTGATCTTTCCTTGCATCATCATGATCAACCCTTGATCAAATGATTATTTTAGGGTTATGAGAATGTTGTTGACCAAATATCTTGAGTTTTGACTGTATAATGACTGTTTCGCCCTTGGGAGTCGACTGTTGACCTAATCAGGATTTGAGGGACTAAATTTGCTCTGTTTGACTTGAAACTTTATATGGAGATACTTTGGGATGTTAGTGACCCTATGGAACCACCTTGAGCCATTGATTCAATGATTTTCCTCTGAATTATTCAAACCCTAGTTTAGAACTTCTGTGTGGGAGACTGTGTTTTGGAGCTTTGTCTTTTGATTTGGTTTTGTGTATGAAAATTGGCATGGGCAAATTTTGGGGTATGACACCTCCCAACCAAAATCATTGAATTCTTTTCACCCAATCGTTATATTTTTGAAAGTCCTCCCCTCCATTCCCTTCCAAACTTTCGAACATAGCCTAACAGATGTTTTAGGTTTTATATGTGCATGATGAAGGATATGAGTTTCTATGATTTTATGATCATTTTAGTATGTAGGGTACAAGTCGGCTTATATAACTACACATTGACATACATAAACTCATGCCATTAACAAACATACTTAACTATTGACTATGAATAATATAATAGATGAAAAGAACTGACACAGAACAAGTTAATGGACTTACTAATATTAAATTTTTAGGGGATTCTCATTACACTCTTATATGTGTAGACCACACCCTTGAAAATCTAAAATTGGCCTTCATGCGTCTGGAGATGTCTCCGGACACACCAAAATTACACTAAAATGCATTATTCTGAGTTCCACCCCATTTTAAACAAAAATATGGTCCGAAGATACATCTCCGTATACTATTTAGATGTATTCGAAGATGCATCTTCAAAGATGCCCATGAAGTCCTTTTACCGGTTTTAGAAGCAAGTAAATTGCAAGGAGGAATTTCTTCGAAGACGCATCTCTGAAAAACCTCCCTGAATGGTTTCAAGATAACACCATTGTCCAAACATTATAATTTTTTGAGGGCAAGTTATATGAAAGTAAAATCAAAGTAAAATCAAGGTAAAATCAAGTTTAATTAAAGTTAAATGAAAGTAAAATCAAAGTAAAATCAAGGTAAAATCAAGTTTAATTAAAGTTAAATGAAAGTAAAAAGTCGTACATTAATTAAAAAATGTAACACCATACATAATATTTGTCTGAAAATACATTAAAACATAAAAAAAATACACCATACATAAACTACTGGATATGTCAAACCCCTTGTCTTCTCTTCCTCTGACTGTGCTGCACGATATTTCGTATCTTGACTGTTCTCCACGAGGGCCAACTGGGGACTGGGGACTGCCATCCTGAAAGAGGCATGCCTCTATGCCTGCTTTATCCATCTCCAATACACATCGACAAACCGGCGTCACGCTCCCGGTGTGGTCATCCTAAAGCCTCAAGTACCCCCGGGTTAGCTGGCCTAGGTGATCTTCCAAGATAATCTAACGTCAAGATAAGGTGTGAAAACATATATAACCATGTCATGTAGCCGTCAGCATAAGCCCACTGTACATGATTTGGCACCCTACAATGCTCCTCTGATACCATGTGACTCTTGAAATTGTCAAGTATCGCATCCAGGTCTCTACAACGGATGACAGGAGGAGCAAACTCATAGGGAGGTCTTGGAATAATATGCAAGTAACCAAACTATCACATCACTCGCTTAGGCAAATAAGGATACATAAGACCTGATCCACATGCTAGCCATCCAAAGTATAAGGAAATGACGTCAAACAGATGCGTCTCACGGTGACCTCTGTATGGACAGAAAAAAATGTCATATGTTACAAAACGTTCAGCATGCACTCTGAATGACTCGACCCCATTATTCCCCCTAATATAATAAATATGCATGCCCTATTTTTATATAAAAGAAAGCTAGAAATATGCTAGCCCTATTTCTATCTTATTATAGGGTTTCCTATTAAGAAGAAAACAAACGACTATGTAGAAATATGACTTAGTGTGAGACCAGGGCCGACCCTGGGTCTGGGCAAGTAGGCCCACAGCCCAGGGCCTCAAAAAAATTGGAGCCTCAAGTTCGGAGATCATGGGAAATAATAACACTGAAATAATATAATATATATCTGCTAGCGAAATCGTTAAACATATTGTTTCCTGTGGCCAAGCAGTTTAGCCCTTGCCTTGTGAGTTTGATGTATTCAGTTCGATTCTTAGTGCTTTAAATTTTCAAAAATCATTTTTTAACACTCTATTTAGTTAGATAAAATATAATCATTTAGAGAAAATATAACTATCCAGTAAATAAATGGTTCATATAACTTGTCATTTCTTAATGAATTCCTATATGGTTATTGTCACAATTAGTATTTCACATTTTAAATTAAATTTTATTTTCGATAGTTATTTATTCGAACCCTCATAATTTTGTCTTAATTTATTTTAGAATAAATTTTAGAGATTATTTATATATTATAATTAAATATTTAAAATTTATCATACAATTAATTTATTTATTATTAAATTTTTATAATGATATCAAATTTATTATCAATTGTGCTTTAATTTATTATTTTTCATAGAAATAAATTTGTTACCGATCAGATAAACCTGCGTACTAGGGTCATGATATGATTTAGCATTTTAGGGGTGAGTAAAAACTCAATTTTTTTTGTTAGGAGTCCATTTTTTTGTTTGCCCCGGACCTCTAAAAAGTCAGGACTGGCCTTGTGTGAGACGCAGGGTAAAAATGTATTTGAAAGGGTAAAAATGTATTTGAAAACGTAGAAAAGAGCATGTAGAAAATTAACATATTATACTAATTGTTGTTGATTTGAAATTACTTGCTTGGTCTTCTATAGTTTGCTTGCTTATTAAGAAAGTAGTAGGCTTGTCAACCAAGCAAAATTAACAAGCAACTAAAACCATGTTCCAAATATTTAATCTAATAACAAGTCAATCAACCACATGTGCTAAAACTTTATCACCCAACACCATTGACAGGAATAAAATAGAATATTATGTATGTTCATTGTTTATTTCACCTGTGCTACTTGACACAGTCGTACTTATATTGGTACATGCAAACTACTCTAGACACGTCTCTAATTTTATTAATATTTTTAATTAGTTTTTATTTATTACATTTATTCTATTTACATTAAAAAATTGTTTTTTAAATTTATTCAATAATTAATGTATTTGATCTATATATTATATATATATATAGATATATATATATATATATATATATATATATATATATATATATATATATATACTATTTATTTAATAAATTTAAAAAATAATTTTTTCTTATAAATAAAATCAAAGAAGTATATCAAATATTTTTCAGTTAAGTCATTCCCTTAATATATGTGATTTGGTGGTGTTAACAGTGTGAGACACTTTAAGTATCACATGGTTGATAGAGCTATTCGATAATTAATTGTAAAATATAAAAACTAACTTGATAAATATATTAAGGTGTTATTCAGATAGGTTGGAACTTATTCAATACAATTTAGGTAAAATATTGACTAGTTTGACAATAAGTGGTTAAATAGGATGACTAAATTGGATAAAGACAATAAATGTCAAATACAATAATAATAAAATAATAAAAAAATAAAATATTAATAATATAAAAATAAAAAAATAATAAAATTAAAAAATAAATAATTATAAATATAAAAATAAAAATCAATATTAAATAAATAAAATAAAAATAAAATTAAAATTATAAATATATAAAATTAAATATATAAATAATAAAATTAAAATAATATAAATAAAATAATAAATAAATTAATAAAATAATAATAATAAATAATTAATTAAAATAATAAAAAAATAATAATATAAAATATAATAAAAATTTAATAAGTCAAAAGAAAGAAATGGTCAAAAGCAATGACTAAGTTTGATGATTTATTAGAGACTCTGTGTAAAATTAGCTGGTAGTTGATAGCTGATAGTTTATAGCTGGTAGTTGGTAGCTGATAGTTTATAGCTAGTGACTAATAGTTAGGGGGTGAGAATGAGTCAGACCAACTAACAGTAGACTACGACTTAGCCTACATAGGCAAAGACCAGGTCAGACTTTTTTTTAAGTAGAAAATGCCTAGACTTTTTTATAAGTCTATTTAGTTAAATAGACTAGGCCACAGGCTATATAAAAAGTCTTTTAAGTCAATCAAGCCAGCCTATTTTAATAAATATGGATAAATTTACTATTTTTTATATTGTGTTTTGTACTATATATTAAAATACAAAAGTAAAGTATAGTTATCTTAAAGAACTTGTGAAAATAAGTTGAAAAAATCTTATGAATAATGTCATAAGTTGTTTTCATAAGTTCTTCCAAACCAATAATATCACAAAACTTATACTATTATGTAAGCTCAAATAAGTCAATGTAAACAAACATTAAATCTCATTGTACTTTTGATTCTCTAGTATATTTAAACATTAGTTGAATTGGTTATTTACATATGTTTAAATGATATAGGTTTTTTAAGCAGACTAATAAGCTATTCAGGCATTTGAAAAGGCCAGACTCAGGTCAAAAAATAAGCCTATGATAGGCCGCAGGCCAAGCTAAGGCTTTGAAATTTTTAGCAGGTCAGACTCAGGCTTGGCAAAGCCTAGCTCGGCCCAGCCTATTCCCACCCCTACTGATAACTGATAAGCTAACATGAGTGTTTGATAAATTAGCTATTTCAGTAGCTGACAGATAAAAAATGACATAAAAGATTATTTTAATTAATAAGGGTAATAATATTTTGTTAAAATAATAAGGGTATAGATGAAAAAAGTCAAAAGCTAAAAGCTACAAGCTCAAAAGCTATTTCAAATAGCTTTTGAAAAAAAGCTAAAAGCTAGTAAAAAAGCTACAAACTAAAACAATGTTACCAAATAGAGCTTTTTTATTAATGTGAGCTGAAAAGTTAAAAGCTCTTTTTTGGGTCTTACTAAACAGACCCTAAATGGTAAATCATTTATTCGGACTAAACATTGACTAGTGTATTTATTATGATATGAATAATGAATGTTTATGACTTTAACAAAAAAACTTCTCAACCAAAATGAACTATCAATAGTGTCTGGTATGGACTTTTGGATGATTCAAACCTCTAATACCACTACTTCAAGGCTATATAGGTTTGTACTAATATTCAAGTTACACACTCTCTAATCCTATAAATCCAAAAAAAATATTAATTTGAGTGTCAAAATGTTTGCAGTTATCTCTACACCATCTACTCTAAATGCATGTAAATTTGCACATCTAGATTACTGCTAAAAATGTTGTCTTCACATCCATCTACTCTAAATGCATGTCTCAGATGGCTACCAAGATTAACACTTTACTGATAGAAGTATTTTGAATGACCAGAGAGAAAATCTCATCTTAGTTAACCTTTTATATTGTGAGTACCCCTTTGCTACAATACGAGCCTCGAACTTTTCCCTTTTTTTTTGTTAATGTTGGTTTTCTCTTAAAACCCAATTATATTTAATGGTCTTTTTCCCTTAAGTAATTTGAACAAGTTCCCATATGTGGTCAATTTTAATGGTTCAGGTATGTGGTCAATTTCAATGGCTCATGCATGTGGTCAATTTCAATATCAAAGCCTAGTTCCTCTCATGGTTCACGTACTCCCCGCAAATTGTTCAGTTGGTGGTTGATCAACATCCACCTGAATCACTTTTTATTGGAAGTTTCTCCTTTAGATGATGACAAACATGTTGTAACTGATTTCTTCAACATTAAATGATCATAAAAAACATCTCTATTAATTACCATCTTCTTCTTAATTAGATCCTATAACTTGAAACCCTTCACACCTTTTATGTATCGACGAAGATACACTTCTTTGACTTTGGATTAAGTTTGAATCGATCTTCAGTATATATATACACATAATCTGGACACCTAAAAATCCTTAAATTATCAAGATCAATAGGATTACTTGTCCATACATCCTCTGCAACTTTACCCTCTATTAGAGCATGTGGTAACATGTTGATCAGATTGCATGCAAAGTTAACTACATATGCCTAGAAACCTTTTGATGGTCCATCATTTAATAAGAGTCAACTTTCCTTTTCCGTTAGATACCTATTCATTCTATCTTTCATACCATTTTTCTATGGTGTCTTACAAACTAAGAAATGTCTTTGAATACAGTGCTCTTTATAGAACCTCTTAAATTTGAATTAGTGTACTTTGTCCCATTATCTGACTGTAAATACTTGCTTTTTCTTCCTGTTTGATTTTCTAGCTATGTCTTCCACAACTTAAATTTGGTAAAGACTTCAGATTTCTACTTCAGCAAATACACTCAAACCTTATGAGAAAAATCATATGTGAAAGTCACAAAATACTTGGAACCACTCATAGAAACCTCTTTGGTAGGAACATCAGAATACACATAGTCTAAAATTTCCTCTATTTTGTCCTTTTCGATCTTGAACCAAACACAAAACTATTTCCTAAGTACAAAAT
Source organism: Vicia villosa (assembly GCF_029867415.1). Taxonomy (NCBI): domain Eukaryota; kingdom Viridiplantae; phylum Streptophyta; class Magnoliopsida; order Fabales; family Fabaceae; genus Vicia; species Vicia villosa. The sequence continues at coordinate 218,533,325 of NC_081181.1, forward strand.
ACTTTCGCAAATCAATCTTGCAAGTACAAACACCCTTCAATAGATTTCTCTTATGAATTAATATTATTTCACGCTTAATGAGATGAACCAAACACATATGGAAGACTTTGGTTGAATTATGATTAGACTCGAATGATGCAACATCACCTATAACAGTGTTCCCCAATAATTTGTAGATGTTACATGCAATCCTTTTTTCTCTTATCAGAGTCAAAGAACCATTACTAACATTCATAATTTTCCTATATCCATCAGACCTATATGAGAAATCATTTTCTTGTAGAGTACCTAAGGAAACCAAGTTCTTCCTCAATTCTGGAATATATCTGATATCATACAATGTTTGTACGCCACCATCTTCCATGAAAATTTAAATTTGTCTCATTCCAATTATACTACATGCTTTATATTCACCTAGATAAAAAAATCCAAAATAACCTAACCTGGATGTAGTGAACCATTCTCGATGTGATATTATGTGGTTAGAACAACCAGAGTCTAGAATCCACACATATGTACACTTGTTGGACGAAACACGCAGTATATCTGCTTCACTACCAAAATCATCATTTTCAACCACATTTAAAGAACTAGATAAGCCCTAATTTTTGTTTGGATTGTCCATCTTCCAATACTCAATTTGTTTGCAACTATAACACTCGATTGTTTTCTGATTCTTGGATTTAAACCTCTTCTTTCTAGAACCCATTTTACCATTGTTCCTCCCGCGATCTTGATTCCTCCTTACATACATATTGTCGCCTTGAGTTCCTTCATATACATTTTGTTTCCTTTGAAAATCATACAAAACTATAGTAGTAATAACATAAACTTAATGGTGTTATTCCCATAGGCAAGAGTAGCCACCAAGTGGTCATATGATCCTGGTAATGAGCATATCAAGATAATTTCCTTATTTTTGTCATCAATCTTCACCCTAAGCCTCTCTAGATCGATGATTATATTGTTGAACTCATTGACATGTTGTTGCCAATCGGAGCCTTCCTACATCTTCAGAGTGTATAGTTACTGCTTCGTGAACATTTTGTTAATGTCTTTGACATATATTAACTCTTTAATTTGTCATAAACCTCCTTTGACGTTGTTAGGTCCATGATATGATACATCAACTTGTTTAAAACACATAGGTGAATCAATCCTGTAGCGTTCTCCTCTAAATTTGTTTAATCGATATCCTCCGTGTTGGTCGATTTCGTCTCACACAACGTCTTATGTAAACTTGTTGATCCAACATATCCTCAACCATACTTTGTCATAATATGAAATTACCCATCCCATCAAACCATATCACCTAAATTTTTTCACAAGGGTTAATATCCATCTGATACCAATTGTTAGAACAACAATCAATATAGATGATTAGAGTAAAGGGCAATGAACATGATCAATCTTTATTAACACAATTCGAGAAATAATACATAACTTTATGAAAATGAAGCGACTATAGTTCCCATGATTTTTGTTTAATAATCATGATTATAGTGTTAAAAGCAATAAATATAATATTATGCCTCAATTTACAATAATACCTCTGAACCGTACTACGAGGGCTACTTCCCCCACCCTCCTACCTACAAAAAACAATTAGGCCTAAGACACATTTTGAATTTTTCACATATTATGTTTCTCTTTGTCTTAATATGTGTCATACTCAACAATGTTCAAGTTGCGAAATTTTGCAATTTGATGGTGCTCCATATAGCAAATAATTATGGATCATGTCTTCTTGTGAAGTTAAGTAAATTTCATCCTACAATGCGAATTTCCAGGGAGTGTGGCTGCTGTCTATGGTGATTGAGATGGAGGTAGGAAAATAAATAAAAAAGTATGACTAATGGTAGACAAGAAGTCAATAATTAAACTTGAATAGAATCTCACAGCTCATGGAAGGAGTAAACACATTAAAAACAAGTTTCACTTTCTTAAAGATCAAGTGAGCAAAGGGAAGATCCCTTTAGCATACTGCATAACCGACTTGTATAAGTTCTAACCAAGTCACTCAAGACTAAAAATCTTAAAGAGATAAGAAGAATTATCAATGTAACAAGTGTTACACAAGTAACTAACTAACTAAGTTTGTTAGGTTATTGGGACTTGTAAGTGATTATAAGCACAACTAGTGTTGTACGAATTACCATCATTGATTCATTAGTGAATGTACACAATCATAAGTGATGCAATACACACAAATTAATTTTGCTCTTTCTCTTTCTCTTTTTTTGTGTGTGTATATTTCTAACAAACTATAATTTTATTTATTTATGAAAATTGCTAAACAGTTATATTAAGAACATTTTTTTAAATTATAGTTGCGGTCATTACAATTACAATCATTGTGATTACTGCGACGTGCATTGCAGCTATTGCAACTTGACATGGTTTAAACTTTTACAAATTATATAGTCACATAGATGTATCATTATACTATTTACCCTATAATAGTTAAGTTTCTATTTGCTCTAAAAATATTGTTTGACAAGTGCTTGGAAAATATAATTGAGAACCCCTAATGGACATTTCAAGTAGACCTTGACCCAGATAGAAGGGTAGTGAGAGATTCAGTGGTATAGAATGAGAGCCCAGGGAATTAGTATTTCATCCCATGTTGTTGTAATATTTTCAGGTGAGCAGGTAATTGGACTGGACTCACAACTGTGGACTTGACACAAAAGACTTAATAGAGCGTTATTTCACTGTGAAGATTTTGTCTGATTGTCAATGTATTGATTGTTTTGCTTGTTGTTGTAAAAAAATTAATTTGGTCGGTAACATTTTTCAATTGATCTGAAGTAAATTGAGATGTAGGGTTCTGAAATTTTAATTTTTACTGTGAAGACTTGCACAAATAGGTTGAAATCGTTTGTTACGATTCCCGATGTGATCATACACGTTATTAAAGATCATAATGCAATTATGGTGTAATGGTATTATAGAGACTACCACAACAATAATATTCTAACCCCAAATTTTAAACCATGCATATTTATTTAAAAAATCAAAAGAGATAATTTTGCATAGGAAATAATACATTTATTACCCAGGGATGGATCCATATATTACATATTGGTGTGGCTAAACGTGAAATAAAATATGAACTAAATTATATTGAAAATAAAAAATAAAATTGTTTAATGAAGTACATTTACAATGAAAATTATCTACTATCCATTTCTTGAAAAATGAGCTAAAATAAAATCATTGTTAACTGTTCCAAGAATATCTCTTTCTATAAAAGTTACAAGACGACCATTTAACCACTATCACTCATTTTGTTACATAGTTGATAAATCACAAACTTCATAGCTGAAAAAATATGTTCCACGCTTGCATATGCTACCAGCAAGACTAAAGTAAACTTTAAAAGCTTATAAACCATATCAAATGTGTTGCAGTTATTTTTTTCCATAAGTTTTTCACAAAGATCTAAAAGTCCATTTAACTATGCAAATATTTGGTCACATCAAACATTTCTAACATGATTCTAAAGCTGATGTCGCACCACCACTTTCGACACATATACAAAATCATTTGGCTAAAATTCAACCATCTTCAATAATTTGTTCACATTAAAATATGCAAATGAGGACGAGGGACTCAAACATGAAACACATCATAAAAGTTTAGTATTCTCTGCATCAAACCTAGCATTGAGCTTATGCAACTGCAATTCTAAAACACTAAATAAACAATAATGCTTATGATGATGCAAATTAGAAACACTAGAAGTTATTACATGTCGTCTAGGTTTCTTCCCAAGCACATATTGCACATCCATATAAGATACATCAATATCGTGCTTATTGCAAATTTTCAAAACCTTAGATATAACTTCTTCTCATCCATCATTTCTCATTTCTTATAGTTCTTGTTTGGTAGCATTGACAAGTGACAAAACATTCAAAAGATCTTGATCACACTTTTGTAGCGCTACACTCAAATCATTTGTAAATCCTAAAATCTCAACCATTATATATAACATGAAGATAAGATAAAAGGATTGAATCACATCTTGCGAAAGCATAGTTTCACCATATCTTTCAATTGACGTATCCTTCCCAACTTCTTCAAGGACCCTAATAATGGCACCATACAAAATCATCAAACTAGTGAAATTCCTAAAGTGGGAATCCCAACGAGTGTCACCCACTCTAGCAACAAATTATTCTTGATTTAATCCACTACTAGTCTCTATCTAGCCCTCTTCAATCAATTTAGAAAACTGAGTTACTTGTTTGTTCCAAAGCAATTCATGTCTTTTGTTAGAAGATTGTATGAAATTAACAAGCATATTGACCTTACCAAAAAAACAACTAACATCTTTGTGAGTCTTAACACATGCAATAAGTGTCAATTGAAGTTGATGGGCGAAACAATGCACATAATAAGCATATGAATTCTCATTTTGGATTAAAGTTCTCAAACGACCAAACTTATCTCGCATATTGCCAGCTCTATCGTACCCTTTCCCTCTAATGCTAGATAAACTCAAGCCATTAATAGACAACAACTTCTCAAGTGCCTCCTTAAGTGACTTAACACTTGTTTCTTTAACACTTACAATGCCAAAAAAACTTTTCTTTTACCAAACCTTTAATATTAACATAGGGAACAACAAAAGCCATTTGTTCTTTACCAGCAACAACACCATATTCATTAATCAAAACAAAAAACACATCCTCTGCAATATCACATATAGTTTGTTGGGTTATTTCACATGCACAAGCAACAACAAGATCCTTTTGAATCTAGGGGCAGTTACAAAGTTATTTCTCGGAGCACAATCTATTACACTAGTTATCTCTTGGTTATTTTCTTTAGAATGTCCACCAACTCAAGATTGACCCTTTAAATAAAGAGTTAAGGGACTTATCTATTCTTTAGTTTGTTGGGTTATTTCACATGCACAAGCAACAACAAGATCCTTTTGAATCTAGGGGCAGTTACAAAGTTATTTCTCGGAGCACAATCTATTACACTAGTTATCTCTTGGTTATTTTCTTTAGAATGTCCACCAACTCAAGATTGACCCTTTAAATAAAGAGTTAAGGGACTTATCACTCTCTCTAAATGGCATGCCACACCTCAAAAGAAATTTAGTAGCTATATGAGATGTGTTTACATGAAAATGATATTCGACATTCATTTGCTTAATTTGATTAACAAACACAACCTTAATACTTTGGGTTGAGTTCATGAGACTGTAACCCATATGCACACAATCAACACGACTACGACTACGGGAAGAAGCAACATGATTAGCCAATCATTGAGCATTATTTCAATTATCAAATCCCCTTCCCACAAAGTGATCCCCATCGCATTTTAAGATATTTTTAAACAAAAAAATACGGGAAACAAAATGCTAGATCCCCACAAAAAAGATTTAATTAATATTTTTTTTAAATTAATTATTACCGGTTGAAGAAATATAAATATGACATAATGAGGGATATATTAACAATATCTTCAAATTGAATTCGAGTTTATGGTCAAAATTGGCTGAAGAAATATATATTTAATAATAGTTATTCTAGAAAAGGTGAGTCTATTTCTTTCTAGTTTAAAATAAATTTAAAAAATTAAGCACAAGTAGTTCTCAAATCTCAAATCAATGTCGGATTAAGGCATTAGTGACTCATGAGCTGATTCTGACATTCTGTCCACATATTTTCACGAATATTCCAACATTAAAAACCAATCACTTTTTATTATCTTTCCTTAATCTCCACAACTGTTTTCATTTTTATTGTCACAGTAACATCCTACGACTTTTGTTTTTTTTTTCCATACATATGATTATGTTTTCCTCTCCCTGAAACACACCAACCAACCAAGCCATGGATCCAAACTTCCAAACCACCTTCAAATTCGACGACAATGGTAACTTACTCTTTCTCGATGATTTCACCACCACTGATTCTTATTTCTATCTACCTCATGTTCCTCCACCTGATTTTCCTCCGAGTTGTTCTAACTCGGAGCCACTCGTTTCACCCACCACTGATCCTTCCGTTGAAGACACTGATTTTTCAGAAACAGTGAAATACATAAGCCAGATTCTTATGGAAGAGGATTTTCAACAGAAACCCTGCATGTGTTATGACCCTCTTAGTCTCCAACATACTGAGAAAATTTTCTTTGATGCTTTGGAATCAAAACTGCCTCTGCCTCTTTCACCTAATCAACACCCTCTTGATTCTGGTAACAGTTCTGGTTCTAATGAGTTGAAGCCTCTTTCTAGTCCTGATACACCGGTTTCAGGTGATTCTGGTTTTAATTCAGTTTCTTATGTGAAGTCTCAATTTATTGGTTTGAATAGTGATAGTAGTAATAATAATATTAGTGATGGTGTTTTGGATTTGGATTCTTCTGAGACTAAGCTTTTGGCTCAGAATATTTTTAGTGATGCTGATTCTATGTTGCAGTTTAGAAAAGGGTTGGAGGAAGCTAGTAAGTTTCTTCCTCAAAAGCCTCAGCTTTTTACTGGTTTTGATACTGCTAAGACTAGTTTAGTGTCTCAAGAGGCTGAGGGGGGAGTGGGAGGTATAAAGATGGAGGATAGTGTTAGGGAGAATTCAAATTCAAATTCGAATTTGAATTCGAATCCGAGTTATTCGGTTTTGAGTAATTCGAGTTCGTATGGTTTGTTGAAGAGTAGGAAGAATCACGAGCGTCAAGGTAGTGAAGATGAAGAAGGGAGAAGTAACAAACAATCAGCGGTTCGCGTTGAGGAAACTGAAATATCTGAGATGTTTGATAGGGTTTTGCTTAGTGTTGAAAATGTGCCGCTGTGTGCTGAACAGAAGGATGGATCAGTGATGGAGAGTAGCGCAGAGGTTTGTGAGCTTGATGGAGGGAAGGCGCGATCGAAGAAACAAGGGAAGAAAAAGGAAGCTGTGGATTTGAGGACTCTTTTGGTTCTTTGTGCACAAGCTGTGTCTGGTAATGATAACCGGACTGCTAACGAATTGTTTAAGCAGATTCGGCAGCATTCTTCTCCTTCGGGTGATGCTTGTCAGAGGTTGGCTCATTACTTTGCGAATGCGATTGAAGCACGCATGGTTGGTGCCGGTACTGGTACAAAGATATTATATATGAGCCAGAAGATGATTAACGCTGCTGATTACTTGAAAGCATACCAAGTTTTTATATCTGTTTGCCCTTTTAAAAAATTTGCGCATTTCTTTGCAAATAAAATGATACTGAAAACGGCTGAAAAGGCGGAAACACTTCACATTATTGATTTCGGTATCTTATATGGTTTCCAATGGCCAATTCTCATCAAGTTTCTGTCAGAAAGAGATGGTGGACCTCCCAAGCTTCGTATCACCGGAATAGAGTATCCTCAAGCTGGCTTTCGACCGGCTGAGAGAATTGAGGAAACTGGACGGCGTTTAGCTAACTATTGTCAGCGTTTCAATGTTTCCTTTGAATACAAGGCCGTACCATCGCGAAACTGGGAAACCATTCAAGTTCAAGACCTTAATATTAAGAGCGATGAGGTAGTTGCTGTGAATTGTCTGGTAAGGTTTAAGAATTTACATGACGAGACAATTGAAGTGAACAGTCCTAAAGACGCGGTTCTGAAGTTAATCAGGAAGATAAACCCGAGTATATTTGTTCAATCTATAGTAAATGGATCTTACAATGCCCCTTTCTTTGCCACGCGCTTCAAGGAGTCACTTTTCCATTATTCTGCAATGTATGATATGTTTGACACTCTCATACCCCGTAAAAACGAATGGAGGCTGACGATCGAGAAAGAGCTTTTGGGTCGGGAGATTATGAATGTTGTAGCGTGTGAAGGTTTGGAGAGGGTTGAGAGGCCCGAGTCATATAAACAGTGGCAAGTCAGGAATCTACGGGCCGGTTTTAGGCAGCTCCCACTTGATAAGGAGATAATGGTCAAATTTAGAGGTAAGCTAAGAGAATGGTACCATAAAGATTTTGTCTTTGATGAAGATAACAACTGGATGCTTCAAGGTTGGAAAGGCCGCATTTTATATGCATCGACTTGTTGGGTGCCTGCATAATGATATGATACCGAACTCTTAGAAACTTGTTTGAGAACTCATATTGGTTTGAAGGTATGATTTTAAGACTTCTGATCTTTCCATTTCATAATTTGTTCCTTTTCCTTGTATTGTTTCGAGCAACAACATGTCACATCGAAAAGCTTATCGTATTCTTTTGGCTGTTTCAGGTTCAGATATGCTTGCTATGCCTTATTTGCTTAACCTTCAGGTGTGTGATGGACATTTTTCCAAGATTTGCGCCAACTCTGTATAATTATGGCAGAAGTTCTTCCCAGGTTCGCACCGAATTTCACACTTACAAGGAGAGCCTGACAGAGTAGTAGCAGTGTCTGTTCAGAGTGTTAGAAATTTAGCATACCTTCCCAAATATTAGCAATTAAAATTTTTTTAATTGTTTTTTTCAGTCTGTGACCAACATCTGTATAAACAAGTTGGTGAAAAAAGGTTTTGTAGGATTTTTTTTATGTAATGAACATCCTTTTAACTTTAAGTTGACAAGTTTGTTAAATTTGAAATAGACGATTATTTATCAGTTAATTTCACGATGACGATTCTTGCTAATTGGATACTGATGCGGCTGACATATGAGCTTTATTCAGTTCCCACTTCATTGGATTATGTACTTTGCTGGAATACTGTTTGGTTGAAAAAAAGAAATTTTTGAATTATAAGATATATTCCAGTTTGATTTAGCATTGACCTCTGGATCTGGTGCTAATATTTGCTTGATTTCTTCTCAAAAGAAATTTTCAATTTTAGTTAGCAATCTTATTTAAGTACTGCTTCGGAAGTGTTAAAGTACTATATGACTTTGGTCTGGACCATGAAACTTAGCTCAGGGATATGGTCTATGACTTTGGTTGGACCAGAAAGTCTTTTTTCTCTCTCTCCTTCTGATCTAGATTTCTTGCTTACTCTTTATTGTGCTGTGTTCATATTATGAAATCTGCAATTCTGAGTTTGGCCACCAAGTCCTCTCTCTTTTTCACAACACACTAGCAGTAGCATTCTTTCATTGTCTCTGCGTGTGTAGAGAGTAGACATGATAACAAGCTACATAGATTTTGTTTGGATATGTGAGAAAAAAAATTGATTTTGAGTGAATTGATTCTGTAAATTAATTATAGCTAAAAGTGTGATGAAGAAAAAGGAATTTATGTTTGGATAAAATTATGGATTTTTTACCAACAATTTTGAAATATGCAGTATTGATGTATGTATTTATTATAAGAGAAGGAAATATTGAAGAAGTTGTTTTATTTTATCAAGTGATATTTGCTTCTTATATAGAGTGAATGTGATGGTTTTAGAGATTTTCTAAAACCTCTCTATAAGACCACTAACATGATATGCGAGTTTATTTGAATAAACAATAAATAAATAATAAAGATAAATAAGATTAATTTAATTTTCTAACATGCCTCGCAAGCCGGACGGCCGCCGAGAAAGTCTGAGCTTGTTGATGATGAACTTAAATTGTAGACGGAGGAGAGGTTTCGTCAGAACATCGGCGAGCTGGTCACCAGTGGAGACACGAGTTACTCAGAAAACACCGCGTTGCACATTCTCATGAACAAAGTGATTGGCGATGACAACGTGTTTCATTCTGGAGTGGAATACATGATTGGATGAGAGAAAGATGGCGCCCGTATTACAACAATATATGACAGGTTGGTGGATTCGATGGTGGAGCTCTTTGAGGATAGACAGGAGCCAGATAACTTCGGATGTGGTGTCTACGAGGGCTCGGTACTTGGCTTCAATGTAGGAACGAGCCACAACACTCTGCTTTTTGGAACCCTAAAAGATAGGGGTGGAACCGAGATAAATGATGAACACGGTTGTGGAGATGTAATTGTCCCTGTCCCCAGCCAAGTCAGAATCAAAATAGGTATTTAATGTTGTGAATAAAAAAACGACTATGCCCTTGTCGATAGTTCCGACAAGGTACTAAAGCATGCATTTGAGAGCAACCTAGTGAGATAAGGTGGGATGTTTCATAAATTGGGACAATCTATTGACTGCATATGCAACATTGGGACGGGTTAAGCTAAGGTATTGCAAGGCGTTCAACAAGTTGGGTGACGACTGTGTTGGTGTTTCGATGACGATAATGTTATAAACATATATCAATAAGGCAAGAAAGATTGACTCACTGGAATGGATGAAAAGAGACGCATCTGCGACAGAGGTGACAAAACCAATTTGGAGTAGAAAGAAGCGAAGTTTAGTGTACCACGCTCTTGGTGCCTATCCAAGACCATGTAGGGACTTGTTGATCCAACAAACGTTGTTGTAATGAGATGGATATGTGAAGTCTGGAAGTTGACATACGTACACCTCCTTAGAAAGCGAACCTTGCAAGACGCATTGTTGATGTCGAGTTAATGCTAGCGCCAACCCTTGGAGAAACCCAATGTGATAATGGTTGTGACGGTAACCGGTTTGACCACGAGGCTGAATGTCTCATGGAAATCCCATATGGGCCGTTGATGGAAGCCCTTTGTGATGAGCCTTTCCTTTAGACGATCAATTGAACCATCTGGAAGATTTTTGGTTCGAAATAACCATTTGCTACCAACCAAGCTTTGTGTGGGGTCAAGTGGAACTAGAGTCCATGTATTGTTGGTGCATAGGACATCGTATTCCTTTTGTATTGCTTCCCGCCATGCTCGATCCTTGAGATCTTGCATGATGGTTCGTGGTTCAATGGGTGGATGAGGAGTGGCAGAGAGGTTCATCTTATGGAGGGGTTTTACTTGCTTTGGGATTGAGTGACAATACCACGATCTAGGATGATTTGAGTGGGTGGCGGTGTTGATTGTGGTTTAGAGAATGATGACAAAGAGGTAGAGGAAGTTAAAGCTAAGGGACTGGAAATAAAGGATGGTAGAGATATGGGTCGATTTATTTAAGAGAGAGTTGTTGAGTTTGTTAGACTTGGAGAATTAAGTTGGCTGTTAGTGGAGTTTAGTAAGCCCGAAGTTGGGGTAGGTGGATAACTAGGATATGATGAGGCCGATAAGGATGGAGACAGAGGTGGCCTCGGATGTGGGTAGGATGGATAGTGATATGGTGGTCCGAATTTTGTATGGTTTTGGATTGTTGCCGAAACAGGAATTATGTTTCAACAAATTTGATGTGCCTTGAGGTGTAGACTGATCGGATTTTCGGGTTCATGCAATAGTAGGCATGTTGAGTGGTGGAGTAACCTACAAAAACACAAACAACAAATTTAGATTCCAATTTATGAGCTGTATATGGTTTTAATCATGGAAAACACAAACAACCAAAACTTTTTAACTTAACATAATCTTCATTTTGTTTAAAAATAATAGAAAAGGGTGATTGATTTTGTAGGGTTGGGGTGAGAAGTTGATTGATAAGATATACCGGTGAGTCTAAAACTCGAGTGACATACCAGAGTGTGTTAGTAGAGCAAGACTAGTTTCGACTATGTGACGGTGTTAATGTTTGGATATACCGTTGTGTTTGGGAGTATGTGGTGGTGAAGTAAAGTGACTTATTCTATTTTGAAGTAGGAAATTTTGTAGAGCAATAAGCTCACCGCCATTATCAGAATAGAAGATTTTGATTTTTGTTTTGAAGTAATTTTCAACAAGTGACAGAAATTTTATGAATGTGTTTTGGACATCAAATTTGCATTTAAGGGGATAAATCCAAGAATATCGTGTAAAGTGATCAACAAAAACTACATAATATTTTAATCCATCATACAAAAATATTGGAGAGGTTCATACATCCGAGAAAATAAATTCAAAAAAATAATTTGAACAAAGACTAGAATTGTGAAATGGGAGCTTATGGCTCTTATTTAATTGACAAGAGGTGCAATCAGATTGCTCAACAGTGGGGAAGCTAATCCGAAGCTGTTGTTGAATTATTTTGAATGTAGCAGCAGATAGATGACCTAAGGTGCAATGCCATATTAGGCTGAAGTTGCAGGACAAAGACAGAACTATAGGGGAGGAGGTGAGCCACACGTATAAGTCGTCTCTACAAGGTCCATTAAGAAGAATCATGCCTCTTTTGAGACACTTAACATGAAAAGAATAAGGTAAGAAAATAATAGCACAATTCTTTTGATTTGAAAGTTGAGAAACAAAAATTATGTTTTGGTCATTTGTGGAACACAAAGAGTATCTGGTAAATTAAACATAGATGCATAACTGCTAAGCGAAAGAGTTCTAGAGTTAGTGATTCGCAAACCTTCACCACTTCCCATGAATAGTTTGTCCCAACTGTTGTAGTGATAGTGGAGGGAGAGTCGGTCGATGTCATTGACAACGTGGCGTGTTGCACCGCTGTCAACTATCTAGTTTTGAGAGGTGGAGGCAGTGTGAGCTTAAGAAGGGGATTAAGGTGCAAGATTTTTGGGCATTGTTGGAGGACGAGCGGGTGGATGTTGTTGGTAGAAGAGAGAACGGTAGGTAACAACGTGACCCATTTCACGACACCATTGAAATTTACTGAGAAAGGGTCAGGCGTTTTGCAGGGGGGCGGTGGGAAGAGGACGGAAGTAATTGGAAGGTAAGCAATTGGATGGCTGCTGGTGGCATTGTCGATTTTTTTCAGGATGGAACTACGTGTTTAGGGTTGTTATCGATGCGCCCAAGTTGGTTGCTGCAGAGCTGAGTTCCAGTTCACTGATAATGAGCTTCTCGTGAAGCTCGTCAATATTGATGGTGGTATCTCGGGCCTTGATCGCCTCAACAATGGGCTGATAATTTCTATCGAGACCTTGCAGGACAAAGGATACAAGGTCGTCCCGTCAATTGTTTTTCCGAGCGAAACGAGGAGGTCCGTAGTCAAAGTGTGATTGATTAAATGTATTCAGTGATCGACTTAAAGCCTTTTGTTGAGGAGCGCATATTAATTTTGAGTTAATTAAGGTGGCACTTCAATTGGTTGGCATATGTGTGAGCGATAAGATCACATGCTTCTTTAGAGGTGGTGGCTTAAGTGACTAACAGAGCCACGCAGGTGTCGAGGGTGTCAACCAGAGCGTCGTAAAGGAGTTTATCCTGACGTATCCAGAAAGTGAACGACGTGTTGGGGGTGGTGATGTTGTTCGCGATGAGAGTTGTAGAAACTATAAAATATATGGTAGAAATCTAAGCTTTTTCAAAAGTCCCAAAAAATGATATTGTCAGAATTAGGGGTGGCAAAACGGGCCATGACCCGCCGGGCCGGCCCGCGCTCCTGAAAAAAATGGCGGGTTGGGTTGGGATTTTTATGCCCGCCGCTCGCCAAAGTCCGCCGGTCAAAATTCGCCGCCCGCCATACCCGCCCCACCAAAGTCTGCCGCCCGCCAAAGCCCTCCCCTCCTCCAAAACTCAATTTTTTTAGTTAATTTTAGTAATTGTCATTCTTGGTGGCTTATTTTATACATTTATTTTTAAATATATGTAATATTTTTTTAAGTAAATTTGTTAAAAAGTTGCTTTTATAAAAAATTATTTTAAAAAATAAGTGAAAAGTTTAATTAAAAGGTAAAAAAAAGCCTATTAATCTATTAAAAAATATATAAATAAAAATAGGCGAGTAAGCTCGCAACCCGCCATCTTGGCGGGGCGGGCATGACTTTTAAGGCCATTTTACTTGGCGGGCATGCCCTCCCCGCTCGGTTTTTGGCGGGCATAAGGCGGGGCGGACGGTGGACGGGGCGGGCGGCCCGTTTTGCCACCCCTAGTCAGAATAGTAAAAATTGTGTTTTTTTTAAACTATTAAGATATTATGATCAAATTATCGGATACGTGAAAATGTAAGATATAAAGAAGGGGTGTAAAAGAAAATTCTATGAAATTTGTATATGAATCGTACTAGAATATTATTTTCCTCAAGTGCGTTAGTCTTTTTTTACTTTTTGTTAAGAAAAATTAAGATTTTGGTAAAATTAGCAGTTAGGTGATAAGCTAATTTATAGCTGATGTCTGATAGGTTATAACTGATGATGGTTGATGACTGATAAATTAGTTAAAGTGTGATAAAATTAACGGTGTAACTAACTAATAAATGTAAATGACATAAAAAGACATTTATTAATTAATAATTAAACACACATTTAAAATAATTAAAATTTATAAAGGTATTTATGAAAGAAAAAATAATAAACTATATGCTATAAGCTAAAACGCTATTTAAAATAACATCTAAAAAATAAACTATAAATCTGTGATAAAAATACTGTTACCAATCAGATCATTTATTATACGAGCTTATAAATAATAAATTATAAACTCAAAATATGACTCGCCAAAATAAAACAAAATTTCTAATAATTGACTAGTAGTATTTTTATCAAATTGAAAAAATTAATTATATAATCTATAATTTTAAAGATTGAAATGATCAGTGACCCTACAATGTTCATTCCCTAATTAGGGGAATTGTTGTCTAGTGACAAGAAAAAAGTTGTTTCATGAATTATCTCATTTTTAATCTTCATCCATTATTTCCACTTAGCTATCCACACCAATTCTAAATCATATTTATCTGTTTTAACTTCAAGATTGTTTTTTTACACTAACTTTCACATCATACACAACTAGGATATGCTTTAATAAAATATTTTTTGATTAAATTATATTATTTTAAAAAAATTACCAATAAAATATATCATCTCCCCATGTTATATGTCACTCACTTTGTTTCAAAGAAGTTTTATTTTTAATAATTAAATCCCTTTTTTTTATAAGGAAATAATTTTCATTGAATATTCTGTTGATTCTATTCTACCAAAATAATGGTCCATCCCCCATACTTGCATAGTATTTTATAGATATATTTTCCGTAATGCGTAATTATTAAATAATATAGATATGATTTGTCTTCTTATGCTTGGGGGTGGACTGGCTCTCCATTCTTTATTAAAATTTTAATATTGCTTTTCTCCTTCACTCCACTTGAATATCTTGTGGTCAAGAAGAGTGGGAAACATGTTGCTTTCCTCCACTGTAGTGAAAAAAACAAACATTGGTAATGATGGGTGGTTGGTTTAATATAATTTTGATATTATTAAAGTTGGCACACTTAAGTTAGTTGCGATCCCTACCCATATTCAAGGGCACTCTATGTTTGCTTCCACTCAAAAGAGGGCACTCCATGTCCAATTGTATGTTGGTTGTTAAGGGTAAACGAAAGTGGCAGATGTAGAACCTTATTCTAGGAAGGGTCGACTCAAATTTAAGACAAGTGAGATTAGTGTTTTATGTCTCATATTTTTAAATTAAAAATTAGATTAGTGTTTTATGTCTCATATTTTTTAAATTAAAAATTAAGTTTCAAATATTTAAAACTAACTCTCAATTTTTTTAAGTTAGTTTAATTTTTAATTTATTATTCATTTTATTATTTTTAAAAATACTTCACATTAAATTTCTTCTTAGACCTTAAAATGTGTTAGGTCGGCTTTGTTCAAAGGTAAGATGATAATTTGTCTCCGACAAAAAAGTTTCAAAGTACGACAGACCGATGAGTAGGTCGGACATCAAAAGGAGGAAAATCATGTACTTCTAGTTGAGAAGCGGCACAAAGAGCCAATTCATTATCTTAAGGACCTTGTGTCAAGTCAGTAACACATTACTCGTAGGTTGTGGTATAGATCAATAAGTAATCATTTTTTAAGTTGTTTAAATTTTTTTATTGTTTTATTTATATAATGATTTTTATCTTAAATTTTTGAAAGAGTGTAGTTTAAAAATGAGTTGAAGATAACATTTCACGAGAAGAAATTAGTCGGATGAGTTTCGACATATCTCCCCCTATAATAAATGTATGGTTTAAATGTTTTAGTTTAATTGCTCTTCAAAGAGCCTATCTAAGATTATTGATTACTCTATATTAGGTTATTTTTCTTCTTCACGGGTGATTTTTACACTCCTCTAGATATAAATGAAGAAGAAGCTAATGCCCTTATAAAGGGTTACGAGGATCGCTATTGAGGAGGTCAGGCCAGATATCAAGAGGTGTAAGGGTAGTTATTATAGTTAAGACTAAACATATTATTTGTTCGTACTAGAAAATTTGACTCTACTGATAGGGCATACATGTTGTTGTTGTTGATAGGTTGTATCGTTTTCAATAAAATTCTCAAAATCTCAATCTAGATCTTAAAATGTTACGATTTTGCAATTTCACTCACTTTCAATTATTCAGATCTTAAGTAGAATAATGTGTTGTAACAAAATTGTAAAATAAAATCATTAAACCATTGATTTATTTGATCTTGGTCAATTTCGACCACGACTAACCATTTTCCGACCACTACCATTACAAACCGAGAAGAATGGCATGATTCAAAGGCTTAATAATTACGGTTCAGCATTAGTCATTTTCCCATAAATATACTTGTCCACCAAAATATCATGTAAAAATACGTCAAATGTACAGTACTGTTTTCATTTCAGTAGTATCTTACAATTTTAAATTTTATGATCTTGCTATTATTGAGAAACAAGTGTGAGGAAGAAGTCCCACATTGATTAGAAAAGGGAAGATTGAACACTTTATAAGTGAGAGAACCCACACACTTATCACCTTAAGGTTTTAGGTGGACAAGTGGTGTGTCTCCTACAAAGGTGTGTTGCTCAAAGGAAAGTCCCACAAAGTAAGAATGCTCCCCGCTCGATCCTCCCCCGATTGTTGCGCTAATAAATGGTATCATGAGTCTTTGGTTTCGAGAAAGAGACCGACTTACTTGTATCGAAAGTATCTCCACGTGAATTCATGGGTAAGTGTCCCACATGTAGGTTAAGAGTGTCCCGTCAAAGAGTATTAACGACGATACAAGTGTATGAGAATCAAGTGTGAGGAAGAAGTCCGACATTAATTAGAAAAGGGAAGATTGAACACTTTATAAGTAAGAGAACCCACACACCTATCACCTTAAGGTTTTGGGTGAATATGTGGTGTGTCTCTAACAAAGGTGTTTCCTAAGTGTAAAATGCTCTCTCGTTGTGATCCCCCGAGTAGCCTCCAACAGCTATCACCTATCGATCTTACAAAAATAATTGGTTAGAATCTTCGAATTCTAAATATGATCTTATATTTTACTATCTTACTATCCCATCCCGATCTTATGCAAGATATTGTTCATGACAATCTTGATTTTCAAGCCTTGATAAGTGAGTAGAAACAAATTTCTTATTATGAGCTAGCAGGATCCACTCAACTTTCTTATGTAGTGGAGGTATAAGCAGGGGAATCCTAAAGTTGATCGAATTAAGGGTGTAATAGATAGTCTGACACCTTTAGATGTCATATGGTGTCTGCATGAGACTCAAAGACATGTCATAATTTTTAGGAGATATTATAAAGATTGTCTTTGTTGGCGTGACATTGTAGTTTCTTAATTGACTGACACGTGCCTACGATAATTTGGATACATACAATATATACCACAACCACCTCTTGATTGTGATATTTTTTATTTAGATATCGAGTGGATTGCTATTGTTCTAAATATAGTTAAAGAAATCACTTGTGGTGACCTATTCATACGATTCCGCAAAGAGATACATGAAATGGTACTATAAGGTATCACTTCCTCATTTGATACCCTTACTCGAGATCCACATGGACTAGTCATATTCTAGTGTTTGAAGATTACGTAGATGTTAGACTTTCTCATTTGATATTGTCTATAATTATTGGCGAGCTACATCACTTGGTTGACAATTTTAAGACCAAGTCAAATGACCTATTGTTTAGACGTTTGTTTTGAGCATTAGACTAGTTTTATATTATGTATTATTAACATTTTTTCCGATCATTATATTTATGTATGTTAGTTATTATGTATTATCAACATGTATTGATAGCAATAGGGGTGGCAAAATGAGACCCTCCCCACCCCGCTCCGTCCCTCCCCGTCTTGTCTTAAGTCCGCCAAGAAAAAAGTGGGACGAGCAAGCCTGCCAAGTAGAAATGGGCATAAAAATCTACCATGCCCCGCTAAGGTGGCGAGTTGGTGAACGGCGGACTTTCCCGCCTATTTATTTATTGATTTTTTTACTTTCTTTATAGATTAATAGAATTTTTCACTTATTTTTTCAGAATTTTTTTTATAGAGCATCTTTTTAACAAATTTTACTTTAAAAAAATATTGTATATATTCACAAATAAATATATATAAAATAAAACTATCAAGAATTGGAATTTCTAGAATTAACTAAAAAAAAAGGACGAACTTAAGATGAGACGGACTGAATGAATAGGCGGAACATACTTTGACTGACGATAGATTTTGGAGGAACGAGCTCCAACCTGCCATTTTTTATGACAATTTCTTTGTAGACCCCATGTGGGAATAACCCCCGCTGAAAACCCCAAAATACCCATGTTTCGGAGATGCATCTCCGAAGTATTTTTTTTCAGATTTTCCTAGAATTCAGAAATGCATCTCCGAAAACACTCATTTTATGGTGTTTTCGGAGATTCATTTCCGAAAACACTCAAAATTGGGTGTTTTCGAAGATGCATATCCGAAAACACTTATTTTTTTAAATTTGATCAACATGTATCTCCACTACCATGACCCATTTGACTTTGATTGTGATCAACCACATGCATCATTATCTTGACCCTTCTAACAGAAACCACACCATGGAAAACCCATTTACTTCCTCTTTTCAGATGATTTTGGGTAGAAAGTTGAGAACTTGAAATTTCGGGTAGAACAAAAGATGACATAGCCATGGAGATTAATTAAGGTCAATGATTGTTCTAACATGTTGCAGTGTTTTCGGTGTTGCATAAATACATTAGACAAGTTTGATGTGTGAGAAATGGAAAAGGAGCTTGTCCGGTGACTCTCCCTCTGATGGTTTGTTTTTTGTTTTTTATTTTGCAGAAAATATATATTCTAAGTGGGTGAATTCGGAAGTGCATCTCCGAAGTCACATTTTTTCTGGAAAAAAAAAGGTGTTTTCGAAAATGCATTTTCGAAAACACATTTTTTTCTTAAAAATAAGGTGTTTTCGGAGGTACACTTCCGAAATTAATTTTTTTAAGAAAAAAATGATTTCGGAGATGCACTTCCAAAATATAGGAGCATTTATTAAATTTCGCCGCTGATTTCCAAAAAACTTGGGGAGTCCATAAAGAAATTGTCTTTTTTATTGGGTGCACGGGTCAGCCCAGCGGGTCACGACCCGTTTTACCACCCTTAGAGAGCATTAGACTTATTTTGATTATGATGGTTATTATTTTAATTATTCTATAATAAATAATAAATACAAAATATAATAGGAGTAACATTTATTCAAAATAAAAACATTACATAGTCAATAAATCTCAACAACATATCTATCACCTCATTCATTCAAGTAATGATACAATCACTTTTACTTCAAAATTTATATTTTTTCTGCACGAAAACATGATGATGATCGGAGAAGCTAACCTGCAAGATTAGCACTCTAACACTCATAGTTTTTGCGCTAGCGAAGGAGTAATTAAAGAGTAATTATAAGTTGGGAAGAATTAGGTATTACTAAGATTTTTGTATCAACATTAATCATGGGCTTAAATAGTCAATTGATTTTTGTAAGTTGGCGTATTTTTAATTTTTTTCCTGTATCTTTTTTTTTTAAATAATTGTTGAATATTAAAATTCATTTGGTTTTAGTCTCTAAAGTTAAAATATGCAGGAAACCTGCTGTCTTTCTTGTGGACTTTAATTTTTGGGACTAAAATCAAATTGAATTTAATATTTAAGTACTTTATCCATACAAAAAAAATACAGGGATGAAACCCAAAAACACACCAATTTAAAGTGATCATTTGAATATTTAAGCCTTAAGTATATTATCGATAAAACATTGAATGTGCTCTACAAATTGTACCAAGAACCTCTAAGATGGTTTCTTTTGAGAGAACTAAGGGTTGCATTTCTCCTAGTTGAGATAGTTGTTAACAAGATATCTTCGATAATTAGAATATGCCTTGTTAACAGGCTCATTCTAATGACGGATACCGATACTCATCATGTCCCTTTGACGTCATGTCTTTCTTCACTTCTCCATTAGTTTTAACTTAATCAGACGATGGTCACATAAAATTCGTAATTAGATAAGAAAGTTCACTGACCTTAATTTTCAATGTTCTTTTTTCAACAATATCAAGTGTCTGAAATTGTTTCCACAATGCTTGAATTGCATCAGTCTATCTCCTATTGACCTGTCATGTTTAATTTTATTTACTGAATTTCAACAAAATCTAATGGTAACAACACATTACTTATTCTATATATTTCTAACTAAAAAGTATAAAACATCTCATATGTTATTATGAGAGTACAATCACATATCAGCTAGTTCCCACATTCCCAACTATCTCAAACTCCTCGGCATGTGTTTCAAATCAGCTCTCATTACAAATTCACTCAAATTCTCATAAAATAGATTAGTGTGGGAGTGTCCAACTTCAAGAAAAACCCTTATCCAATGAAGCTTTAATGTTTCCAAATTGCAATTTTATATTTTCATGCATATTCTCTCGACATTTGAACAACTCATATTTATTGTGTTTCAACTGCTGCTTCAATTTTCAATGAGCAGACACAAACCTAATAAAATCTAATAAGAAAAATAATACTCTCTCCGTCCCATATTATAAGCAAATTTCATATTTTTAGATTCATTCAATAATTAATGTATTTAGTCTGTATATAGACTAGATACATTAATTAATGAATGAATCTAAAAAGGTGAAATTTGCTTATAATACGGGACGGAGGGAGTGTCATATAAAATTGAATTCAATGCAATATAAAATACCAATGATGAAATTCAAATTTCAAAAACTATTAATGATATCTATTAGTCATTGTGTTCCTCAAATGTATCATCCAATTGATCCATTTTCCAACAAATATTTTTCTATGAGGAGTAACTATGTCTCCTTCGCATAACCAACAATAGGCTAAAAAAAACATGTTTGCTCAAACTGTTGCAACCAATGTTAATACTCCACTTATTTAAAAGAGCATATAACCAAGGTTATGTTTTTACTTTAATTTGTTTTGCCTAAGAAATGTAAATTCGTAAAATTTATCTTGTATATTAAAATAATATTTAATATATATATATATATATATATATATATATATATATATATATATATATATATATATATATATATATATATATATATATATATATATATATATTTCTCACTATATCATAAAAAGTAACATCCAAAAGATTATCCAAAAAACAAGAGTTTTATAAGTTTCTCTATTTCAAAAGATAACCAGTGTTTTCATCTTCATGGTCAACTTAATTGAAAGTTCAATCATTCTACAACATCATCTTCATCAAAATCATTTTCATCAGTGTCTTCATCTTTAACTTAATCAAATTCATCTCTCCTAATGATAAATGTTCTTCAGTTTTAGAAACAAAGAAAAAATTATTTGAAGGTGAAGTTGGAGGATTGCTTAAACCAGCAGTTTCACAACTTGTACTGACTTCAATATTGATAGGTTGCTGCACATTCTCAGCATCATTATTAGCATGTCCATTAGAGAGAGTTAAAAATTTATCATCAGATTCAATATTAACAAATTCAAGTGGTTCTATATTTCTAGTTTCTTTCTTTGTTAACCTCATTTTGACATCAGATGCTAACGGTGTTAATGAAGTTTCGGCGTCAGATGCTCGTTGTAAATGTGACGTTAGAATTCAAAACCTTTCATTGCTCAGATCTATTCTTTCTCTCTCAAATATGTGTGGGAGAAGTCGTTTAATGTGAATAAAAAAAGCGTGATAGAAGTTTTCATGGGGCAAAATATAAATTAAATATTTTAAAATTTGACAAAAATAAGTAATATCGAATAATAGAGTAAAATTTAACGATTTTACACAATTTCACTTATTTCAAAGCGATTTAAATTGTTTAAAGTCGTTCTAGGATACAACTTTACACAAAACATTTTTACCTACGAGTTAACATGAAATGCTGATCTAAAAATGTAAAATCTATAGAATTTAAGTTTAATATCGGGACTTTAATAACCTTGCATACAACAATTCGCCACCGTTCAATTACTGACTCTCTCATATCCTTCAAAACATATTATATATAGTTTACACCAATTTTTGTCCATGTGAAATCGACAAAGCAAATTAGTCGTCTCTGAAAATACAAAATTAATAAACAATTCTTTTACCATATAAGCAAATACAACTAAAAGATATCTAATGCTAACGTTGTTAATGTTTTACCAACAATTTTAAACAATGGCAGACAATATTTTTTTGTTTAGCATTGTTGTCTATAATGAACACATTCAAAAACATGTTTGACTGAATCTTCCCCGATCTTTCCCCGATCTTCAATGAGGATAAATAATTGAACCGAAAAATTACCCTAAACAGGTTCGGGGATCCTTGCCTCACCCTTCCCTGCATCGAACTCGTTCTTTTAAAAATGAAACCGTTTATTTCTTCAAATTATGATCCGAACTCTAACAAACATTAACATATAAATAATATATCAAAACTATCCTGAAAATTTTTAAATAATAAATTACAAACAAAATTACTAACGTATTAACTATTAAGCATAGAATTAATATTCTAAATTATCAACGGAAAAATTCAGAGACGATTTAAGATAGATACTAGTATCCTAATTATTCATCTTATCCCCATTTTTCAACAATGGAGGAAATCCAAACTCAAACTTATCGAATCAAAACAATTTTTCTCTATCAAACTTAGAGTAAGTTCTAGTCTTAGATACGAATTTTATTGTGCCTACTAATAATTGTAATAATCACTTTATATCTAATTCAAACCTCTATAATCCAATTTACTACAACTTTTCAAACCTAGGAGTGATGTTTACGTATCTCCATATCTTTAAATAAATAAATAAATAAATTTTGGTAAATAGTACTAATTGAAAATCAACCTTGATATTATACAAGTTGTTCCTAGCTTGCATTCTCTAGAGTTAGTCAGCTAATAATATAAACTAATCTCCTTTAAATGAACACAAGTTGATATATACAACTAATCTCCTTTTAGTCTCACTAAAAGTAAATTTTCATCTCCTAATTTTCAAATATCCTTTTTTTGTCATCAAGATGTGAGTGAATTTTCAAATGTCCTTTTTTGTCTGCTCCTAGTTTAATAGACACATTTTTCAAAGCTTTATCTTCCATTCAAATGACAGTTACATGGGAAAACTAGTCAAGATGAGAAATCATTGTTATTGCCATAAAAAAGTATATAATCAAAACAAAAAGATCAATCCCCGACATAAAACTTTACTATCATACAATGAATCAATCCATAAAAGGAACATTATTGTTTCACATTTCAAATATGGTAGTCAAACCAACACAAATGAAGTCATAAACACTACTATTCTCAATACAAAAATACAAAAAACTTTCTCCCATTCAAATTTCTTTTTAACTATATTACATGACAAGTATTACTACTCTATCATGGAGTGGAATCATGGGACCCAACAAAACATTCATCACATGCACATTGAATTCAAAACTAAAGTTAGTTTAGTATACTCCACATGATATATGAATATAGTAATAGGTTGTGACCAATTACTTGGGGAACAAGGCTTCACCTGCCTCTGACACGTGCACACCTTTGACCACTGGCCTACTGAATATCTTATCTTATATATTTTCATCTAAATTAATGCAAAAGGAGGGTTTGGCGGCTATGATCCTCCTTCCCAGCAGCTTCCTATGAGCAAAGAAAGAATCATTCATGAATTCTATATAACAAATTGTATGACCATAATTCATCCAACAATGCTACTTCAACTTCACTTGTCAGATAGCATCTTTTCCTAGATTTGTCCAAAACTATCATTTCCTGTTTCTGTTTTTTGTTTTCTTGTTTTGTTTTCTTCTTCTTTCTTCTTGTTCTTGTTCTTGTTATAAAGAACAAACAATCTTCAAAAACATCTATACTATAAAAGTCTGAATTCTTTGGTTCAGTTTTGAGTATTACCTTTGTTTCAATATGCTTTCTCCAAACACCTTTGTGCAAGATTTCTGTGTTCCTAACACAGTAAACCCAGAAACAAATGGTTTTGAGTTGGAAGATCCATCATCATCTTCATCACCTTCTTCTGACACAACCTCAAATGGAGGAGGAGGTTCCTTAGACGTGACAAGATACTCCAATCACATCCTCAGATACATAAGTGACATACTCATGGATGAAGAAGATGAGTTGGAGAACAAACCCTGCATGTTGCAGGAATGTTTAAGACTCCAGGCTGCTGAAAAATCATTCTATGATGTTCTTGATCACAACAACCATCCTTCATCAAATGATGACCAAGATGGAAATTTCGGTCGAACTGTTAGTTTTGAGAGCAATAGCGGTGGCAGCTGCACCACTGATAACTCGAATGAATCCGATTGGGTTAACCTTGTTGGAGAAATCGACTCTTCTTCGTTACAACTGCAAACCCCTTTAGTAGAAGAAAACTACTATGATTTGATAGAACCAGATCCAGTTAGCATTGAGTCACAAACTGCAAGCCGTTTTCAAGATGGAACTTGGAGTTGGAATGACATTCAGCCCGTGATTGCGGTTGAGGAAGTTTCGGCTTCGGCTTCGGCTTCGTTAGTAACAAGAGAAAAGAGAAGTCATAGGATGGATGGTGATGATGTTAATTGTAATAATGAACAAGAGGGAAGGGGTAGCAAGCTTTCAGCTAACTTCTCTGATGAATTAGAACCACCAGAGATTTTAGATGAGGTACTATTTTATCAAACAGGAAGGCATCAACTGCAACAAGCACCACAGAATGTTGATTCGGGAGGAAAGGCGATAGTGAGACGCTCGCGTTTGAAGAAAGGATCTACTGATAACGCGGCGGCTGTGGATTTGTGGACCATGCTAACTCAATGTGCGCAGGCAGTGGCGAGCTACGATCAAAGGAATACAAATGAGCTACTCAAGCAGATTAGGCTACACTCTTCGCCTTATGGAGATGGACTCCAGCGTTTAGCTTATTACTTTGCTCAAGGTCTTGAGATCAGATTGGCTGCCGAGACGCCATCGTATGTGCCTGTTGAAGTGGCAACAGCTGGAGATATGTTGAAAGCTTACAAACTCTTCTTTACCGCGTCTCCTTTGCAGAGAATGACGAATGGGTTGATAACCGAAACAATTTTCAGTATAGTGAAGAACGAGAGCAGCGTTCATGTTATCGATTTTGGAATTTGCTATGGTTTCCAATGGCCCTGCCTCATCAAAAAACTTTCAACAAGGCCTGGTGCCAAGCTTCGAATTACGGGAATTGAGATTCCTCAGCCAGGATTTAGACCAGCAGAATGGGTGGAGGAAACTGGACGGCGTTTAGAAAAATACTGCAAGAAGTTCAATGTTCCATTTGAATACAACTGCATTGCACAGAAATGGGATACTATCCGGATAGAGGATTTAAAGATAGACCGGAATGAAATGACTTTTGTTAGCTGTTTGTACAGACTGAAAAATTTGCCTGATGAAACTGTGGCAGTGAATTGTCCAAGAGAAGCTGTGTTGAAGTTGGTCAGGAAGATTAATCCAAAAATCTTCTTCCATGGAGTTGTAAATGGAAGTTATAGTGCTCCGTTTTTTCTGACTCGGTTTCGAGAAGCACTCTACCACTTCTCATCGTTGTTTGATATGTTCGAGGCTAATGTGCCTCGCGAAGACACGCAAAGGTTCATGCTTGAGAAAGGGCTGTTTGGAAAGGATGCTATAAATGTCATAGCTTGTGAGGGTGCAGAGAGAGTTGAAAGGCCTGAGACCTACAAGCAGTGGCAGATCAGGAACAAGAGAGCAGGGTTCAAGCAAATCAGGTTGGATTCTAAGTTGGTGAATGAAACCAAAGTAGTGTTGAAGAGGGAATACCATAAAGATTTTGTAGTTGATGAGGATGGTAAGTGGGTTTTGCAGGGATGGAAAGGCCGTATTTTGAATGCTTTTTCTGCTTGGGTTCCTGCTTAACTTAATGTTCAAAAGGTGTCTTGTAGTATCATTTCTTGAAAAATATGTACTGAACTTCTTTTCTATTTGAGTTTTTATTTTAGATATTGATGTTCAATTCACTAGCTAGATGATATAGCATGAGAATCTGCTTTTTATGAAACTTAAATCTACTACTAATCATCAAAATGACAATAGTAATAAATGGAAAAGAACACCAGAATGACAACAAAAATTAAGTAATGGCAGCAGTAACAACACATTAAAGGCAAAACAGAACTAATTAACAATTTTCTTCTTATATGTTACTTGATAGATAAGCATAACTTGAGGTACCATGTTTTGCTCTTCCGAAACAAATCAGCGCTTATAATTTGAACTGTATTGCCCCCTTTTTCTTGCTGTTAATTATCAGATATTTTCAAGTTAATATATCAGTAGCAGGAACAATCTCAAAAGGCCTTCAAAATAATTCAAATACAGCAAGTTTAGTATTAGCAAGATGTAATTGTCAAATCCAACGTTACTTTGTCGGGATCTTTCCCTTTGCTTTGAATAGTTTGATAAGAATTATCCACTGCTGGAGGATGATTTAAATCGAAGTTGAAGTACGGTCTGATGAATAGAACCAATACTATATCAGAAACTAAATCTAGCTGGCCTTAGAGAACCGGACACACATATGTGGCAAAATATGTCGATGCTTTGCTAAATTCCTCCTCCTCTCCAGCATTTGCTGGTTTCTTTCTCGACAAAACTGAAAGTGTCGATGAAAAAGGAAGTGTCATTTCGAGGCACGTTGCTACATGCAAGACATGAGAAAAGGGTATGGGTTTCATGAATGAATAGACTTTTTTGGTTACTACTCCTTTTTATCAATCTAGCCACTAGCCTCTTCGCGAACTTGCACAATTGATGCAACAAAGATATATGTTCGCTTTTAGTGTACATGTGCACACCCTCACTTTATCTTTCATTCGCACCATGTTTAATTGACATTTTTGTCAATGCTGTCTTTGTTCAAATGACTGTTACATGGGAGGACTAGTAAAGATGGAAAACTACTTTTATTAGCATAAAAAAGGAGAATCAAAACAAAAAGAGCAAGCCCCGACAAATAACTTTATTTGTAGCATGTATCTGGACAAATCATACAATGAACTAAAATCATAAAAGGGACATGGTTAGTTGAAGTTTCAAACATGATAGACTGATAGTCAATCCAAACCAACAAAGTCATAACACTATTCTGAATAGAAAAGTCCAAAAAGTTTCCATCGAAATTTCTATTTATGTTGTCTATGATAGATATGTTGTTGGCATCAAGTGTTAAAAAGATGCATATAAATTAGATGACAAATCTAACTACTCCATCATGGAATGGACCCAAGAAAACATCAATCATATTCAAATGCATTCACATTGAATTCAAAGTTGTAGCTAGTACTGCACATGATATATGATTTAGTAATAGGCTGTGACAAATGACTTGGGGAACAAGGACTCACCTGCATCTGACACGTGTATAACTTTGACTATTTATATAGAATACAGAAAAATCAAAGACTACACTCTCGTGTGTGTGACAGTAACAGCTAGTCATGTACATGCATACTTAAAACAATACCCATTCTGTAATCTGTATTATTATTACTTTATCATAAAATAATACAAAAAGAAGAGTTGGTGACTATGTTCCTCCTTCCTAGAAGCTTCCTCAGTATAGAGAAAGAATCATTTATGAATTCTATATAACAAAGGGTTGACCCCAAATCATCCAACAATGCTAGTTCCTATTCAGTTGTTAGATAGCAACTATTCCTAGGTTTGTCCTCAGATATATTCACTAGAGTCTAAAATATTTTTACTTTAGTTGATTCTTCTTCTATCTATTCTAGATATGATTATGGTATTATCCTAAACAGGAGAAGCTATTTAGTTTTCTGAATCTTGTTTTCTTGCTAGAATCATTTATCTATAATATCTTTTTCCTGTTTCTGTTCTTGTTTTGTCTTTGGTTTAGTTGATTCATCCAAGTTTTCCTAGTCAGATAAATATATTCTTGGTTTCTCAGAAACAATCTTCCAAAATATCCATTATAAAAGTCTCAATTTTTTGGTTCAGTTTTGGTAATAGTCTTACTTCAACATGCTTTCTTCAAACACCTTTTTGCCAGATTTTTGTGTTCCTAACACAGTAAACCAAGTAACAGATGGTTTTGAGTTGGAAAGTTCAACATCTTCACCTTCATCTTTCACAAGCTCAAATGAAGAATCCTCAGAAGGGTCAAGATACTCTAATAACTTCCTGAGATACATAACTGACATCCTCATGGATGAAGAAGATGAGTTAGAGCGCCAACCCTGCATGTTGCAGGAATGTTTAAGACTCCAAGCTGCTGAAAAATCATTCTATGATGTTCTTGGCCAGAGCTATCCTAATTCATCATGTGATGATACCACTGACCCCGATGGAAATTTTGGTCCCGCCGCTAGTTTTGAGAGCAATAGCAGCAGCTGCACCACTGATAACTCGTATGAATCTAATTGGGTCAATCTTGTCGGAGAAATTGACTCGTCGCCATTACAACTACAAACCCATTTAGTAGAACAAAACTACTATGAGGTGACACAAGCTGATCCAGGTGTCATTGAGTCACAAGCTGCTAATTATTTTCACAATGAAACTTGGAGTTTGAATGATATTCAACCAGTAATGGTTGCAGAGGTTTCAGCTTCACTGGTACCAAGAGAAAAGAGAAGTCATAAGACATATGATAATGATGATACTTCTAATGAAGAAGAGGGAAGAGGTAGCAAGGTTTCAGCTATCTTCTCTGGTGAATTAGAGGCGCCAGAGATATTAGATGAGGTACTTCTTTGTCAGACAGGAAGGACTCAAAACCAACAAGCATCACAAAATGATGATTCAGTTGGAAAGGCAACGGCAACTAGTTCGCGTTCAAAGAAAGTATCTAGAAATAACAATGCCCCAGCTGTGGATTTGTGGACCATGCTAACTCAATGTGCGCAGGCTGTAGCGAACTATGATCAAAGGAATACAAATGAGCTTCTCAATCAGATTAGGCAACATTCTACGCCATTTGGGGATGGGCTCCAGCGTTTAGCTCATTACTTTGCTAATGGTCTTGAGATCAGATTGGCTGCCGAGACACCTACTTATAAGGCGCTTGATGTGGCAACTGCTGGAGATATGCTGAAAGCTTACAAACTATTTGTTACCTCGTCTCCTTTGCAGAGAATGACAAATTTGTTATTAACCAAAACGATTCTCAGTGTGGTGAAGAACGAGAGCAGCATTCATATTATCGATTTTGGAATTTGCTACGGTTTCCAGTGGCCATGCCTAATCAAAACACTTTCATCACGACATGGCGGTCCTCCAAAGCTTCGCATTACGGGAATTGACCTTCCTCAGCCAGGATTTAGGCCTGCAGAGAGGGTGGAGGAAACGGGACGGCGGTTAGGAAACTTCTGCAAGAAGTTCAATGTCCCGTTTGAATACAACAGCATTGCACAGAAATGGGAAACTATCCGGCTCAAGGATCTAAAGATAGACAGGAATGAAACAACTCTTGTTAGCTGTTTGTATAGACTGAAAAACCTTCCTGATGAATCTGTGGCAGTGAATTGTCCAAGAGATGCTGTGTTGAAGTTGATTAAAAAGATTAATCCAAAAATCTTCTTCCATGGAGTTGTCAATGGAAGTTATAGTGCACCGTTTTTCCTGACTCGGTTTAAGGAAGCATTATACCATTTCTCATCATTGTTTGATATGTTTGAGGCTAACGTGCCTCGCGAAGACACACAGAGGACGATGCTTGAGAAAGGGTTGTTTGGAAGGGATGCTATAAATGTAATAGCTTGTGAGGGTGCAGAGAGAGTTGAAAGGCCTGAGACCTACAAGCAATGGCAGATCAGGAACAGGAGAGCAGGGTTCAAACAAATCAGGTTAGATTCTAAGTTAGTGAATGAAACCAAAGCAATGTTGAAGAGGGAATACCATAAAGATTTTGTAGTTGATGAGGATGGTAAGTGGGTTTTGCAGGGATGGAAAGGGCGAATTTTGAATGCTTTTTCTGCTTGGGTTCCTGTTTAACCTCAAGTCCAAAAGGTGTCATGTAGTATCTATCATATGTTGATAAAAAATGTAATGAACTTCTAATTTACAATTTCTCTTTGGACCTTCTCCAATTGAGTTTTTATTTCAGATATTGATGTTCATTCACTAGCTAGATGATATAACATGAGAATCTCTTTTCCGTGAAACACAAATTTGCAGCAAAACATTAAAAAAAAAGCAATATACAGAAGATAACAGTCCAATGAAACGCATTAAAGGCAAAACAGAACTAATGGACAGTATTCTTCTTAAAAGTTACTTGATAGATAAGCATACCTTCATTGAGGTGCCAAGTTTGGCTATGCAGAAACAAGTCAGCAGTTATATATTTGTAAAGTACTTTGTGCCTTCTTTATTTCCATCTTCATGAACAATCTTGTAGGATTTTATTGTGTTCAACAATCCCAGAAAAGCACTTTGAACTATGTACATATTTAGAATTAGCTTAGATAGTTATGGCTATGTGAAGAAAATTTACCAGGATGATGAGTTTTGATTCACTTATGATGTTTAGGAGACCTTGCGAACCTGTAGTTAGGTTTTGGTGGTGTTGGGATGGGAGGGTGTGGATGGGGGAGCTAAAAAGAGAAGCCCAAAAATGGATTATATTTCCTTTTAGCCACTAAGATTTAAGTATGACAATAGCTAAAATCAAATTTCTATAAATATAACATAATGGTACTGAAAATGATTTGATTCCTCATTTGAAATCAATGTTCAAGCCTTTAGATGTTGTAAAAATACTTCAAACCTTACACTTTACCTTTTGAATTACACTCCTTGCTATATAGAAGTCAAATCTCATAGAAAATAGGCTAATAGAACAACAAATACAGACATAAAAGCCTGGGGCCTTAGACAAAACAAAACCTATCTTAATTTGTATGAACTACATCAATCAACAAACTCATCACTTTTGCTTGACACCAGATGATCTAAGAACATTCCAGTCTAGCTTATCTACAGATGGTTTTTTGAAAGAGCCCAAACCATTGTTTGAAGATGACGGTTTGTTTCCTTGATCATTCTTGGGTGATTTGTTAGGATAATGTTGTTCATTAATTACTTCAGACTGCTTCCTTTTAACACTGCCATTACTCTTTTCACTCGTGTTATCGTATTCTGTATCTTCTCCTGAAGAGTTATTTTCTCTGAAACAACACAAAAAGAAATAAACTTGCACTTAGTGTGTGGAAATATTCTCAATAGGTGTCTATTTATGTTAAAAAAATCCATGAAATATATTAGAAACTAAAATAAACAGATAATTTTCTGACCCTTGTTGGAAGAAAGGAATTAAATCTGATATCTACATTGCGTAGAACAAGAAACCCACCTAACAGATACATTTGCATTTTTATTTTTAGAAATGCTAGTTTTGGCTACGGGCTGATTAAGTCCTACTTCTTCCTCATTTAATTTCTACAAAGGCAAGGCTACGGCATTAGAATTAAATCAATAGAAAAAATACACTATAAATTGACTAGAAGTATAGAGAAAAGGCTTTTAAACTCTTGATCTTCAAACTCACATCAACTTTTGGATTAAAACTTTGAAAAGACATTCGACCTTTAAATGCTCCGGGATGAGGATCACCTTCCACTATGACCACACTACATATATGTCGAAAGCCATGAGATAGAAAACAAATCAAAAGATGAAGAAAGTAATTGTAGATAAGAGATAGCTGTATTATGTATATCAGAATTGTTAAATTTTAGTAGACGTTCTTTCATAGCTTAAGGCTATATGAATGTAAGAAACATCAATGTTATTAATAGTGGATCGCGGAAATAGAGGACAAGTAGAGGGCAAATAGTAGAAGCTGTAACGCGGTTGAAAAAAATCATTATACATAAAATGAAGCATGTTGCACACAAATAAAAGACACACAGACAGATGATATTTTGGGGAAAAAAACAAGGAAATAAATGAAAGAAAACAAAGAAGAAAAAACAGAGATAAAGTAGAAAAAATAGATCAAATTAGGGATGATAGGTGAAGGAAAATAGATGAGAGGTTACCTAGGTTGTGAGGTTTAGGGGTTAATGGTTATATAAGACCCCATCTTATAACCAACTCAGCATCTATTTATTTTTATTTTTCTAAAAATATGTCATGTGCAACTCATGAAATTTTTAAGGTTATTATTAGGGAAATAAGCATAAATAACAATAGCTTCCTCTAAGTAAGCCATAACCGCTATCACCAATATCCAAAAAGCCACTGCATTAAGCAGCAAATTTGCAATAGCATATTGGTTTTTGTCACGGTTACTCCATATCATGACATGTAAAGCAGTTATTTTAAAACACTGAACATTAGAAGCCCATATTCGAACAGTGATTTCTCCACACCATCTAAAAATTCAGAAACAAACCCTTACTAATTAATTGAAATACAGTCAATTTTTCCGTTTGCAGCAATCAAGAGAAACATGTTGCATAATTATAATCGAAATAGCGCAGAAAAGTTCAAACTTGGAACTTTGAAGAGCTAGCCTATAAGCCATAACAGATAATAATAATAATAACAATATACTACAAATTATAACAAACAGGAATCTCAACTTTCAAAAACATTATCATTCTACTAAAAAGCCTATGTAATCAATAGAAAACCAAAATCATTACATAAATGGATATTAGGAGATAAATTTGTTCACTCAAGAGAAATAAATCATAAAGTTTCAATTAACAAAATTTGCAAGTCAACATTTGATTAGAGAGAGAGGGAGACAAATTGCATTTTCAACCGTGGATCACAAAATAAAGCGGTTGAACTAAATCGCTACAACCACAATTTGACAACACTTTGGACTAAATACCATATCACTATAGAAATTCAGTTACTCTATGGCCGCCGCTATTTGAGAACAAATCCAAATTTCACTAAATATCGCCACTATTTGACAACACAAAGAGAAATCCAAATTCATACCACGTACTTAATAGCATATTGCTGTTCAAATTTAATTACCCTATGACCATTATTAAGGAACAAATCC
Source organism: Vicia villosa (assembly GCF_029867415.1). Classification (NCBI taxonomy): domain Eukaryota; kingdom Viridiplantae; phylum Streptophyta; class Magnoliopsida; order Fabales; family Fabaceae; genus Vicia; species Vicia villosa. Next base: position 218,566,522 of record NC_081181.1, read on the forward strand.
AATTTTTACTAAATAGCACCGCAATTTCACAACAGTAGCATAAAAAAACAGTGCAGATTATTTAAATTTGACAGAGAAAAGTACCATCTTCTAGAAACCGTTGAGGTTGAACCAAAACTGACATCAGGTTTGACCTCTTCTTCAACTTTCTCGATTTTCTCCTCTCTCGCAGCTGCCCTTTGCATGAACTATACAATATCGAAACAAGAAACAGAATTCATAATTACTACATGAATTTGAATTTGAATTTGAAGTTTCAATCTTGAATCAAACGACAGTGAGAAAATTCGTAAGAGAAAACGTAAGAGTAAGTGAATGAAAATTCGATAATAGAGAGATAGGGTTTGGTTCCTTACCTTCAAGTTCGTCAACGTGCTCGAAAGCTTTGACATTGTAACGATTTGGAAATTGCTGCTCGAAAATCCCCCTCACTTTCTCTACCAACTTTAACCTAGCTCCGCTAAATCTGATTTCTGAATCAAATTTTCTTTTCTTTTTCTTGTTTTGTTCTGTTTCATTTTATCCCGCGAAATTACTAAGCTATCCTTCTTATTTAATACAAAAAATAGGCCTTGGGTAATGGTTACATATGTATAATTGGACCGGCCCAATTAAAGAAAGGATATGCTCTTTCCACCACGCTTATATGAGCATCTCATGTTTTTTAAAATTAAATTTTTTTTTCTTTATGCGTTTAGAGATATATTTCTGAACGCACCTAAAATCATGCAAATTCTCTCTTTTTTGAGTTTTATCTATCCATTTAATTTTTTTATTGCTCTACAAGTTCTATAAATAAGTTTTCTCAATCCATTTTCTTTACAAAAACAAAAATGTCTACATATCTCCATCTTGCTTTTGTGTATTTCAATGACACAACACCCCCCACTTCCATTTCGAACATGCGAGGACACAGTTCTCATCGATCTGAAAATCAAACCAAATACTCTCTTACAATATCCAAAAAATTATAGAGTTGTCAAGATCGAATATTGTTCACCCTCGATAGACAACGAAAGAAATATATAGTTCACATTGCTTGAAGTGAAGACAAATGATGATTTGAAGGTGACATGGAGTATCTTTAATTGTTATTCAACAAAGTGTCTGATTGAAGTGGATGCGACGATTCAAAGATCAGCCAACAATATTATAAGAATGTTGCATCGTCTCGAACTACTTGTTTATAATGACATGTAATGTTAAATTTATGTAATGTTTATCTATGTAATATTTATTTTGGAGTTAATTTAAGTTATTTCAATTTTATTCTGCCATTGTTGTTTCAGCCTGTTTTTGATTTGATCTAACAGAGATAACTCTGGAGATGCATCTCCAAAAAGCTCACTGACTATGAACAAAGGGGCTTTTCAAAGATGAATATTTGAATCAAACTTTCGTGCATACGAATATGCATCTTCGAATTAATCTTTTACAGACTAAGAGTTTCTCACCATTTTCACTTCAGTTGTGTATGGAAAATGTGCGTCCGGAGATGCATCTCTAGACGTTGGAGATATTTTAGTCTATTCACTGTGGTGTAGTGTAGGCGAAGCCTTAAGGGTGGAAAAAACATTTCCTTTAAACAATTTTAGTTTGATCCGATACACCCCTAACATTATTGTTGGTCGAACAACATGTTGTCACCCCATTTCTTATATATGCATATAGGGGTGGCAAACGGGCATGTTCGCCCTATTTAGAGTTGCCCTGCAAAGGCCCGCAAAAATGGGGTAAAGAAGTATCGAGTGGCAAACGGGCATCACTGAGTCATCAGAAGGTGTTTGACTCTATTTGTTACAAGCATGTTCCTGATGAGAAAAGAAGGAAGCTGGATGACAATAGTGAACCTATGATTCTGATAGTATATCATAAAACTGATGCATATATGTTGTTTAATCCAAATAATAAGAAGATCGTGATGAGTCGAAATGTTGTGATTGATGAATATTATGCCTGGGATTGGAATTCTGGTGATGCAATAAATAAGCCATTGATGAGCTATGACTTCAACGAAGAAACTGATGAAGTCGAAGTCAAAGAAATTGCAGATATTTGAGTCGAAGTCGAAGCAGTTGATGATATTCCCAAAATTGTCGAAGTCGAAGAGGGTATGGCTGGTAAAAGTCAAATACCTCAGAGAACTAGAGTTCGTCCAACATGACTTCAAGACTATGAAATGACTGGAGATGACGAAGTCACACCTGAGGGAGATATAGTTCATTTTGCTTTACTTGTAGGTGTTGAACTAATCAATTATAGCGAGGCTTTAAAGAATAAACAATGGAAGTCTCCTATGGTCGAAGAGTTACAGGCAATCAAAAGAAACGACACATGGTTGTTAGTCGAATTATCAATACACACAAAAACTATCGAAGTGAAGTGGGTGTTTAAGTTGAAGCACAATGTTGATGGGTTGATAGCAAGACATAAGACAAGATTGGTAGCTCGAGGATTTCTTCAGAGAGTAGAACTCGACTACTCTGAAGTATTTACACCAGTAGCAAGATTGGAGACTGTTTGACTAGTAGTATCCTTGGCATACATACAAGGTTGGTCGATATTTCACTTAGATGTAAAATCAACATTTTTGAATGAACCCTTAGAAGAAGAGGTTTATGTCACACGACCTTCAGGATTTGAGATTTAGGAGGAAGTGAGTAAGGTGTATAAGTTTCACAAAACGCTTTATGACTTCAAGCAGGAATCTAGGGCATGTAACAAGAATATCGACTCATACTTGGACGAATTGAGATTTTTCAAATACAATATGAGTATGGTGTCTATGTTCAGGTTGTAGCACAAGATATAACAACCATCTGCTTATATGTCGATGACTTGCTAGTAATTGGAAATAGTTTGGAGAACTTGTCGAAGTTCAAAGAGCTGATGAAGAGGTAATTTGAAATGTCGGATCTGGGAAACTTGTCGTATTTCCTAGGCATGTAATTTCAAATGTTGAAGCAAGGTATGATGCTACATCAAAGGAAGAATGTCAAAGAGATACTCAAGAGATTTAGGATGGAAGACTCGAATCCTGCATCCTCACCTGTCGAACCAAATTTGAAGTTGGAGAAGCATAGAGAGGATGACAAAGTCAATGTTACTTTGTTCAAACAAATTGTTGGGTATTCGAGGTATGTGTGCAACAGTCGATCTGCTGTAGGTTTCACAGTCGGATTAGTAAGCAGATACATGAGTGAACCAAGAGTGTCACACATTAAGGCTACAAGAAGAATCATTAGATACTTAAAAGGAACGATAAACAATGGAATTCTATTTTGATGAGAAACTAAAAGCAAAGAAGCTATGGTTACTTGTTATTCAGACGCTGATTGGTGTGGAGATAAGGAAGATCGAAGAAGCACAACTGGTTATTTCTTTCAAATCTTTAGTGCCCCAATCTCATGGTGCTCGAGAAAGCAGCACGTGGTGGCATTGTCATCGTGTGAGACTGAATATATAGCAGGATTCTATGTTGTGTGTCAAGCAATTTGGATCAAATATGTGTTGGAAGAGATCAAAGTCGGAGTGAAGAAACCTCTAGTGCAGCAGATCGACAACAAGTTAATCATTAATCTTGCAAAGAATCCAGTTTTGCATAGAGGAAGTAAGCACATCGAAGCTAGATTTTACTTTTTAAGGGAGAAAGTATATCAAGGTGAACTTGAAGTAAGACATTGCTCAAGTGAAGCATAGTTGGCCGACATTTTCAGCAAATGATTGACGATCGACGGATTCCTGAATTTGATAAAGAAATTAGAAATAGTTCAGATCGACTATGACTAGCGTATGTTCGACAACTTGGATTATATGGATATGTTGAGATATTAAATATAATTCGAGTTTGAATAATCCAAGTACAAGCCCAATTAGGGTTTGTTAGACTATTTAGAGTACAACTTAATTGTATATAAATAGATATAATTTGTAATTTAATTTGTACAATTCAATTCAATAATATGATACTTAGTTGCTTTATTCTCTCTCTTTCTCTCCTAACTAAAAGTGTCTCACGCACCATCATATTTTTCACAAATCATATGTTAAATTTATAAATCTATCATAGATTGTGTAATTAGGATTTACTACATATTTATGTCATTATTCTTACTAATTTTCTTTTACAGTATTTTACAAGATTATTTGTTGCATTCTTTGATTTACTACAAGATTATTTGTTTTGATTTTTTTTAAATGATTTTTATATTGTTATATAATTTTGTATAAAAAAAATTACAAAAAAACTGTTCATAAAAGTTTCAAATGAAAATTTGATCTGAATAGTTATTTTAGGTATTTCATCTTTTTATTGAAAATTTTTTTGGATATCAAAATTTTAAAAAATCATTTTTGAAATATCACTTTTTAGAAAAATTGCAATTTTGAATATATTTTGGTCTTCAATAAATATTTGTTTATGTTATACAATTTCAAAAGTAATGTTTCAATTTAAAAAAAAAAACGAATATGAAATACTTGTAATATTTTAAAAAACAATTTTATAAGATTTATTTTCAAAAATACAAAAAAAAAAAAACTATTTTTTTAAAGTTGAAACAAATAGACCCTAATACTCTCTTATATAAAAATCTTACTTTAAATCTTACTTTGACACCTCATTATATGACCAAAGCTAAATGCCACCCATGTTTTGTATTTTAGTTTTTACTAATAACTTTATAATACTTATCAAGCAGAGATAAGTTATCATGGAGGTAACATGTTTTGTATTTTAGTTTTTACTAATAACTTTATAATACTTATCAAGCAGAGATAAGTTATCATGGAGGTAACATGAATCAATAGGGGTGGAGCCAAGGGTCTCTTTTATAAAAATAGCGGTTGACTGATAAGTTAGTTGATACCTTATAGCTTAAGACTGATAGCTGATGAATAATAACTTATAACTTATAGCGGATGGTTGAGACTGTTTGATAAAATTAACGGTTCAATTAACTTATAAATGTAAAATAACATAAAAGATATTTAATATATAATTATTTTATTTTAAATTAAAATAAATTATAAGAGTTAAAAATAAATTTTAATTAAATTAATAAGAATAAAAAAGGAAGAAAAAATAATAAGCTATAAGACATAAGCTAAAACGGTATTTGAAACAGCGTCTGAAAATAAATTATAAGTTAGTAAAATAAGCTATAACCTCGTGATGAAAAAACCATTATCAAGCTGTTCTAAATTATCATATGAGCTTATAAGACATAAAACATAAATTATAAGTTCGAAAACATATTTTACAAAACAAAGTCTTTATCTCGATTGTTGTTTTAAAAAAAATATGCATAGAAGACACTCTCTTCTCTCACCTTTGTTAAAAGAAAAAATTACTTTCCCCGTGTTTTTTCTTTATTTTTCATAGAGTAGCAAGCACACTCATTAAAACAAATAATATGAATCAAATATTTAGCAGCTGACATTACTGGTGGAACTGTGCATCCTGGAATATATCGGTTGATCACAAAACATTTAGTTTTGTTAGTAATTCCTAAAAATGATTAAATATTTAAAATTCCATTGAACCCCCCTATTCATCTGAATCACAATAACATTAACAATTTTACATCACATTTATAAAAAAAATCACACTAATTATTCTATATACAATTGTAATTTTATATTATATTTAAGGGTTAAATATGTTTTTCGTCCCTATAAATAAACCAAAATCTAATTTTAGTCCCTATAAAAATTTCCTTTTAAGAATGATCTTCATAAAGTTTTTCGTCCCTAATTTCAATTCCTGCCGTCTATTTGGTGTAACGGAAGCTGACATGGCATGACACGTTTGCACGCCACGTCACTTAAGGTCAACAACAACAAAATTAGTTAGATTGAGGGGGTTACAAACCTCCCTAAAACTACTAAAAAACAATTAGAAATCAAATCCAATAATCACTCTCAAAAATCCTTTTCCACATTCGTTTTTGCACCCCATTTGTTTGTGTTATTGTCTCGTCTAAAATGCGCGTTTTGAAATGTTACTATTATTGCTTTCAAGAACTTATTTCTCAGCTTACTCTATTTTAATTTCTCTTTGCAAACATTTTTAGAATTCTTTGAATGGAAAGGTTCTTTGCATTATCACCATGAATTTCTCTTCTTGCTTGTCTTAACTTACACGTGAACGTGAAATGTTCGATGATATTCCTCAAAGGAATGAAGTTTCATGGGGTACCATGATAGTATGTTATAGCTAGGATTTCTCCAACGAAAGCAATGTTTGACCTTAAGAATGTTGAGTATGAATGGTTTGAATTTTTCCACAACAACCGATTTTCTAGTGAAATATTATGTATTCCAGTTATTTTGATTTATTTAATGGATATACGAATTTAGTATTCAATATATTTTGTCTTTCAGCAGCTAAAATTGAGGTTCCAGTTTTTTAACAAAGCAATTCAGTTTAATCTCATGCCTGAGGAATAGGGATGGCAATTTGGCCCATCCCCAGTGGGTACCCACAAAAAACCCCATATCGGGTAGGGTAAATACTCATAAAAATGGATATGGGCACGGGCACGGGTAATAACCCATTAAAATATGCGGGTATGGGTGCGGGCACGGGTATCTTACTACCCAACCCGCCCCATACCCACACTACATATTTCTATAATATCATTTATATTATTATATAAAAATGCATGATTCTAAATTTTTTTAAAAAATATATCGCTATTAAATCATTGGGTTAAATATGTTTATGGTCCCTATAAATAACCCAAAATCTAGTTTTAGTCCCTATAATATTTTTGTTTAAAGAATGGTCCTCATAAAATTTTCCGTCTCCAATTTTGATCCTTGCCGTCAATTTTCATTAACGGAAGCTGACATGGCACGCTACGTGGAAGACAACTTGGCAAACATTTTAAAACACCTTATATTGAGGGGGTTTTAAACCTCCTCTAAATAAACTCAAAAAAGAATTAATAAAGTAAACATTTTTTGTTCAACGTGTTGATGAAAAATCGAATCAATTTCTAATTTTGTGAGTCATTTATCTTGTTCTAGAACACAATATAGGAGTTATACTCTTTTTTTAATTTCAATATAGTTTAAGGTTAAACACTTGAATAGCGTAATGTAGGTATATTTAAGATCTAATAGAGTACCTTTTACGAAATTGTTATCACTGAATTGTTTTAACATGCATTAATTATGACTATTTAGGTGAGTTTGAATAGTTTAACAAACACATAGCAGTCACGATTTTGGGACAGGTATTAACACAGTTTGTTTGTGTGAGCGGCTGATTTAGATCCATAGCCACTTTGAGTTTACAACCTGTGAATGATAAATATAAGGCTGAGATTTAATTTCATTTACCACCAATAAAATAAGGTCTGAGATTTAGCAGAGGTAAAAAATAATACACATGTTGGGTTATGAGTTAATTCTTAGTGTTTTATATTCTCAGGATTAATTACATAATTTTCTCATTGAAGTGAATCTAATAATTAGAGACTTAAGCTTAATGCAGTTGCTAGCAAGAAGTAGATGATGTGCATCTTGAGGGTACCATTCCATTAAGGTATTACGCTTACTACTTTCTCCACGCAGTTGAAGACTGCTTTCCACCCCTGCAACTTACTTTCCATGTCTTTCAATGTCAATGATTTAATTCCTATTTTGTCTTATAGATTGCTCTTATAGATGCTTTAAATGAGACACCTTTGTCCAATTTTGTTAGTTTTCCTTCATCAAAACTGGTAGTGTAAGTATTAATAAAGTGCATTGGCTCATTGCATAACTAAATGTAATGTAGTTGTAAAACTGGTAGTGTATGTGTAATTTATTATCTGTATGCGTAGTTTGTTTAGTAGGTTACTGTTTGCTAATTTATTTAATGGGTTACTGATTGCTAGTTTTAATTGGAATATAGTTTTTTTTTGTTCAAGTGAAAATTCATTTTATAGTTTTTTAATATTGTCAAAATATCTAGAATTTTAAATATGTGAAAAATCCTAATCTGTCATTTTATATATGTTTATTCATTTGTTTAGTTTTCTTATGCATACTGGAATTCTACAAATTGATGCAGAGACACATACCACAGATACACAAAAACTAGCATATAGGTGGTTAGGCTTAAAAGGGAAGACATGGAATCAGAGATCATCAATATATGAAAAGGGAATTTGGAAATGACATCACAAACATTAACTTTACCAGGAACATAATGGAATTACATCAATTTCCAAAGTAATTTTTTTCAGCATTTCTTCTTTTAATAATTTTTTTTATTGTTGATTTGATTTTTCATCAACACATGGAAAAAAAAATGTTTGCTTTATTAATTTTTTGGGTTTATTTAGCGGAGGTTTAAAACCCCCTCAATATAAGGCGTTTTAAAATGTTTGCCAAATTGTCTTCCACGTGGCGTGCCATGTCAGCTTCCGTTAATGAAAATTGACGGCAAGGACCAAAATTGGAGACGGAAAATTTTATGAGGACCATTCTTTGAACAAAAATATTATAGGGACTAAAACCAGATTTTGAGTTATTTATAGGGACCATAAACATATTTAACCCTAAATCATTACACATTTTAATAAAAGTGTTTATTTGTTTCTTAACTCAACAATAACATACATAATTTTTTTAATATTCTTAAAAAGACTTAAATTATATGATATTTTGTAATTAAACGATTTAATTTTACTATAAATGCGGATAAACGGGTACGAGTATGGACATTGAGGTACCACAGGGTACGGGTACGGGCATGAATATCGATACCCACGCGGATTTGGGCTCGGGTACGGGAATTTTTTTAAACTGCGGGTATGGGGACGGCTGTCCAAACCCTGCCCATTGCCATCCCTACTGAGAAAAAGCTATAGAATGAAAGAGAAATAGTGAAGAGCAAGTTTATTGGGATGACATGATTTAACGATGACGATGTTAAGAAAAAAATCTTGAAAGAAAAGTTAGCAGCTCAATTTAAGATGACAGACCTTGAAACAAATCTTATCAATTTTGTAAGTGTTTTATATAATCATTTTGTTCATTTGTTGTTGCAAATATTGCAACAGATAAACCATAGGCTGCATACATGCAAATATTGTTTCCTAACATATCAGGATCTTGTAGTTTAAAGGACATTTGTTGCTAAAGAAAAATTGGAATGAAACAAAATGTATCCTCAAATTTATGGCGGTTTGAAACCCCCGCAATCTAACTTTTTTTTCAACGTTGACTTTTAGTGACGTGGCATGCAACGTGGCGTGCCACGCCAGCTTCCGTTAGACTAAATAGACGGCAGGGACCAAAAGTCTGGACGGAAAATTTTATGAGGACCATTCTTTGAAGGAAAATTTTAGGGGGACTAAAATCAGATTTTAGGTTATTTATAAGGACCATAAACATATTTAACCCTATTTAATCATAGATATAATTCATGCCCGTGCCCGGGTTAATATACTATTCCCTCCGTCTCATATTATTTGTCACATTTGATCATTTCACACGATAAAGAAACAGTAATAAATGAAAGAGAGTATAATGGTTTTATCAAATTATCTTGATTAACTATTAGTGTATTCAAATTAGCATTAATTTTTAATAAAAAAAACAATAAATTAAAAGTATTTATTATAGGATATAATTGGAAGATTAAATATAAGAATGAGTTAAGTGACAAGTATTTTGAGACATTTTTTTTTTAAATGTGACAATTATTTTGGGAGGGGGGGAGTAGTGATTATAAGAATGAGTTAATTTAAAAATCTAATAAGAAAATAAGAAAAAATGTGAATGCCAAAACACCAGCCTAACAAAAATAAAAGCTTGGCTGATAAACAAAACTCATTTATTTATATAAATAACATATAAGTATTCTGATAACAAGTACATTAGTCAAATTTAGATGCCAGAACAATATTAGGCACCACAAATTCAAAAGGATGATGCATATAATAAGTTAAGCTTTAACTGATGTTTCAATTGAAACCTTTCTAGAATACTTGACATTTTTACTCCTCTCATCAACTTCCCACAGTTCTGGAAATGCCTCCTTCATATTATGGATGCTCTCCAATGCATAATCCACTCCTTTAGTTCTATGGGAAGTTCCAACCTGCATAATTTGATTCATCAACTATTTAAGTTTGATATGATGCTGATGATTTTCAGTCTTCATATTGTACATTGACAAAGTCCTAATCTAAGAACAAGAATATGTGCATGTATATATTTGCCAAAATTCAACAAACATATGCAAGAAGTAAATGAATGATTATGTCAACATAATATTATTACTAATATTTTGTCCATTCATCGACAACGGCAAGAACTACCTACCAAGACTGTGTGAAGGCCCAAGGATTTTCCTGTCTCAATATTGCGGATACTGTCATCAAAGAACAACTACAATAGGCAAAGTTACTAAATAAATACATAATTTGATATCACATAATCAGAAAAATGATGATAATAAGTGAAGGATAAAATCTCACTGTTCTTTGAGGGTCAATATCTACCATCTCAAAAACCTTTTCAAACGAATCTTGAAAGGGTTTACAGACAACCGGAGTCTTTGGGAGCACAATATCAGCATCAGGATTACGAATGTACTCGTAAAAATCAAATATTCCTGTGGAAATTTGTTTATATTCACCGCCAGGAGAGTTGAAGTTATTTGATTTGAAGGAATTAAGTGTCTCAAAGCTTATGATTCTTTCAAAACAATCCTCTAGTCCAAGCCTGTGAAGCACTCTCTTTGCATGTGCATCGTCTGCGTTTGTAAATATCTATACGGAAACAAAAATACTATTAGTATTAGCTTTAATTTATGAATTATAGACCTAATATGATCATGATTCATAAACAACTTAATCAAATGCTTATGGCATCAATGTTTATTATACAAGTGTTTATGTATAAATTGTTTGTCTATTTCTATAATAAAAAATAAAATCAAAGTAATTTCATATAAGTTCAAGATCGTCTTAAGTTTTTGGAGACAGCATAGAGGTTAACCTTAGCTCAATCTTAGCAAAACAATTAGAGATCCTGTTTTGCCACGATTTAGCCGCGACAGATATTTTATGAGGGTCAATGTAGCTATAATCTTGTGACAAATTTTAAACTCAGTGCGGTAGTCTAGCTTGCACAATCTCAAACATGACCCTTTATAATCCATAATCCGTTTTTAAATAAGCTCTCTTAGAGAGCTTACAAATGCTAATATTAGTAGATATAAGCTTGAATAAGTCAATAAAACAGATTTTATTAGTATATATGTACTACTTTGGCCATAAAATCAAATAAGAACAAAGAAACTTACAATTTTTCTAAAGGGTAAGCTTAGCAAAATTCCCCTTAGAACAGGATCAGGCTTTAGCAAATTATATGGCAATCTTCCATGAACAAAGCTGTTCAACAAAAAAATAAAAAAATAAAATAGTTTCACATTAATTCTAACTATTTAATCGAATAAATGGCCAAATAAAAAAAATTAACAAATCACAAAAATGTAAAAACATTTAATTTACCTATGAAAGTCATCATAGTCAAAATCATAGCCAATAGCCTGATGAGAACAAAAAGAAACAAAAATCATGATTCTTTCACCATACCCTCAAAACAAAACAAAACAAAACAAATTTTTTTTTTTAATTAAAATAATAAAAGTTCAATTAATTAATTAATTAATACCTTGAGACCTGCCATCGTTGTCCCATAAATTTTATATAAAGAAACACACAATTCAGGAACTTTATCCTTTTGTATCCCAAGCTTTTCAAGCATATACTCTGCAACAATAAATCCATCGAAACTAAATAAATAAAAATTCTACAAAATTGAATCCAAGTAATCACATAGACTATGATTTCCTACTATGCACAAACACCTGAAACATGACACCGACACTGACAAGTTCATACCGGTTATCAATGCTATAGAGATGATTTCAACTACCTTGAATATTTTCAGTCACATGACCTGATAATCCAGAACTAAAAGGATAAAGAGTATCATCCAGATCTGCACATATCAAACAAGTTAATCTAAACATTTAACCTAAAAACATGAATGAAGCATATTAGAGTGAGAAAATGAAGTGATTTACCAAACAAAAGACAATCGTATTTGGATTTGGATTCCAGAAACTGATCTCCGTTTTCCATTTTTACACTGTAGTAGTAGTAGTTGCAGGCTTAAATGTGATGTTACAGTTGCAACGAAATGCAAGAAAAAGTGTGAAGAAAGAGAAGTTATGAGCCAATGAATAAATAATGAAAGAGAAGTTAAGAGAAGTTTTGACTATTTATAGCTACAGAAGAAGAAAAATAAAATATCTTGTGCCACGTTGTCCACTCTCGTCTTGACACGTTGCGTTTCCTTTTCTTTTTATGATTCTTTTTGTTTGATTTTCTGTTACGCAAAGAAAGGACCAAATGTAAATTTGTCAAAAAAATGAAAAGGATGAGAGTGTATTTAACTGAAAAGCATGGAGAGTATTATATTACTTTTTAAGATGTTGACTTGACCGACGTGAAAGATGCTAATATTGTGCAAAAACTGGACTTATATATGTATCTATCGGTAGGTGGTTGCAGATGCGTTGATTAGCATTTAAGTGATGTAGGAGAAGTATCGACATTGTGTGAAAAGTTTTTCTTTCTCTATTTGGTTTTCTAAATAATTTAATGACCATGCTTAGTTGTTGATCACTACCTTTATTGTATTCTGTTGATGGAAACATCAAACATACCTCGTGTGAACCATGTGATGTAAAAATACACTTATTCTTGGAAATACTTACTTGTTGTAGAAGGATGAGTCATTAGTCAACACAAATTTTTAGTTATTCAATAGGATCTTAGTCTGATAGGAGATGATTTGCGTATGAATTATTTGTCTTATTATTCGATTATCACAAGTTTATGCATTTGTGCATTTAAGACTCATTTATTTTTTAATGAGCACTTTTATATGAAGCAAAAAGTTTTTTTTTCGAAATTCCACGATTGATGTCACGGACCTTTGCTTTTATAATAATAGTGATATAGTGGATCATTTTCTCAAAATCTAAAAAGTTGATATAAAAAATGCACTCACCTTGCAAAAAAAAAATTCACTATCAATTAATTTCAAAGACACAGACACCCATTGTCATTCAATGGTGGTAATTCCTTATGTTAAGTTCTGATTTGAACATAGCAACAAACTTAACTCCATAGGAACTTCTAAAAAATGCCAGTAAAATGTCTTTTTCTTTTATACTTGTTTGCATATAGTGGAAACTATAAATCTTCTATCATAACTATACAGTACCACTATTAGTTGAATTATTTTGTAAACGGAAACAGAGTAGGCATGCTTTATCCCCTAAGTAGCCAATGCAAAGTTTTTGATTGAGATATCTTCAAATATTTGAAATTAGAGAAAATAGATGTTCACAAATCACAATCAATGCAATATTTGATTGCACAATATTTGAAATTAGAGAAAATAGATGTTCAGAACCAATGCAATATTTAAACCCAACTAAATAAGGGAGACAAATGACCATTCTAGATTTCTAGTACGCAGTAAAGTTTTTCTGCATGTAAGTCTAATTTAAGTCTTACTGCCCACATGAAGCCTCAAGCTTTCTTTTGTTTTGACAACTTCCATTGCCTCATCAAATGGGCAACACCCTCTTTCAGCGAAGCCTTCCTCCCTTCCCTAAAATTCCAGAGTTCCGGTACTGGATATCTGCCACTAGGATTGTATTCGTTTAATTCCTTCAGAGCTGTAGCTACTGCATCATGCACCTCGTCTCCGAGTTCATCCCTCAAACTTTTCAGTTTTTCATCATTTTCATCTAAAATCTCCTGCATCATATATCAAGCATATATTAGATCAGGGTCCATGCAATTTGCATCATTATAAGAAACGTGCCAAATAAGTGCCAACGACTATGCAACGTGCCAAATAGAGAAAAGATTAACTTTAATTCTAGAAGCCGTTTTACCTTGGAATTCCCTTCTTTATCAGTTACAATTTTGAATGGATGCCAGCTTGGATCTCTAAGATAGCCATCCCACTGTGAGCACCACTGACTTGCTTTCATTTTCCTTTCATCGGCAAGTTTTCTCTGAGCTGCTTTCCCGTTCCCTTCAGCCGGAAACTTTCTCTTGGATGCCTCCTCAAACGGCTTAATATCAAGGTCCCCCATCCTTTTCACAGCAATTATGACCCGAGAAGTGTTCTTCGGGCAGCCAATCCACTTTGAACAAGGAAATTAGATTACACGAACAAAACTAATCAGATTACAGGAAATTTGAGAAAGAAACTAATCAGATTTCATAGACCAATGTTTAGTTTTTTGAGAAAGATGCTTACAAAACTAATCAGATTACAGGAAATTTGAGAAAGAAACTAATCAGATTTCATAGACCAATGTTTAGTTTTTTGAGAAAGATGCTTACAAAACTAATCAGATTACAGAAATGCTGAGAAGGAAACATACACTGATCAATTTTTTGCGGGCATCTTGCAACTCATCATTAGTTTTGCGCTCCTGAATAACCAATGTTTGTTGAAGATCTTCAACCCCTTCCAGTTGCTCTTCCTTTTCACGCAGATTTATTTTGATCGCCTCCAGTTTTTTCTGCTCGTCCAGATCAGTCTCTCCAATGTGGTTCATTACATGGAAAGCTCCTTTCAGCCGTTCAATTTCCAATTCCAATGCTTGCTTTGCATCAAGTCCTCTCTCTAGGTCATGGATTTTCTTGTGAAGTTTGTCTTTCTCTTTCTGCAACATCCAACCAAAAGAGTCCTCAAAACTACATTGAATACATGTAACGTAATTAACTAATGCAGATAAAAGGAAAATGAAAGTTGTGCCTGATGTTCTTCAGCCAAACGCATCATTTTGTCGTCAGCCTTTTGTTGCTCTGCTATGGCCATCTCATTCTGTAAACAACAAGATAAAGAACAGATTTAATCAGTCTAAAGTTGTTAAAATAAGAAGGATTGGTGTACGTGATTTAACTAAATCGTTGATATATTAAGGAATGATAACAGCACTTTTGTGATCGGTCCATTTTTTAAAGAGGTCAATTTAGTTCTCTTGTAAATTGATCACTTTCAAAGAATTGTGTTAAAAGCTTAAGAAATAGACTTATGAGAAAAAAGTGTGCAGCAGAGAGAGTTTAAAAGAGAGAATTATCAGCATTGCTATCATAAATTGAATGGTCCAAAAAACTTACGTTTTTCTTTTCAAGAGATAGCTTATTTCTCTCATTATGATTATCTGCTTGACGCTTCTGCAAATTCTCTTCACGGGACGAAAGTTCCTTTCTCCGAGCCTCCAATTCCAGCATGGCTTTTTCATGATCCTTGGACACATTTTGCAAATAATTGCGTTCGGCATTCCGCATCTTGCATATTTCTAATGAAACAGAATGAAACAAACTCAGCTACCATGAAATATTAAAAAATTATATCAACATCCACTGTAAACATCAACATACCTTTGTTAAAGTGTTCAAGCATCTCATCTTTTTGATTCATCACTCTGTTTAGAAACACACTAGCCTCATCATACTTGCTTGCTGTTTGTTCCAATTCCATGTTCTTCTGCTTTAGAGTGTTAGCCAAACCAGATACAAGCTTCAAAGCTTTCCTATTATCCTCAGCTTCTTTTCCAGAAACAGTTTTCAAATCCCCGTTTTCGCGGAGGTTTTTGCCCACAATATCCCTGGAATTATAATCATCGGCACGTGCCATCCATCCAAAGAGTTTATCTCCTCGCTCCCCCTTTAAACCCACGTAATCTCTCTTACCACACTGTTCTGCTTCAAAGCTTCTTTCTAGCTGCAAAGCATTGTTGAAACCATCCCATTCTTTTCCAAATGCAACAATCACAAAAGGGGTTTGCCCTCTAATATTCCATAGTGCAGTAACTTTCAGCGGTTGAAACCCTCTGGCGTACAGCTCCTCCTTAATTTTCTTATGACTCTTTCCTATATACTTACGACAGTTTGGGTCAAATTTGGTAACATTGTTTGCCAGAACCACCATCCAAGGCCAGACAAACTCATCTTCAGCAGTAGTATTCACAACAGGTGACTTATCCTTAGCAATAACCATAGCAAGTGACCGATCCTGAACAGCATTCTCAGTAACTGACTGAGCCTTATCATCAGCAACATTCACATTAAATGACTTACCCTCACCACTACTCACATTAAGTGACATATCGGTATCAACATTCATCATATTCATATCATGTGACTTATTATCAGAAATTTTGAAGTGAAGATACCTTTCAAGAGCAGAGTGCCTGGCAATTTCTGTCACAGTCTCACCATGCGAGTCAGCAGCAATCCTCGATGCATGTCTGAGAAGCTCAGTCAAAGAGTAATAGTCCTTGTTGAAACAGATCGGACACCTAAAAGTTGAGTCGGAGACTTCGAGTTTGTGATAATCATCTTTCAACTCAAGGAAATATCTACGCCGGTAGTATTCCAAATCAGATTGTCGGTACATCTGAAAACAATAACAGTAAAACAAGTTCAAAGAAAGAGCAACACAAACAACTAGATAGAGTGAGTAAGAACTAGATGATGATATTTTTGGTACATCTGAAAACGATAGTAGTAAAATCAAGTTCAAAGAAAGAGCAACATAAAAATAACTAGATACAGTGAGTAAGCACTAGATGATTTGATTTTCGGTACATCTGAAAACGATAGTAGTAAATAAAGTTCAAAGAGAGAGCAACACAAACAACTAGATAGAGTGAGTAAGAACTAGATGATTATATTTTCGGTATATATGAAAACGATAGTAGTAAAATCAAGTTCAATGAAAGAGCAACACAAAAATAACTAGATGATTTGATTATTAAGCTGAATCGAAGTGAAAGCTAAAAAGGAAAATGCAATGTAATAATGAAGAAGATCGGTGCTACCTTGTTATTGAAGAATGATTTTCAGAGAGAAGATTGAGCGAATGCTAGCTTGAGGATGAACGAGGAAAGTAGAAGAAGAAACCCAGAGAGAGAGAGAGAGAGAGAGAATGTTTGTAAGGAGGAGTTTGTTATGAGAAATGCTGAGACTCAAATTCCGCGTGCTGTGTGAGTGTGAGGATCGCAGCGTAAAAATCGCGAGCTGTTGAGTTGCTTCAAACGTTCACAAACTTTATTCTTCCGCGCTAAGTTTGTTTGTACAAACTATTTTTGCAGTTATTACTGCGTTGCTATTCTCTAATAAAAATAAGACACGTGGATATACAAAATGCCAAAACTGTATTACCTCCCTACACTCACAATTCTGATGGGAGAACACCATAATTTAGAAGGAATTTTTTGGCATAATATGCAACCACAAAAACTAATAAAATCGATTATGAAGTAATTCTTTATTTGTTTATATATTTAAATATTTTATATATAATTATAATAATGAATAGCTTACACCATAAACATTTAAATTTTTTGCATGGATGAATCTCAATAGAATATATGACATATTACAACAATATATTATAATGGTGATGTTGATCAAGAGAGAACTGATTTGTTTGATGAAATTGTATTATGATTGAATATACTTGTCAGCGTGAAACAACATGGAGAACTTTGGCTTTTAACATTAATTAGCTAAAACCATCTATTGAAATATTGTATTCTCATTCGGAAAATGAACAAATTATGATTTTTTCTTTAGCCACCTCCCTATGGGGGTGACCCCAGCGAAAAACCAAAACTACCCCTGCTTCGGAAATGAACTTCCGAAGCGCTTTTTTTTTTTGAATTTTTTTTGTCTTCGGAAATGAACTTCCGAAGCTGTCAAAACCGTTAATATTTTCGGAAGTTCATTTCCGAAAATATTTCTGCATATACAAATTTCCCTCCTTCACTATTTCATCATTTTTAGTTTGTGAAATAGAGAGCGGTCGAAGAATGAGCCTATTTTGGACTTAGGATCCACCGATTGGTTCGGTGAATTTTAGTTTGTTCCGGATCGTTTTTTGTATGTATTGTTGTTTATCATGTAAAATCGGACCGATTCAATACATTTATAATATAATTATGTTTTATGACTTGCTTGTCTAATTTATGGTTAATGTCAATTCCATACGTTCAATTTAGACAACACACTAAGCAATTAATAAAATGCAAAATTTATGTCTGTTTCTGCATAATTCGGAAATGAACTTCCGAAATATACATGTCTGGAGCCTATTTTCGGAAGTTCATTTCCGAAATGTCCCCTGAACCAGGATAAGGTTTTGTTAGGCCATCAATGCTCCAATAAGTCTATAAATACCACACACTCTTCTTCATCCTCTCCACACCACAAAACACAAATGACACAAACCTACCCCCACCTAGCATTCGTCTACTTTGAAACCGGCTACCCGATGTCGTTCCAATTTCGCTTCTCGCGCGACACGCCGTTTGCGGAGTTGATACCGTCGCTCAACACGCTTTTGCGCTATCCCGAGAATCGAAAGGTTGTCAAGCCCGAGTACCGCTCGCCATTGCTTAACGACGAGGTAGGCATTAAGTTCACACCTTTTGAGATCAAGAACGACGAAGATTTGGTGGTTTTGTGGACAACGTTCGACCGATTTTCTTCGAAGGGCCCGATCGAGTTGGACGCAAAACTTCAAAGATCGGCGGACGATGTTATCAAAATGTTGACTCATCCCCACCTACCTGTGATCAACAATATGTAACTTTAATTATATGTAATATTATCGTTGTAATCTTCACCCGATTAAATAAAACGAATTGTTGTTGTTTTTCATTTTCTTCTGTCAAGACATATTTTCGGAAGTTCATTTCCGAATTCCCCAAGGGGGGTGCGTCCGGAGATGAACTTCCGAAACACCACATTTTCTGAAAAAGTAACTTTATTTCGGAGATGAATCTCCGAACTCAATATTTTATATTAAAAAAAATACGTTTTCGGAGATGCATTTCCGAAAACACCTTTTTTAAGAAAAAAAGTACAGTTTCGGAAATGAACTTCCGAAACAAGGGGTATTGTGGTAAATTCACCAGGGGTGGACAAGAAGGTTGGGAGGTGGGTAAAGAAATTTTCCAAATTATTACCTTCTTTGATCATAATGTGACAAGTAAAAAAAATCTCAACACTAACTTTTTTGGCATGGATGAATTCCAATAGAAAATATGATGAAGCAAAAGGAGCTAATATAAAGTAATTTTTCTTCTAAGTTTGTTTGGAATCAACCTGAATGTCAACGGTATTCAAGAAAATGAGGATTTTAAATTGGAAGAATGTATTTTGTTCACCTAGTGAGTGGTTATTAAGTAATTGAAAGTTTGAGTCGGACCCGTAGTTTAATCGAAAGTCTGATTAACGTGTTAGTCTACGTAAAGATCTATTTGTTTTAGATATATGTAAATAAGCAAATGAAATAATGTTTAAATAGATTAACTAACTAAAAGAACAAGAGACTAAAAATTTGTTTGCATTGAATTATTTTAATTTACATATTAGCATAAGTTCTGTGAGACTATTTATTTAAGAAAACTTATGAAAACAATGTTCATCAGGCGTTTTCGTCTTATTCTCACAAATTTGTCAAGATAACCGAATTTTATTTATGTATTTTAATTTAAAGTATAAAACATATCATACTGATAATAAAAAAATTATTCATATTTATTTAAATAAATCAACCTAATAAACTTTACATGTTTTTTTTTTTGAGATTTGAAGCTTAGTCTTTTTAACCAAATAAACTTATAAAAAAATCTATATCTTTTCTATTTACAAAAAGTGTGACCTAATTTGAGCTTGTGTAGCCCAGCCTGTAGACCTAGCCTGACATATTTCCAGTCTATATGTCAGAAATGGAAAAAAGGGAGTGTTACACCCACCAAAATATACGAAGGATTATGTTAACAACCTACTTAGTATTGATATTTATTTAAACTAGATTTTTGGCCCGTGCGTTGCACGGGGTTTATTATAATTTTTACCTGAATTTTATTAAAATCAAATAATATATTTATTAAGTATAGTTAATTATAATAATATAATTAAACAGATTTTAAAATTATATTAAATACAAAATAAAATTTTATAGTATGAGATATGTTAATAAATTATACATAAAAAATTTCAATTATATTTTTAAATTAGAAAGATATGTCATATTTATGTGAATAATACAATATTATAAAAAAAATGTTATATAAAATTATGTGTATGTATTATTTGTGATTAATCATTAAATTCATAATAAATATAAGAGTCAATCAATGTAAATTTCAATTTAGTGTTTAATCTATAATTTATAAAATCTAAGAATTTTTTATTTAATGTCAAGCCCAAAAAAAGTTTTAATTATATATTCTCTAAAAAAATTAATTATTTGAAATTATATTATATCTTACCATATTGATTCATATTTTCATGATTTATTTATTTATTATAGCGTAAGAAATATGTTGTGACTTGATTAATGGATTGGTTATTTAATGGGATATAGAAAGCTATTATTTATTATTGGGAAATGTATATCATTAATCAATTGAAAAACTTTAGATAATCATCTCAATAAATTAATTATATTCACATCAATAATTAAATTAAAGAAAAAATAATTATGAAAATAAAAATGAAACAATAAAGAGTTCTTTTTCCAATTTTATAAACATTGATGATTCTAAAATTTATTATTAAATAGTATTATTTAGATTCTTAAATATAATTTTATGATAAAAAATTTAATTAGTCCTCATATTTCTCTTCCATTTAACAAAAAAAATTAATTATTTATAGTACATATTACTTGAATATTATAATAAATCAAATACTTTATCATTATGTAACTCTTAAAAAGTTTAGTAACTTAAACTAAATCAATTATAACTTACAACTAAATTTTATTTTACAATTTTATTTTTCGTAAATAATTATTTAATTTTAAAGGATATTTAGAGATAGTTAATAATTATTATCATATTAATATAAATTAAAATTAAAATTAAAATTAAAAAAATTATAATACAAATAAAAATAATATAATTTATAGGATTCTGTTGATGTATAAAATAAAATATAAACCATGCCTATTACTCATATAAAAACCCAATATTATTAAAATGATGTGTAACAAAAATTAATTATTTTATTTATTATAATTAAAAAATAGAGATAAAAAACGATAAACATAAAAATTACAATATAAAATTAAAAACTAAAAACCATTTAAGAGATAATACAAAATAAAAAAGTATATATGCACCATATGAGAAGTGTTTGGAGAAAAAAAATAAGATCTACGACTAAATTGTATGCTACAACTATGTAAAATATGTGCATCAGTTATACATTTATTTATGCAATCATAATTATTAATAGAACCATAAATTTCATTAAAAATGATAACTCATAGCTTTAGTAAATAAAATTGCAATTAGTTAATATCATTTGTATTGAGTAATAGTCTTCTAGTTTCGCTGTCAGGTTTTCAACAACATTGATCAAAAGAGATGTTCAACATTTGTTTCTGTCTGGTCATTGTGCCAAACAATATCCCATTGATAGGAAGGCCAATAATTCTCCTTTGCCACCACCCCCAAGAACGTATTGATGTACACATTTAAGACTTTTTTCGACATTGCAAACGGGGAATATATGTCTTCTAGAGACATAATTTATAATTTAAATATGAAATACAGAAGAGAGAATTTTTTACTTAATATTACACATTTAATTGTAAAAAATAAAATTTTTAAATAAAATTTTTAAAATCTCTTTTAAGAGACAAATATAATATATTATATATAAGACAGTACCTACAAACAAATACTAAAAAAATTAATAAACATCAATAAAATTAAAAAGACTTAACATATTATAAAATTGAACTAACAAAATAAATTCGTATCTTCTAACCCTCCTCAATCTTTCACAATCCAATTTATCAACAATTTTTTTATATATATTTTATAATGTTTCAAAATTTATACCTACACAAACAAATCAAGAATTAACAAATATTAATAAATATTGAAATCAAACCATACAAAAATAAGGAGTTTATACCCCTTCTTCTCTCATCATTGCCACCCACCATTTCTAAAATTAAGAATTAACAAATATTAGTAGTAAATATAGAAATCAAGGCATAAAAAAATAAGGAGTATGTAAATAAAATGTAAATATATTGTGTTTGAGATGAAATAGGAAATTATATGTGAGATTCAATGACATGAATTGTGATTGAGATGAAATAAGATAATAAGGATCGATTATTTATAAAGGGAATGATAGAGAATAAGTGGGTGAGTGAGATTGGTTATGAAATAATATTGATGGAGAGAGAGTAATGACGTGGTTCATTTTTCTTAAAATAATTAATAGATTAAAAATGACTTTATGATAAGAAAACGGATAGTAATGGAGTTGTACGTTTTATTACAACTAATTAATAGATAAAAAAATGAGTTATTATAAGAAAACTAAATGTCAATAATTATATTTCCAAATATATATATATATATATATATATATATATATATATATATATATATATATATATATATATATATATATATATATATATATATATATAATCAAAACAGAATATATATAATTTTTTTGTAACTAAAACATAATATATTTGAGTTATAGAATATTAGTATAAATGTTGAAGCAATCTAAAGAGAATATTTATAATACTTGAGTTATAGAATATTTAGAAAAACTAAGTAATTCAAAGTTTATATAAAAAAAATTATACTTTTAATATTAAACAAAATACTTAAAAGAGAATAATTAAAAAAAATAATTAAAAGAGAATTAGGATTATAAGATATAATAATCTTAGTTGAATATAATAGTGTTAATTAAAAAAATTGTATTATTATTATTTGATAATTAAATATTTTTTTTGTATGAAAAAATGAAAAATTAGGATAGTAAAATATAATAGTGTTAGTTGAATATATTATTATTATTATTATTATTATTATTATTATTATTATTATTATTATTTTTGTTAAAAATATAGTGGTTAGAAAGGTGGTTTTAATAATATTGTTAGAAAAATATAGTGGCTCATAAAAATTGAAAATCCTAAAATTATGCCACATAAGCATTATAGTTAGGATTATGTTCAAAGTTGCTATAATCATGCCACATAAGCATTAGGGTTAGGATGACAACCTTGCATTTAGATTAAGTAGATTAATAAGGGTCTATTTGGTAATACTACACCAAAATTAAAATTTTATATCGCCTAATTTAATAGCACTTTTAAAAAAATGCTATTAAAAGGGAAAAGACACATCTATAGTAGCATTTTGTGTTTGGACGCTATTATAAAATATAAACAATGTGATTTTTAGCTTTTAGCTTTTCAGCTCACATTAATGAAAAAACTCTATTTGATAACGTTATTTTAGCTTTTATAGCATTTTTACTAGTTTTTAGCTTTTGAACTTGTGACTTTTTTTCTTTCATTTATACTTTATTATTTTAACAAAATATTATTACTCTTATTAATTAAAATAATCTTTTATGTCATTTTGTATCTATCAGATAATGAAAAAACTAATTTACCAAACACTCTTGTTAGTTTAACAATTATTATTCACCAGCTATAAGCTACCAGCTAATTTTACTAAACAGAACCTGAGTATTGTAATTTATATTTTTAAATTGAATTTCATTTCGTGACTATTTCCCTCTCACAAATAATATTTACCTTTTTTATAAACATTATCTTAAATTATTAACATGAAGTTTATCAAATAAAATATTATTCAAAATGTATAGAAAAAAGTTAGAATTCATTGTATAACAATTAAAAATAAGTTATTAGTACCTTGCTTTTTAAATGAAATTATTTAATGAAAACAATTTCAATATTATAAGGAGGGATATTCATATTCTATGAGTAAGTTATTATCACTTACTCTAAATTTGGATCGTTGATTCTTTTCAATTTAATGGTTAAAAATATTAAGGTCTTGCTAACTAGTGCCCTCAAGACATTCTTTAATGATGGTCAGCAACGAACAACTTCATCTTTGATGATGGTTGAGAGAAAAAAGGGGGTGTACCAGCAAGATACTCCAATATCAAAGTGAGAAAGAGAACAAAGGTACAACTAGGAATGACAAGTAGACCCGCACCCACGTTGCCTCCCGCACCCGAACCCGAGTCAACGGATGAAAACCCGAATTGACTGAGTTTGAGTTCAGGTGCCACCAGATATTTCGGATGTGGATTTGAGTAGTGTGAAACTCGCACCCGAAATCCGAAATCACACCTGCTTATAAATCCATCCTCACTCCGCCGTGCTAGAAGATTAGTGTAATTTTTCAAGATCTACTTAAATATTTTATCAATTATTTTTTATTTTTGAACTGAACAATTTTGGTTTCTAGTTTTATAAATATATAATTTTTATTTTATTTTTGATCATTGTTTAAAACTAATTCTTAAAAAAATTATTCATAATGAAATTGTTTACATGAATAATTTTTCATAAGTTTAATCAAAACTCTGACTAAAAAAAATGATTGTTTATTTACAAGGATTTTTAAATATGTAAGCCCTAAAATAAATAAAAAATGATATAATTTTAAGAATTAATTTTTTTTTATAAAAAGAAAGGGAGAGAGATACTTTTTACCATAAATAAAGCGATATTAAATACATCTGATTCTATATGTAAAAAAAAAAAAAACACCTGATTCTAATGAGATTTGAACTTCATCTCTTTCTATTATAAAATCAAATAATAATTACTTTAAAATTTTATAAAAGTAATAATAAAAAGTTATATTCCAGTCAAAGTTAATCATATTTCAAAGATCCATTTTTCTAAAAATTTAGAAATTTTATTTACCACCTCGTAACCTTCTTAGATACTTCTGGCGAATTTATCAAAATACCCCTTATTTCAGAAATACATTTTCGAAAACGTACTTTTATTGAAGAAAAAAAGTGTTTTCGAAAATGCATATTCCGAAATATTCCAAGACCAAATTGGTCTTGGAATGTTTCGGATATACAATTTCGAAAAAATTCAATAATTATAAAAAAAATTAAAATCAAGGTGAATCAATACAATTAATAGGTATAAAATGAAGGTGAATCAAAATTTTCTATACATTTTTAAATTAAAAATTATTTTACTAACTTATATAAATCAAAAACATTTTAATTTCTTAAGTAAATTTTGAATTATATATAATTAAATATAAAATTTATTCATTAAATAAAATGAAGACAAAATCTTTTTTTAATTTTTTTAAACTAAATAAAAAATTATAACTCATTTTTAATTATGAATCAGAATAGAAATATATAAATATCTAATAATAATTATAATTTTGTAAGTGAAATATATAATTATATAATATAAAAATATATAATAATTATTATAAATTAAAACACTCATTTTTTAATTTTTATAATTATTATATAAATATATAAATATATTTATAATTAATATATAATAATTATTCTATAAATATATAAATATATAATAATTTATATATATTTATATAATAATTATTATAATTATTATATAAATATATAAATATATAAATTAAAACACTCATTTTTTAATATTTTTTTTAAATACATAATAATTATTATAAATATATAAATAAAAAATTATTACTCATTTTGTAAGTGAAATTATTTTAATTTTTTAATTAAAATTATTTTAAATTTTAAAATATGAATCAGAATAGAAATAAAAAATTATTATTATTCATAACTCATAAATTATATCAAAATATATAATTGTTATTATTCATTACTCATAAATTATATCAAATTTATGATATATGAATTAATTAATATCCTAAAATTAATTTTTGTAATTTTTAGATTTTTTTTTCCGGAGATGTATCTCCGAATTAATCAAAATTCCAATTTTTAGAATTTTTTCGGAAATGCACTTCCGAAGTCTGAAAAAATTTAGAAAAAAAAAAATTTCGAAAATGCATTTCCAAAGCGGGGTAAAATATATTTTTCGCTGGGGTGATCCCCATAGGGACGTGCGTAAAGAAAAAACCAAAATTTATTATAAACTTCTCTAGTCATCTTTAATAGCCTATTGCAAGTTGATTTACATCAAACTTTCATAGTAGAATGGCAATCCGGTTAAATCCTCTCCTTTTTATTTTTGCAATTATGTGCATTGCTTCATTCATGGTTGCAGGTAATAAAATAGTTTTATAGCTCAATTTTATTATATTTTTAGTGACAATACATGCAACTGAAGTGTTATATAAAATTAGGACTCATGTTTTTAATTGAAGATTATGTATAAAATTTCTAGAAATGTCAATATTTCTCCAGAATATTAAATAATAATTGTAATGTCATTGTAACAGGATTTCAAGATTTGCAACATTCTGATACGTTACGGTGCTTTAATTCTGGTGCATGTCCAAATGATATTGAAGCTTGTCGACAATCTTGTATATCAAAGGGTTTTCCTAAAGGTGGCAAGTGTGGAGCGAAATTATCCACATGTTGTTGCTATGAGATTAGAGAGATCTACAAATAAAAGCTTCAAGACTTTTACAAAAAAGTTGAAAAAATCAATAATGTAATTTCTTTTAAATAATGCTATGAACTTTTTCTTTCCATTTTGGGTTAAATGCTATGATTTCTTTCCATGAATGAAATTTATGTTTAATTATATTTAGTAGTTTATTAGTTATATAATAATGATAAAATTATATTATTTCTCATTCTGATTTTATTTATAAATAAATTATTTTTTAATTCATTAAATAAAATTAAATGGAGTATAAATTTGATCGACAATAAATTTTTATTACATATTATGAATTAATTTCGGATGATCATTTTCTCATACAATTGTATCGAACACATTATGTTACGTTAGCAAATTTTTGTGCGGCAATGTTTCCTTAACCGCAACAATTTATGCAACAATTCTTGATTCCATCCTCTTTATGACATCGACATTTTAGCACTTTGTTGTGCATATTCATGCCCTGCTCTGCGTGTGTGAAACATAGAAGGAGGAAGAACTTCATTTTACCTCTTTGTGTAGGGGCATAGTTTGTTGGATGAAGTGGTGGAGGTTCGAGGTGAGATTACATGATATTCACTACTAAAAATTATTAAAAATAAGATATTTGGTTAAAAGATTTTTAATTAGATTTTAAGATATATAATGTTAAAAATATTTGTTAAAGGATTTTACATTAGAATTCATAACAATTTGAAGTGAAAAATACATGATTTAGGAATTTTATATCGGACATTTATTTCCACGAAAAATAATACAGTGGTAGTTTCGTAAATAATATGAAATTTTGTTAGAAAGGATTTCACATCGGGTTTGGATTTGAACTCGATGTGAAAAGTCCACTGATGTGAAAAATAACGCGGTGGCAATTCCGTAAATAAGGTGGAATTTTGTTTTAAAGGATTTCACATCGGGCCTGGATTTGCACCCGATGTGAAACGAGGGCCTTTACATGAGGCCATGTAGCAACCGATGTGAAAAGTCTCATGGCCCTTTTCATATATTTTTCACTAAAACCCCCGCCTCCCTTCGTTGCCTTCAATGTAGAAAGACATTCTAGAGTTTTGAAGAACAACTAAGGACAATAGAATGATAATTACAATCTGAATGCACCCGTATTATGCTTGATCGCTGATGTTAGGGTTTCCCCGATGTTCAAAGTACATGACTTCGGCAAGTATAACGGGGTGAATTGTCCAAATATCCATTTGATCATGTATTGTAGAAATATGGTTTATTATTCCCAGAACGATAAGCTCTTAATTCATTTCTTTCTAGATTGTCTAAATGGGTGTTATCATGGAAATTCCAGCTAAAGGGAAATCAACAAATAATGATGCATCGAAAAACACGAAGTGTTGAATGCACTTATTAACGAGCTTCGATAGAAACAACCCTGTCGAGTGAGAAGTCTCGACCAACATGATGTGTATGGTTTGGAAGAATCAAAAGAGCAGATTCAGAAGATCAGGATCACTATTTACTCTAAACATGTCCAAAATCTCGAAAAGGACATTCGACATAGTTTTGTCTCAACAAGATGGTTGTGTCGACAAGGTCATTAGTTATAAAAAGGGATTTAGTATTTTTCTCTAAGTCAAAGATTCGGTTGGAGGAAGAGGCATGTTGACGGGTAATAAATTAGATGTTCTTAAGAAGTAGTTAGTGGTTCTAGACAGTTTTGAACGTTGGATAATGGGCATTTCAACAGTTTTTGAAGTCTAACGTCGTGGAAGCATTTTAGAAGGATAAAGTGCATGTCTCGACACGTCTTTGCCTTATGAAGAATAACTGTAGGATACGATTATTGTTAGATTAGTATAAGTAGAAGGCTCATACATTGTAATCAAGGTCGCAAATTTTCATACATTCTCTATAGGATCAAAGTACTCATGTCACAAAGCGAAACAGTTTGTGAGAAACATGTATGGGTCTGCGTGCTTTCTTTTCATTGTCTTTTTGTTTCCTTAAACAAAACATTTGTCTTTGCTGTCTCACATTTTCACTT
The DNA here is from genome assembly GCF_029867415.1 of Vicia villosa. Taxonomy (NCBI): domain Eukaryota; kingdom Viridiplantae; phylum Streptophyta; class Magnoliopsida; order Fabales; family Fabaceae; genus Vicia; species Vicia villosa. The sequence goes on from NC_081181.1 coordinate 218,595,062, forward strand.
TTGTTTAATGTCATTTATTCCATTTTTCCCACATGTTACTTAGCCAGACTTGTCTTTAATTAAGGTCTGCATTGATTTTTTTTCTTTATTCAAACAATTGCATTTAATTTACACACATTGCTTTTCTCACAAATACTTTATACGAATTGCTTCTGAGAATTTTCGAGTTAATCTTACAAGCATGATAAACTCATGATTGATTACCAAAAACACCGGTAAACACTGGGGCAACTTTAAGTTGGTACATGTATCTTAGGAAAAACCACATTTACTCTTAAAAAGACTTAGTTGAATCTTTATTAAAGTAGTACAAGTATAACATTGATTTGACTCCTGATCAAATGCAATTGCAAAATATGAAAAAGGATGATGATAATTTCAAAGAATATGCTCAATGTTTGATAGAAATGGTTTCTCAAATTAAACATCCACTTTCCTAGAAAGAGATGGCTACCATGTTTGTTGATACACTCAAATACCCCCTTTATGAGAAAATGGATGGAACCCCTCCACTGTTTTTTTTTTGTGATTTCGTCACTATTGGGGAGAGAGTCAAATGGGTATAAAATAAAAAAGAATCATTGATACACCCTAAAAGCAAAAAAAACTCGAAAACCCAAGTTTAGATAACCATGAACAAAGAAGACTCAGACGATGCGGTAATGTCAAACATGATGAAGTCTAAAACACCGTCTCAGTTTGGACGAACATATCGACCTCAAAATTTGAACTAACCGCTTGTATCCTTAATCTTTGTGTTTACTCTTTTTATTTTATATTTTTACTTTTTCTAGCAAAAAATAATATCAATGTTCTTCACCTTACCTTTTCTTCATCTTGAGGACATTGGACTCAAATAGGGTAAAGGGGACGCCAACCTAGTTCCTTAGGTTTTAGAGGGCGATGTTTAACACCTTGAGGGCGTTAGACTCCGCAAGGGTGAAGGGGACGCCGACCTCAAAGTACTTAAAACACTAGTGTAGAAGTGGAAAAAAATCATTCTCTACCCGGGAAGTTATCACGTGCAAACTTTCTCGCCTCACAAACACAATACCAAAATTACACCGTCTTCTCTTTTATTGTGGGATATTTCTAGCCCCACCTAGAAAGCATTTATCCAATTGTTTAGTGTTGATAAACTTAGTTTTAAAAAAACTTGAGGATGAAGACACCAAATTAGTGTCATTAGAAGAACTCACGTAAGAACCTAACATCTGACCATCTCTATCTCTCTCCATCTCTCTCTCTCTCCCTTTATTTCTCCACGAATTTCCATTCCACTTCCTCCGTACTCCGCTCCAAAGCTTTTAGACATTGATTCCATAGCTCATACTTCTCCAAAAAGGTTTGGGGCTTAACAACCATCATAGACCTATCACACTCACGGATAAAAACCATGACTATAAATAAAACAAGAAAAGAATTAAAATTATACATGCGGAGGGTAGCAAACAACAAATATAAAGGGGGAAAGAAAATTCACGAGAAACACAAAATAATATTGAGAGATTATATAAAATATGTTTGAATGAGTAAAGAGAACACTTATATAAAGTCATAAGTGGCAATCAACAAAACAATGACCTTTATGGTTAGTTGCATAGGGACATAGGCCATATGATGAGCTGACCTTTGTATAAGTCCCAAGGCAATAAGCAATTATTAAAACTAAACAATAAGTAAAAGGAGTAAGTCCAAAGGGAAGACATACATGTACATCTCAGACTCTCTCTCTAAATCACTTCTCCCCTTTGGGGCTTATGCTTGAGGGGCAATGTACATCTTGGACTCCTTTGTGAAACGATTTGCCCCTTGATGAGCATCATGCTTAATGGAATATGCACATCCCAAATTCCCATTCTAAAGCACTTCACTCCTTTGTGCCTCATGTTTGGGAGACTTTGTACATTCCAGACTCCCCCTATAAAGTACTTCACGCCTTTTAGGCCTAATACTTAAGGGAGTGTGTACATACATTGATGGAGCATTCATGTCACATAAATGGCTTACCTCAGACAAAAAGACAAATGGCTTTATTCCCATTAATCTCCCTAAGATGGACGAAGAAACATTGGCCATAATGACAAAGGAATCGATCATTAAGGACACCCAAGATATTGATGACCCTATATAAGCTAATGATCACCAGATTGAGAAAGGGGAACTAAGATACCCGAGACATGTACAAACTAACAATGTGACTCTTTGATCCGCTGTCGCGCACGGATAAAAAACGAGTGTTTTAGAAAAACGGTAGTTTAGCGGTAACGACAACTCGAATATCGTTCTCACAAGGATTCTTGATTTTATTAACTAACACTAAAAACAATAATGGGGGTTTGTTTTAGAATCAATTTATAAAACAGAGTAAAATAAGTGATTATCAAAATAAGCTAAACGGCTAATCCTACTGATTCGGGTTCCGACTTATCATCGGTTATAATAACACTAATCACTAAACGGCTTCGATCCTATTCGATTATGAGATTAATCAGACAAGCGCTTATCAAAATCATACGAGTTATGTTCCTGTTTACCGAATTAAGCAAACGGTTAAGAATATGACGAGTTAACGAATTAAGCAAACGATAACACGCAGTTAAATTTAGGAACATGCATACAATCGAATTTAATCAATTCTATCCTATGAACAACAATCGAATCAAGCAAACAATTGTAATCAAATTAAACAAATGATTTCATAGAAAAGAATTGAACAGAAAACAAATTTAAATTAGTATTAGAATAACCTCAAAGCAATGGAACCCATAAGCAGTAGGATTTGCCTTCGGGAATTAGCTCTTCATTCTAATCATGAGACCAAAAGTAAAATTTGTGGCAAAAAAAAAAGGTCTCCAGTATTCTAGCGGCTGTCAACCCTTATAAAACAAAATAAGGGTTTCTTCTCTACTAACTCAAACTGGGTCAAAACATAACCCAAGCCCATAAACTAATGATCCAAAACTAAATAAAACTAATGCTGCAGCTTCAAACGAAATTCTGGAAAATATTAACTCCGAATCTGACTTTGACTCCAACACAAAAGTTGTAGCTCTTTCTCTTAGCTTTCCGGCGATTATTAGAACGCCTCAATCGGATTCCCGGAGCTCCACTTATGATCATTTTAGTGCAGAGTGCTAATGCTGAAAATTAAGTGCGAAAATCAAATAAAGGCAAAAATAAACTAAATTCTAAAAACACATTAAAATAGAAAAATAACCAAGGTAAAGTAAATAAATGCCTAAGTAAAAATATAGGAGAATGTGCATAAATATGCACTGATCAAATTCCCCCACACTTGAAATTTTGCACTCCGAGCAAAATGAAAAACAAAACAAAGAAAGCACAAATACATAAACAGTTACTCATCCTCGGCTACAAATCTTCTTCGGGTAAGTTTGCATCAACAAGTACTAATCTTGCACACTAAGAACATCGTAAGAGCACTAACCACAAATATGCAGACATAAGCCTCCTAAATACATAAACCAATTCAAATCATATTATTATACGATAGCCTAACTTACTCATCCTTTTTGTTCTTTTTCATTCAGGTGCAATCACATTAAGCCCGTTATCTCCACACACTTATAGCAGGACGACCGGTTAGTGACTCTGATCCTTTTCTGTACGGGGTTCTGGTACTTACGTGGCATAACCCTTTGCTTACTCAGATGTAGTTGTGGGGGATCAGACCGTAATCCTCCCTACCAAGTTCAGCACCAGAAACCGCTGAACCAACTAACAAAGAGTTTTGAAATCTTTTTTTTGAAGGTTCCACAACCGTTGGGTTAAGTGACCGGGTGAGGGTCACCAAACTTAGAAGGCGCATTACCTTTTTCTCTTTTTCTTTCTTTTTTCTTTTTGGAACATTCACTTATATTCATCGGCTTCCCTGCATAAAGTGTGTGAGAGATGGTGCCGATTGCTGAAATAAACTACTCAAGAGCTTTCAGAGAATGAGAATTTAAGGCTAAAACATAATAAAAAATTCAAATCGATTTCCATATGCAGGAGACTTACGGTGTTAGAACGATATCGATCTTGTGAATTTTTCCCACGTCTCCGCAAACTCGACTCAAATCAGTCTATAGCCTAAAATTTTCAAGAAGATGCATTTTTTTATTTTTTTTATTGACTGAAATTAAACAAAATACTAACAAAAACAAAGATAACGCATGATTCCCTCTCCCACACTTAAACTAAGCATTTCCCTCAATGAAAGGACATAAAAATAAAATAAGAGTGAGAGAAAGGAAAGAACACACCCGAGGGGTTAAGGTGGAATATAGCTTTCATGTCTGGTGGTTTTGGTGGAGGCCTTTCTGCACTACGAACACATGAAATAGGAAAAAGTAAATAGCAAGTGAACTTGGATATTAGTAAAAAATCTGGCGGCTTAGGAGGAATAGTCTGCACATATGGTAAACCTGCAATAACAAAAGTATGAAAAATAGAAAATCCACATTTAACTTGTGAGTCAGATAAAATAGGTGGAAGAGATGGACAAATGGTGAAAGATAACACCATGTTGTTTGGCTTAATTAGAGTTTCCACCAAAAAAAATTCTGCTATGGACAATGGTTGCTTATGACAAAAATCCACATTCTTTTTGTCAAATTCAAGAGTTGTTGAATTTGCTAGAATTTCTGCACAAGTGGTTGTCGGCATCAAACTATCTTCACCTAAAATGGCTGCACTGATCTCAAGACAAACATTACAAACACCACATTCACAAGCAAAAATTTCAAGAGAGTTATCTACTTCAAGAGAAGTATATAATTCATCCAAATCAGATTTCAAGAAATTTTGTGGCATAATCTCTTTCTTGCATTCACTTGAATTTTTGTTTCTTACTATGAGTTCATCATATGAAACAAACACGGTTTTAATGGGCTCACCTGGAAATTCATCAAGGCTGGTATCACATCGTGTTAACTCTAATGATGCAACAGGTTGTACATCATCATGAAACATCACGTTCTCTCGAATTTGATGGACACTTGAGATTATTTGCTCACCTTGGACTTTTTTAACTGGAAACATAGATTGCATATGTTGTTGAAATTGCAAATTATTTTCAGTCATTCGCTTATTATTTTCAGCCATTTCCTTAATAATTTCTTCCAAATATGATTGTGTGTCAGCTTTCAATGATGCATTTTGTTGAAATTGTTGATATGGCCAAATTGGATGCTCTTCAATGTATGAGTATTGTCCTTGAAGATCACCTACCATTTGTGCCTCACCATAAAAATTAGTATCTAACAACATAGGACATGCATCATTACCATGAAAATTTGAAGAACAAATATTGCAAATCGCAAGTGGAATATGATTTTGATAGCACGATTGATGTTCTCTTGCTTCCTTCAAATTAATAAGATAATCCAACTGATCCAATGAGTCTCCCATTTTTTTTATACGAAAAAACAAATATGATTAAAATAAATTCAAAAAAATATAAAAGCACGAAATTTAATCTAATGAAGACAAATAAAAATTTTGAGAATTTTTTTGGAATTTTTTGACACTATGAAAACAATAAAAAATTAATTAAAAATAGAAAAAAAGAGGAATTTGCGATTTTTAGGGTCGAAATCTTTTAGAATTCTATTCTAAATGAGTACTGTTCCTCAATTTTTTTCTGATTTTCTGGAAAATAATCGGAGCAAATTGAAACAGTAGGTTTTAAAACTTACCTGATATGCTGGAAAACTTATCACTGTACTGCAACCGGTATTGCAACCCTGAAAATCAACAAACACAAAAAAAAACAAGCAAAAACACTAAACCTATGACTCTAATATCAGTTAATAACAACAAGAATCCCCGGCAACGGCGCCAATTTGATCCGCTGTCGCGCACGGATAAAAAACGAGTGTTTTAGAAAAACAGTAGTTTAGCGGTAACGACAACTCGAATATCGTTCTCACAAGGATTCTTGATTTTATTAACTAACACTAAAAACAATAATGGGGGTTTGTTTTAGAATCAATTTATAAAACAGAGTAAAATAAGTGATTATCAAAATAAGCTAAACGGCTAATCCTACTGATTCGGGTTCCGACTTATCATCGGTTATAATAACACCAATCCCTAAACGGCTTCGATCCTATTCGATTATGAGATTAATCAGACAAGCGCTTATCAAAATCATACGAGTTATGTTCCTGTTTACCGAATTAAGCAAACGGTTAAGAATATGACGAGTTAACGAATTAAGCAAACGATAACACGCAATTAAATTTAGGAACATGCATACAATCGAATTTAATCAATTCTATCCTATGAACAACAATCGAATCAAGCAAACAATTGTAATCAAATTAAACAAATGATTTCATAGAAAAGAATTGAACAGAAAACAAATTTAAATTAGTATTAGAATAACCTCAAAGCAATGGAACCCATAAGCAGTAGGATTTGCCTTCGGGAATTAGCTCTTCATTCTAATCATGAGACCAAAAGTAAAATTTGTGGCAAAAAAAAAGGTCTCCAGTATTCTAGCGGCTGCCAACCCTTATAAAACAAAATAAGGGTTTCTTCTCTACTAACTCAAACTGGGTCAAAACATAACCCAAGCCCATAAACTAATGATCCAAAACTAAATAAAACTAATGCTGCAGCTTCAAACGAAATTCTGGAAAATATTAACTCCGAATCTGACTTTGACTCCAACACAAAAGTTGTAGCTCTTTCTCTTAGCTTTCCGGCGATTATTAGAACGCCTCAATCGGATTCCCGGAGCTCCACTTATGATCATTTTAGTGCAGAGTGCTAATGCTGAAAATTAAGTGCGAAAATCAAATAAAGGCAAAAATAAACTAAATTCTAAAAACACATTAAAATAGAAAAATAACCAAGGTAAAGTAAATAAATGCCTAAGTAAAAATATAGGAGAATGTGCATAAATATGCACTGATCACTCTTGCTAACCTAGCTTTAGTAGAGTTATCAAACTAGTATATCCAGCATGTACAAATATATAAATTTCATAGCAATTTAATTACACTTTACTTATTTTTATAAATAAGTTAAAATTTATTTATTTTAGAAGAAAAGAAGTATTTCCAATCAAGTCCTTAAAGAATATAAAAGGACATGTTCTTTTAAGATTCTTACTTTTTTTATGTTTTAGTTATGTTTGTGTGTATTTACATTTACGAATGAATACCATATTAGACCAAATCAGTAAGCAATTTAGTTTAGAGTCGGTTGAGTTTCCCCTATTAAAGGAAGGTTAAAAGAATATTAAGACACCCAAATAAGTTGTTGAGGTGTTAGTTTCAGTCAAAACTTAGTAGAACTAGACAATTTAACATTTTACTTTCTTGCTTGTAACACCACTAACTAAAATGGCCATTGGCACATAAATACATAATGATATGCATGCATATATCAAATAAAAAAATGTAGTAAAAAAGAAAAATCAATCTGAAATAGACCCCCGATAGAGGGAAAATCACACACAACTTAGGGTGATTAGGAAGCAAAACTATATTTTCTATGTCACATTGTTTTGGTTAGTATGACTAGTGTTTTTTTCCTTTAAATACAATACTTGTAGTTTTTTAACACAATATATTAAACAATCTTTTTACGTATTTTTATGTCTTTATCATTTTTCTTTACTTTACTGTGTATATTTCTAGGTTCAATAGTTAAAAACACCAAAAAAATCCATAAGTATCAGTCTTTGGAGGCGTTAAACATGCACTGTAACTCTAAGCGAACTAATCTTAACAACATCAAGACCTTCACAAGCTCTCTTGACTCCTATACAATAGGTACATTTTATTTTTTATAATTATCAGTCTAGGACTTTTTCCTTAATCTTACAGGGCATCCAATAGCTATTGATACATTTAACCAGAATAATCATATATATGGACAAGTACATATAGAAAGAATGTCACCTAAAGCAGTACGACAAATTGGTATACCATAAAACTTTCCTTTTGACAATGCTATGTTGACAAACAGCTTATCTTATGCTACGTGACAAACCTTTAGCATAGTAACATGAACACAAAGGTTAATTATTGAATAATTGACTCATAAACCATAAGGTTATTTTCCACCTTTATTTATTAATCCTACAATATATTTGACAAGACTTGATGAATAAATATCAACCTTGATGGCTTAATCCATGTCAAGATTAGTTGATGGTTATGTTAGAGACCAACTATGCATTATCAATCCACTATACCAATATAACAAATGAATGATACCATGACCTCATGTGAGAAATAATGCTAATTTGAACTTAGATAAGAAATAGAGTAATACTTATCCACAAGTTAAGTTGAATAAAGGTATTTGTAATCCCAAAAAACAATATACGAAGATAGACAACAAACTTCTTATATAACATTGGTTGGATCCCAACCTCAAATCGACAGAATCAAGATGTAGTTTGGTATACAACTAAAACATGTGGATAAAACTAGGTATAGGAAGTTTTATCCTTAATGGATGGACAAATTAATTCCTCTTCTCAAATTATATAAGACTTCAAACTTTACTACCTTTTTCAAGGAAGATGGCGTGACAATGTTTTGTTTGAATCCTTGACATTAAGTATGTCTCAATGGCCATCAATGGCGTATATCCTCAATTGAGGGAGAAATTAGTTGGGAAATCCTATAACGACTTAAATGAATTTGCTTTCACATCAGTATGTAGTGAAAAATTTATTCGAGAAAAAGAAAAGAAATGTGTTAGCCGAAGAATAGGACTACACCTAGTATCTATCATACACACGAGGATTATGGCAATGATATGAATATTGATTCCATAACAAACATATTGACGAATGAGATTTTGAAAGGAAAAAGCTACTAAATTATGAGAAAATAGGTTAGAGTATGCCTTTGAAATCAAGATTCACCTGATATTTGATTACCTACTTAAAGATAAGAAGATTCAACAATTAGATGGACACATGATACCTTTATCCAAGGAAATCAAATGTAGAAAATATTGCAATTGGGACAACTAGTACAATTACTCAATGTCTATTTGCATAGTATTTCAAAAAGCAATTCAAAAAGTTATCAAGAAGGATAAATTTAAGACAAAGGTAAGGGGGTTGTTGAAAAGACCATTGATACATATACTTTTCAATCATGAAAATTAATATGGTATAATTTTTTGAGGTAATAGGTTAGAGATCAGTTGGAAAGGGAAAGAAACAAGTCTTGGCGAAAAAAGGTTAGGGTAGCATAAAAAATTCGAGAAAACTTAAAATGCACGCACTCAAAAGATTGAGTCCATAATAACCTATACCAGTCCTTGGTAATCCAAAGTACATCAAGCGGTCCAAGTTTGGACCTCTTACTTAAGTGTTAATCGATCACTACATTGCAACAAGGAATCTCGATACATTAAAAAATGCATAGACTTGCCCCTTTTACAATAAAATGATCGATATAAAGCGCTAAGCACGGGATCATACGAGCTTCCACACTTTCTCACTTTCACAACGTTTGTTTAGCACTTCAACTGAAACTTGAATCATTTGACTCACGAGGCTTGAGATATATTCTTTTTGATCATATGTTATCATCGGGAACTATTAGACAATTGTAATCTTTTGACAGTTGTCACCAAAAACTCTTCAAAGAGCTATTAACACCAAAAATCATTTGGCTTATGAAGTTGTCATCGTCAAAATTAACTGACAAATATATTAGCAAAACACATCAATTCACATTTTCTCCCTTCTTTTTTTTATGATAACAACACATATCTCATAGAGGTGATAAAATAGAAAAAGATAGATTGAAATATTTGAGTGGTTAAATTCTCCCTAAGAGATATGGAGAATATACTCTACTTCCTCTAACAGTGTAACCTACACAACACATATATCTACATATAGATCATGATAAGTCTTATTAACCCAAAAAGAAAACTCAATTTAACAATTGTTTCAAGAAACAATTATAAATCTTCATAAACTAAATGTATTTATAACATGAAACAAATGATTTATTATACATGAAAGTTCCAATAAGCATTGGCTTTTGCAAATATAAAACATTTATATTGCACAAACAAGTGCACATATACACAATATGTAAAAACAAACAATGAAGAATCATAGAAAACCAGGAACACGATGATGATATCATCAGTCCCAAATCATGACAACTGCAATGACAGCAACACCAAAAAGCACAGCAAGAAACTTAAACCAAGGAGACTCAAAACGGGTCTTCCTCTGAGTTTTGAAGCCTTTGGATATCAAATGATTGATAGCAACATAGACAAAAACACCACAAGCAATTCCCATAGATATAGCATACATCCAATCTGCTGTGCTTCCTTCTGTTGTTGCATCGATTGCAATTCCAATTCCTACACCAATAGGGCTAGAGATAGCAAATGCAAATGAATATGCTGCTGTTGTTACTAAGGGTCTTTTTGGTAACATTCTAAGCAATGCTATTCCCATTGCTATCGCAGCAAATATCTTGTGTAATGATATTGTCCATAAATTCCTCCATGCTTCTGCCTTAGTACCTGATCATTAATATGATATTAGTATTAGTTTAAATAAATTAAGCTCTTATTCATGTTAAATTCAAGTTAATATAAACCCTAGAGAATGAGCTAGTGGTATTGTGGTGAAGGCTTGACTCTTCAAAGTGTTCATCTAAAAGTTTTATGTTTGAATCTCGCTAGACACAAACATTCATGTATAAATTGGTTTGACAATATATTATATATAGGAATTATTTATAATTAGAGTCCATTTTTTCTAATTACTTGTCTAAAAAAATACAAACACTCACTTTATTAAGATTTTCAATCTTGGAGACTTTGTTCAACAAATATGTAACTTAGTTTTAATAAACAATTTTTAGTGTTATTTCTACATCTATACAAGTTATGTCATTTATTACAAATAGGCAGAGTTTTAATATTGTTAGATGTTTATTTTTTAAAATGCCTAATAATACAATGTTGTTGGTAAAGTAATTTTTGAATCATCAACTTAAAATTCAAAAGATCAATACAATGTTGTTGGTAAAGTAATTTTTTAATCATCAACTTAAAATTCAGAAGATCGAATGTGAGTAAATTGATTATCAAATTCATTTATTAAAATTGATAATTTTAACTCTAAACTAGAAGTGAGAATAAATCAGACCAACTAATAAAGGTATACGGTCTAACCTACATATGTATAGACCAAATCAGACTTGTTTTTCAAAAAAAAAAAAAAAAGCCTAAAATTATTTATAAGTCTATTTAGTTAAAAAAAATTAGGCCACAAACTATATAAAAAGTCTTTTAAATCTGCCAGACCGACATATTTAAATAAATATGAATAATTTTACTATTAGTATTATTATATTATATATTTTATTTTGAATTAAAATATAAAAATATATCTTAGTTATCTTGAAGAAATTAAAAAAATAAGATGAAAAAAATTTATGAACAATATCATAAGTTGTTTTCATAAATTCTCTCAAACAAATAGTATCATAAAACTTATGTTACTAGGTAATCTCAAATAAGTTAATGCAATAAGCATTTAATCTCATCGATCTTTTAAATTGTTAGTTTATTTAAACGTAGTTGTATTACTTATTTACAAATGTTCAAATGAAATAAACTTTTAAGTAGACTAGTAGATCAATCAGACCTTCAAAAATATCAAACTCAAGCAAAAAAAAATAAACATATGATAGGCTAAAGACTAGACTTAAATTTTTAATTTTTTTTAACAAGTTAAACTCATATTTGACAAAACTTAACTTAGCCTAATCTATTTTCACCCCGTACCACTCTCAATAGCTGCTCTCCAAAGCGAATAGAAGTTAACCTGAGCACCCTAGTGGATCTTCTCTTTCAAATAACTCTCTTAATTATATCTCATGCACTAATCTATTCTATCTCTTACATTATCTTCTTTTTATTACCTAATTGATTTTCTCTCTTATCTTAATACTTATTTTGCTTGTAGTAAGAATGAGTGATTCATTGAAAAAGAGAACCTAAATACATTCATATCCCTAGTATAGACAACCTTCTAGATACCACTCAAAAATCAACATAAGTATGCGTTTACACTTCTAGCAATTGTATCATACCCCATACAAAGAAGAGAAGAGTCCATTCAAATAAGGAGGTAAGACTATATATATAACCAACTCCACGCACTAAAAACCGCATACCAAACTAGATATACAAAGTAACATGACAATACAGATAAAATATTAAATTAATGATTCAAATCCTCAATTACAACAAATCAAAAAACAAGAAAGGATATATTCAAACCTGAAATTCCAACAGCGATGCCTTCAAACACTGAATGAAAACAAAGTGCAAGAATAAGCAAAATAGTATCTCCCACATTCGAAGTCTTCATGAACGCAACATTACTCGAATCCATCGCCAACTCAGTATTGTGTTCATGTTCCTGAGGTGTTCTCCCTCCTTCAAGCTCCTCAACTTTAGCTTCCCTCTGATTACTACTTGTCACATAAACAACCACACAATCACCAAACATAGTGAAAAGATAACCACAACACGCCAACATGAAAGCGAAAGGGTAGGTTTTCTTCGTAAGATCTCCAAAAGTTTCATTTGAATCACTCAAGAAATGCATCATGGATGTTCCGAGAAAAACACCACCAGCAAACTGAGTTCCCAGGAGAAGAAAAACCTCGTTCCAACGGAGATAATAAGGTGACACACCACCTAAGAAAGTGGACACAAATAAGATTATCAAACACCATATTTTCACTAGGATTAAGCTCTTTGAACGTATGTTTATGTTGTCGGAAGAAGCTGAATCATGGTCTGATTCATCATCATCGTCGTGTCCTCCTCCATGAGCTTTGATTTGATAGAGGAAAGAGGAGGCTAAGAGACACAGAATGAGAAACGTTGACTTTAGGGTTTTGGTTTTGGAGAAAGCCATGTATGTAACGTTGAAATGTATTTTTCTGTGTGCTTTTTTTTAACTGGTTCCTTTTTTGTAGTATTTCATTTTCATGTCTAGTCCTATACTAGTGTTAATTAATTAATTAATTAATTAATATATATGGTACTTCTAAATACCAAAAAAAAAAAAAAAGAGAAATAGTACTACTACATGAGTTAGTACAATAATAATATTCTATTACATTGTAGTACGTTGTATTATTTGTACTACAGCTTTGACTTTTTTATGAGAGCCTTGTTACATCTACAAGTAGTTCTTGTGTATAAATAACTACAATTATTTGATCATTTATTTATGAGTAAATTAAATATGTGTAATTGTTCTACACCTACACCATCTCTATGGTTGGGTTAGCCTTTTTTTTAACTCAAACATGTTAAAAGAAGGGGAAAAAAGTAAGGTCTAAATTTTTGTTTGGTCTAGGATAAGGTTAAATATACTTTGATTTTGATCTTGCACGTTGTGTTTACCTCGCAGAAGCATATGACAAAAACTGTTGGATCCATCCAACGAATTTGTAGAGGATTCTTTAAGTATAACATATTTACCCTCGGAATAACCTCGATAGCCTAGGGATTATGTATGATCAAACCCTAGTGGCACACAAGAACCATGTCTAAGAACCGTTGGATTAGAAGTTAAGAATTATTAACGCCACTAATTTTGAATAAAAGCTGTGCTATGCTTACATTTATCTTTTATACCGTATCAATTGACACCGTAGTTCCAAAGTTCATTTTGATTGAGGTACATTTTTCAAGGCACTCAAAAATAATAAAATAAAATGAAAAGTAAATTATTCACAGGGGTGGAGCCAAGGCCCAGCTAGCCTGGGCAGGTGCCCAGGCTCAACCCCTATTTTCTTTGTACTCTCCCCAACTTAATAGTCGATTTTTAGACAAACTCAGGGGCAAAATTAGGACAAAATTAGTAAAAATAGGGTGTGAAAATTAAAACAGATAAATAATCAATGGTGTAAAGTTTTTGCCCAGACTACCTAAAATTCCTGACTCCGCCACTGATTATTCAGTATGTATATACGGTTTAGGTGTCACTTTAAGTGTAAGGTTAACATTTCTCTTTAGAATAATTATCCACACAAAAGAGATTTTAGTGCTGCAAAATCAAAGATGCTTCTTCTCTAGAATGATACATTAACAGTGTGTTTGTTTTGAATGAATTAGCGACGAGAGAAATGTAAGGGAGAGAGTAAGGTGAGAAATAGACTATTTCTTCTGCTTGGTTTATCAAAGAAATAGGGGCGAGAGATAAATAATGGTGGGGCCATACACTTTTTACTTTCTGCGCTCACATGCGAAGAAATGAAACTGTAGCAATTTATTCATTTATTTTTCCACATATACCCTTTAAACTGATTGGTGTCCATATGCAGGTGCTTACTTTCAATTTATTGCATAATATAAATAGTAGTAATACTTATTATTGTGGAACCCAAAAAAAATACTTATTCTTTTGAATGCATATTGATAATCAATAATAAAAATTAAATTATAAATTAAACTAATTTATAAAACAAATTTGACGAGAGTAAATTAATGATTTAATAAATATATATATATATATATATATATATATATATATATATATATATATATATATATATATATATATATATATATATGATTTACTCTATAACTAACCAAAAAATTTAATTTTAAAAAAATAATTATTGATTTTTAATTTAATTAAAAATAAAATATTTAAATTTACTTTGTTAGAAAATAATCACTACATATTTAAAAGAGTTGTTAGAAAATGTATTTTAAATAATTAAAAAAAAATATTTTTTAAATATAAGGGTATTTATGTACTTTCAAAAATAATTATACTTCTCTCTCTTCTATTTCTCTTATACTTCTCTTATAACAAACAATCTATCAAATCTACTCTATTTCTCACATTTTTCTCTCTTCTTACACTCTCTCTTATCTATTTCTCTCTTCACAACTTCTCCTCCAAACCAAACACACCCTAACTGAAAAACGTAAAACCGTCAAATTATATTTGTAAAAGATCCTTTGACATTTGTTCTAGGTTCTTGAAAACCGTAAGAACTCTATTATTATAAAAAAGGGCAATGCTAACGAGTGTTCTGGAGACAGTCGTTAAAGATCATTAATTGCATTTTAAATCTATTATTATTCTTAAAAAAGTTTATTAAATGTGATTTAAGACAAAAAGTGTTATTTAAGAACAAAAAAATTGAAATTTTTTAAACCATAAAAAAATTGAGACGTTATAAATTATTATATTTATTGTTGTTAATTGTTGCTGCATATTTCATTTGCAATACCTACTGATTTTTTATTTCAAAAAATACTATTAGTTCTTTTTAAATTATTCTCATATTGTAATGATAATGATATTGAAATGAGATTGTAATGTTTTAATCCCAAGTTTCATTTAATTTCACGTGTATAAATTTTGTAGTGTATGAAAAAGAAAATGAGTGAATGAGTTAATGTGAGTGAATTTAATAATTAAATATATTTAATTATAGTTTTTTTAAAGAATAAAATTACAAATAAAGTTCATTAAATGCTTCTTATCCAGTGTCTCCGGAGCACTGGTTAACATGACCCTTATAAAAATTTAACAAACGCCTCATATTCAGGTACCTATAAATTTTAATCCTATAAACTTCATGACCAATATTAAATATAGGGCATGGAGTTTTTTAGGGTTAGAAAATGCGTCTACTAAAATATGAAGTTTTGTTAGACTTTTAGAGTGGAGTCACTACTATGGAAAATGCATTTAACAACGGTTGGGAAATATATATAATCACGCAGGATCGGGTGTTGTTATGTAGCGTGTGGTAGTATATGCGGCACTTTCAATCACGGTCCAGTGACCGTCGTAGTAAACAGTAAAGCGTGCGCTCTTTAACAACGGTTGTTCCTAATAACCGTTGTGATATTATATGTGAATAAATGTCAATCGTATCATACCAGAATCAGCAGTACACCATTTTTGAATTTTTATCAAAACTTGTAATATAAGTACACAATAAATTTGAGCAGCTCGAGGTATGCAATCTTTCCAACTTCCAAAGAGAATAGAAAGCGTAAAGAGTTAAAGAAACAATAATGAGCATCTTTGGTTTTCAAACTTCCAAGAGAAGAAGATGAAGAATCAGAAGGAACAATATAAAAGTGGAAGAACCAAAACACAAAAACAACTTCATTCAAAGGAATCAACATGTGTTATTCTGCTCAAGCTACCAACAATGTTGAGAATCCAAATGTTGTTGTTGAGGATGTTGTGGTGCAAAACCAGACTAAGCCTCAAGACGTTGTTGTAGATGGTGTTGTGGTGCAAAAACAACATTAGATTCTAGATGTTGCTGAAGAGGATGTTGTGTTTAGACTAATGAGAGCTCTCAGGGTGAGGAAAACAAGAATAAGAATAAGAAGAAGTGCATGTTTGGATTGGCTTCTACAAGCCCCAAAAGCACTTCTAGTGCACTTCAACTTGAAAATTGATATTTTTTCTTGTTTGGATACTTTTTCAAAATCAATTCTCCTACTCCAAAAGCAATTCTAGTAGAAGCTACAATTCCTAGCTTTTGAGTTTAGTAGAATCAATTCTACATATATTATATATTATTTATTACAACTTTTTTAAATTTTCCTTTTTTACCCTCTTTAATTTTTATCAATTACTTCTTTTCTTTTTTATTTGTATTAGAATTTATTACCATTTTGGTAATTATCCAATTCAAAATCACTTTTGATAAAACTATCCAAACAACATTAATTGATGTCAATCACTTCTATATCATTGTATTCAAACATAAATCAATTATTCTAAACTCAATTCTGTTGAAATCAATTCTACTAAACTCAATTCTTCCAGAATCAATTCTGTCCACCGCCAAACAAAACACACCCGAAGAAGAATGTTGAGGTAAATAACTAATTTTTTCGATTTTGATGATGATGATGAGGCCTATTGTGTTTGGTCTAATTTTATCTCAGCGAGAGAGTTTATATATGATTTTTTATTATGTAATTAAAGTTTATGTAATGAAGTTTTAATCTTTATGTTTAACTGTCTTAAGGTTATAAATTTAAACTATCAGCTTAAAGTATCAACTTAAGCTATCAGCTGAAACTACAAATTGGATAAACTAACAAACAGATAATTGTAATTGAAAATTAAACAGCTTGCGATGAACTTACTCGTAAGAAAACGTCTTTTAGTTGCATTTCTGTCAAGTTCACTACATCTTCAACTATTACATTTCATAACAAAGTAAGTATTAAACATAAAGCAGATAAGAATCAGTATAAAATTTTTAAATATCAAACCCTAATTCAACTATTGTATTTCATAACAAAGTAAATATTAAACATGAAGGAGATAAAAAAACACAACAACTTCAAATTTCCAGAAAATCTCTCTGACTTCAGTTTGTTCTTCAAATTCTTGTTCTTCTTTTTTGAATCTTCATACATAACCTTCAAATAGCCCACAACTTTCAACTCTGACTTCATATTACTCTCATCTTTATTTCCCAATTTTTCTCTCATGTCTCATTCCATATGAACAAATTACATATTTCATCACTCCTCCAAAATGGACATCTCCAAAAATGTCTTCCTTTATTTTGTCCCTTCTTGCATTGGTATGAAACCATACGACTATCACAACCACAAAAGTTTCCAGATCTAGATTTTACAGTGGAAGAAGACATAGTAAAATCTTTGGATGAGTTTGTCTTCAAATGCGACATTTGAAACGAAAGTGAATAACAACAATGAGTATGGGTGTTCTTGTTTCTTCCCGACAATGTCGACGACATTGGTGTTAGAGTTTGTTTCTTTTTTCAGTGGAGAAATGGATACTTAGTGTTTAACATATATAAAGAAGCGCCAGTGTGTAACAACGATTTTATAAAGGAACCGTAGTGATATACCTATTATTTCTTAATTAAATATAAATAAAATTGAATAGGCACGCATTAACGTAAAATGGATTAACTATTTGTGGAATTTGAGGATCGAACCCAAGAAAGATGGGTTATATCACCACGATTAGGTAATTAACCGTAATTATAACCTTAAAATTTTTAATAAAAAATAAAAAACAATTGTTAGCGCATGAGTTTAGAAGTGTCACCACGGCTTTGGGGGTGAACCGTGGTGACATTGGCGTTGTTGTTTGTGTGTTTTATAGTAGTGGATTTTAGGTTTTTAGGGACTTGGAACCTTATGCCTCTTACATCTGGATGAAAACAAATATGTCAAATAATCTTTTTGCAAATACGATTTAAGAGTTCTACGCCTTCTGACTGCTCAGATCAAGCGTCCTTCTTATACCTTATGCCTCTTACATCTGGATGAAAACTTATCTAAGGAGACATTTGTAGTCTATAAATTCTAATTTAACGATTCTTAGAACTCTATTTGGCGTGGTTCATGTGTGCCACTAAGGATGGATCAGATCATAGTTCTTAAGCCTTATAAGTTGTTTAGGGGTGAAGAAGTTCTATAGGATCGTCAATAGGTATATTGGATGGATCTGACGGTCTTCTTTACAAGTTTTTGTAAGGATCCCACAACATGCATGATCAAAGTTGTTGGGCTATGACTCAAAATGAGAGAATTTTTATATCATAATATATTTTAAAAAATTACAGTTATGAAAATGGGCCACTTTCGATGTGAATTTTCTAGCTACACTCTACAAGAGAATTTTGTTTGGTGTTACGATGGTTCTAATTTTCGCTAAATAGGGTTGCGACGATTTTTCAATCGTTGTAAAACTTTGTGTCGCAGTCTTTTTTTGTTATATTTTGAAACTTGCTCAAAAGCGTCATTGCAACAGTTGTGACCGTTGTCAATTTTTTACATTCTTTTTACAGGTTAATAGCAACGGTTCAAACAAATCACTATTGCGCTAAATTTAGTTTTAATATTTTCAACAACAGATTTAACTGTTAATTAAAAAAATTAGTGTTTTTTCCATCTTTCGTTACTCATTGTTATTCTAACTATCATAATTAACATTCATATAAATAATAATTGCATATAACTATTTTAGCGTATCTATCTAATTAATTATAAACTTAAATATACATTTTAAAATATAATATTACATAGATGGAAATACCTAAATTCTCCATCCCACAAACTATAAATTATTATCTATGTTGTTAATGGCTAAAATCAAGCATAGTAATGTTGAGATTTAAGAGAGATTTTCAAAATATGATCATCTTAGCGGAACAATTTGGATGAAGTGTGCTATAATTTCGATCACGAGCGTGAAAAATATCATCGTCTCTACAAAATTCACCCGAGTGCAAAGTGGAACGCTGTGCTAGCCGTTTTCTGAGAATCGCAATTAGAATTGTTGGGGAAAACTTCTCTATTTATAGAGAGCTACTAAAATTCTGATGCTCTTATTTTGCATGTGTCCAAAATAAGTCTAATCTTATTTATATTTAATAAACTCTTTTTAAATTAAATAAAATAATATTTATATTCAATTAAACATTTTTAATAAAATAAAAATATTATATTATATTATATTATATTATATTTAATAAACTGTCAATTCTCATTTATTTAATTAAATCATATTTAGTTAAATAAGTTATATGTGTGTGTTAATGTATTAAATAAACTAAATATTATTAGCACATAATTAAATTAATTCTTATTTAATTTAATCATTTATTTCATTATCAGTACTTTATGTGTGTGACCATGTAGGTTATCGTAATGTTGCCAATAATATTAAATCACCTATTTAATATCATGAACGATGAGTGGTATGGCAACACGTCACTGCTACTCAAGTGATAAGTGATGGGAATATTGTGTGATCTCACATAACCTTTATATGATAATGATCATGTGTATAATTACTTTTTTGCCCTTATATTTATATTGAACACTGGTTATAGAATGTGTCACCCTTGTATAGTCCAATATAATATTCCTTGATCCCCGAGTATGTTTGATAACAAAAAATAAGCCAAGTATTTAAATCGACTTATTTGAGCATGAGCATGCACCATTAAGACCGCTCATAGATATTACTCTCATATATGTAGGATGGGCAAATTTCATCTAGGTTACTCATTTTTCTTAACATAATTTGTTGAGTACCCATCAATCATCTTTATAACCATAATATTAAACACAATCTTTGATTGCTAATAAAGTACTTAACTCCACATCTAGGGCCTATAGTGGTATTAAGTCGAAGGGTGGTATACATCATAATCACTAATAACTTATAAAACTTACATAACAAACTATGCAGTATTATCTTGGTGGATCATTCCAGTATAAATAAATATTATTCCTAATATTTATACATGTGTGAGGACTTGATATCTCATAGCTATAACTCGCGAGATACGGTTATCAGTCTAGTCATATAATAGTCTCTGTGAATTAATGTTGTCTTATTCGACAATAAAGCTTGACTACGTATATTTTAAGAATAACGTTCTTATGTTTAATGAGTTCTCATGATTAAGTCACATTTAATGGGTCATTAAATATATTAATTACTATAAGGATTTTATTATGTCATAAACAACTAACACAATAACTACAATGTCTAATTATATATATATATATATATATATATATATATATATATATATATATATATATATATATATATATATATATATAATATATATTAAGGTCATGATACAAAAGAAAATACAACAAATAATGATTGGCTATTAGGACTTACTCCAATGGATACCTCACACTATAAAATAATACAAACATCTGAATTTCACTACTGTATTGACATATACATATAACTTAGTGATTTTTTGTCTTTTTTAATAATAATAGAAAGAACAATTAGGTAACAAAATTGGGACTAAAGTCTTGAGGAAGTCATTGCATCAAGTCAGAGACTCGGCCAAAAGAAGAGTGTACCACCATTCACATGCAATATTTTTAGTTACACAACCTTCTACTGTGACTTCAGAAGGAATGTTTTGTTCAATCATGTCCTCAAGGCTCAAATGAAACAATAAAAATTACAATTTTATATGTATTATTCAATACATATTCAAAAATATGTTAAACCAAAATTAGATACATATGTCATACCACCAGCGATGGTTATACCTTAATGTGACTATTGTGGCGGGGCACATAAACGACGAGTGCAATTCTAAAGGATTTATTTTTGAAGAAACTATGTATATGGATTATTATCAAGGGAATAATTATGTCTCTAATTCTTGTTCTCCTACATATATGGTTGATTATAAAGAGTAATACAAAATTAACATCTTCCATATTCAAATTAGCAAGAATTCTATCTAAATTAGTAGCATTCGTCACAACAATACCATTAACCACATAAAAATAGACCTCAACTATGGTACAATATTGATAATTAACAACCACATCAACAAGACCAATAACCTTATGAGACCAAGAGATCTACCTCTCTAGGGGGGCTGTAGTAGAATACTTGAGATTTTCTAAAGAAACTTTTAGAATTTCGAAAAAGAAGAAAGTATATGCAAGCTTTCAACACATAATGCTAAAAAGTAGAAAAGAATTTAGAAGAGTCAGTGCTAAAAAGGTATATAAACGATAAAAAATGAAAAGGAGTAGAAAAAACAAGGCGAAGGAAGTAGTTGAAGAAGGAAAATAGTGAGAAGGGTGTGAGGAAAAGGAAGAAAATATTGGGGAAGAAATTTTGAACAAAGGAAACAAAAATTATGAGCAACCCCCAATGTGCACATAATGACGTAATGAAAGATATTATTGGAGATGAAAGTTTAACATATACAACATTTCCTCCATTGGAAGAAGTAATAGAAGTAGATGTAACACTAGAAGGGGAAGCAGAAAAATGTGTCAAACTTCTGAAAGCTCCAACATCTAAGGAAGTTCAAACAACAATAAGAAAATTAATCGAAGATAAACCAACTGAAGTTGTTCAGAAACAAGCAATTCTGAAAATCAAGGAACTTCCATCACTTTTAAAACATGATTTTTGGTGGAGAACTCACAAATCAAGCCATTATAAGAAAATTCTTGATCAAATTAGAAGAAGAATGTAAACTACTTGTCCAACCTTAAATGCATTTATATCTCAATATAATTGAAATAGTAAATAAATAAATCTTGAAGCTACTCGAATAAAGGTACCCAATCTTTTACAATACATGGGTAAACCCAACTCATGTAGTTTCAAAGAAAGGGGAGATGGTTATTGTCGAGAATCAAAATAATGATCAGCTCATTCTAGCCAAAACAGTTACACGATAGAGAATGTGCATTGACTATAGAAGACCAAATCTAGCGATGAAAAAAGATTATTTCTTCCTTACTATTCATAGATCAGATGCTTGACAGGTTATCTAGTAAGTCATTTTATTATTTTTCTTCATGGCTACTCAATTTAAAACCAGATTGCTATTGATTCTAACTAACAAGAAGACATTTTTCACATGTCTATTTAAAATCTATGCTTATCGAGGATTCCATTTTGTCCAATACCGCTAACTAAATTTCAAAGGTGTGTTTTTTTATCTTTTTACTAAGATTGAAAATTCCTTAGAGAAAAGTATAAAAGATTTTTTCTATTTTTGGACATGTTATATTTTACAAACATCATACTACAAATATTTTAAATTTTCTAAACTTCTAGATAATATGTTAGTTAAGAAAAATTATTTTAACCTTGATAATTAATGTAAAAAAAATTCACACTAATAAATATAAATTTAGTCACACAACTTGTTTTCATAGCAATTTTTTTGGAATTCCGCTTTATGTATATGTGTGATGTTAATAATTATATTAGTAGAGTTATGCTTAGTCAAAATAACACAAATAATTCCACATGGAATAAAATATGCAAGCAAAGTTTTCAATGCAAATCTAGGCATACCATCTTCGCTCAAACTGCCACATGATGTTATAACAAAGAAAAGTCTAGTTGATCGAGCAAGGGAATCATTTCTTATCTATCTAAAATACATGGGATGTTAGAACAGGAAATGTTCTGATCAATATTCTTAGTTTTGATGATAACATTATGTATGAATTTTGTATAAGACAATGTGGTACTCTAATCCTTTATGTTTTCCATTTCAGGAAAAGTATAAAAGAGTATGCACAAATCAGCGCTCAGAAGCACTGACCCAGAAGTTCTGGATGGCTTCATCAGAACATGGTATGGCAAGACATCAGAAGATGCTCCTGCAGAATCAGAACATGAACTGGAAAGCATCAGAAGATGGCAGTCAGAAGTACAAGCTCTGAAGCTCTGATGGTATCACGCTTAAAGCTCTTCAAAGTCAGAAGACAGAAGATGCTCTGCACCAAAGCTGATGACTCTGATATTCAAACGTTGCTATCAACACATTCTGAGTCCAGAAGAAAGTACAAGATGAAAGGCTGTAACGTCAAATCTCTGACTGACAAAAGGAACGTTAGAAGCTACAAAAGGCAAAATCAGTAAAAGCAGCAAAAGCATGGCTCGAGGTAGTTGACAAAAGTGTGAAACATTAAATGCAGCGTTGTACTATTCACGGAAAGCATTAAATGCTCCCAACGGTCATTTCCTCTCAAGCGCCTATATATAGAAGTTCTGATCAGAAGTAAAAAAAACTCTTGCGCAAACTTACAGAAACGTTGTCAAAATCAAAAGCTAAAGAACTTCATCTTCAACCTCACAAACTTTGTAATATCTTAGTGAGTGTTAAGAATTAGAACTTAAGAGAAATATCACAATTGTGATTACAGCTTTATTAGAAGCAAATTAAACTCTTGTAAACATTTATTTTACATTGATTGTAAAAGGAATTCCTAGAGTGATCAAGTTGTGATCTGTAGACTCTAGAAGACTTAGAGGGTATCTAAGTGGAAAATCATTGTAATCAGTTGGATTAGTGGATTAAATCCTCAGTTGAGGTAAATCAACTTGTCAGGGGTGGACTGGAGTAGTTTGGTTAACAACGAACCAGTATAAAAATAATTGTGTTTATTGTTTTTATCTTCCAAGTTTTTGAGTTACACTTATTCAATCCCCCCCCCCCCCCCCCTTTCTAAGTGTTTTTCACTCCTTCATGAGATTCCTATCTAAACCATTGAAGAAGGCAAATGAAATATATTTTTCTGACTTTGTGTCCTCCTTGACATGGGGGTGAGGCGTTAAGCTTGTGACATTAAAAAAAAAATTCTTTAGGGGCAACTCAAGGATGGTAACAAGATTTTTATTGTTTTTTAAAAAAAATTATTTTTTCGTTATATTTTTTTATTTGGTTAATTGGTGGGTAAGAATTGCAACTCCAAAGTTGAAACTGTTATCAATGAAAGTGTTTGAAATCTTGAGATTTAGTGTGTCTTAAATTTTTTTTCCTAACTACTACGCTCCTAATGGCTAATGATAAATAAGAGTTTGGTTATGAAAGATATCAAATATGAATGTTCAAGATCAATGGAAGTTCAAAATGAATGAAGGAAGAATAACAACTAAAGATGGAATTCTAACTCACATATCTTCCAACTTTCAGATACCTAAACAAGTAAGATTGATTCAAGTGATTATTGTGTACTATGTTATTTTGAATATGAGTGTATCCATGTCTAGTGAAATTTTATAGAACTCGCATTATTTCCTTACGGTTAATCATATTGTTATTTTCGTACATAAGGGAAATGTTCATAGTACCTAGAGCTTTTTTATGACTACCCTATTTTGATTTAATTGTATATCTCTTTCTAGCCTCCTTGAGCATAAGTCCTTTTTTGTTTTTTAAAATCGGAAAAAATTGGTATGCATCACAAACTAC
The DNA here is from genome assembly GCF_029867415.1 of Vicia villosa. Lineage (NCBI taxonomy): Eukaryota > Viridiplantae > Streptophyta > Magnoliopsida > Fabales > Fabaceae > Vicia > Vicia villosa. Next base: position 218,619,856 of record NC_081181.1, read on the forward strand.
CTATAACTACCTTTTCCTTGGAGTTAAGTAGTCATCAGAAAAAAAGTTAAGTATATCATACTTTTAAGTTTATGGTTGCTCTAGAATAACAATGTGTTAGGTTTGGGATAGTGGTATCAAAGGTAAATGGCATAAGTGACACGGTGAAAAGTGCTGAGAAAAATAGGTATCCATCGAGAGAAAAAATAAAAGAAATAGAAAGAAAAAAGAGCTAAAAAGCAAAAGAAAATGGTACCGATAAAAGAACTTGAGTCGAAGCAGATAAATTTCCATGTTTTCTAAAAATCTCTTTTTCAAGTGTCTTATTTGAGAACAAGGAAAGTTTAAGTTTAGAATTGTGATGACAATACCATATGATGTTTTTAGTATTAAGTTCCTTTAATTTTAAGTACTTTTACTATTAAATTGTTTATATTTTCGTATGTTTTAATAAACAATTCAAAGATTCGCGGAATAGATTAAACTATGCTAAAATAATCCTAATTAGACAAATTTCATAGTATTTTACACTGAAAGTTACGATGAAGAAGAAATAAGAGATGGAACACAAAGAACGAAAGAAAATCATAAAATAGTATAATAAGCATACAGATCGTAGCGCACCGGCCCATAAGCATAGAGGCAAAATTCAACATTGGCAAGTAACAATGGCACTCAAAAGACTTAATGACGCTATTCAAAATTTCTTCCCGAAGTTAAAACATAATTACTTAATCAAATTGCAGTGTTCTTACAAGGCATAACGGCGCTATCAATTCCTAAAATACCAAAGTGATGCGCCCATAAGTAGAGAGGATCAATCCCAACTTTTCGTCGAAGCATTAAATCATTTTAATTAATCAATTGAGGTGCGACTATAGCATGGCCCGACGCAATATTGTTTAATCATAATTTTACATATAAATTAAAAAATATATATATGTTTAGTTATAGAGGATTTGAGTTTATAGAGTCTTAGGTGTTTTTCTGATTTAAGAAAAGGTGAAAACAAAGGCTATCATTAGAAGTTTCTTCTTCCTTATTGTTAATCTTTATATTTTCTTTTTAATTATAAATATCATGAATCCCTTAAGGATGAGTGACTAGTCCCCTTATATTAGGTTCCTTCTAGATGATTTTACCCTAAACATGTGATTCAATGTAATCTTCTATGACTCTTTTTATAATTTTTTTAGTATAGTTATATAGTTTTATTTAAGTTTAATTATCTCTCTTTCATCTATAGAATTAAGATATTTTATCTAGAGGGCAATGAGACACAACGGTAACATGTTCATTTGATTGGCAGAACTATAAGATTGTAGTCATTGTTCGCATTGCAAAAAGAATAATCTCAACCATTAGTCTAGTTTGATGCACTATAGAACCTTTGTCTTAGAGGTTGGAGACTCCTAATATTTAGGGGTTGCTCTGACGAAGTGGGTAGTCTTGTGATTAGAGACTTCCAGTTTTTGGGAGGTTCTGATGTATACTTCTGTGTTTAGTAAAATTGTCTTTTTATTTTGTTACATAAAACCTTCGTATTAGTGATTGGAGACTCCCAGTATATGATGGTTTCTATGATGAAGTGGGTCGTCTTGTGACTGAAGACTCTCAACATCTAGGAATTGTGGGGTTGTAATTATGTGTTTCGTAAAATGTAATAATTAAATCAGATTCATTATAGGAATATTCATATGAATTTTCATATCTATGGATAGATAATTCGAAAGGAGAACTTAATGGTTTTTATTTTAGTCAATCGATGTTCGCAATTATCTAGTTTACAATTGCACAAATGACCAATCAATTGCGCTCTGCACTCTATCGTTCTATATTCACAAGTACATTCACATTGTCCTTGTATGAGATTAACACAATCTTTATAGATACGATAATTTTACTAGTTACATTGTAGTTTCGTTGACACAATTTCTACGAATGCAATTTATACTTCCAACAATAGTGAATCTATTAACCAAAAGTTCAACACCTAACACAATTATCAATCATATTGAAAGAATGAACATTCTGAATAAGTCCTTGTTAATATTATACTGTGACCTATGTATATGCATGCATGAATAAATCCTTGTTAACATTACAGTGAATTTGAAAAGATATATGAGAGACATAAATTATAGTATTTCATAAAATTATTCAAAATAAGTAGATTTATAATATATGAAATGAGTCAAATTGATAAATAACTTGTGAACCTCATTATCTGATTATTTAAGTTTAAAAAAAGGTAATGATATTAAGATAAATAAAAATATATTATTTATTTTTCTCATAAAAGGAAGTATTTTTACCATAAATAAGTTAAAGGAAAAAGTAAAGAGAACAAAATATTTGCTTGTTTGTTTTAGCTTTGACAAAATGAGTCTTTTCTTTTTGTATTTTAAATAATAGATTTTGTAAAACCGTTTTTTAAAATATTAAAAAAAAATTATATTTATTTTTTCTAAATTAAAATATTAATTTCGACATCCTATAACATAAATATATATAATTGAAGATTGAAACATAGTCGAAACCGCAATTTTTTTTAAAAAAATTATATTTCAATAACGATTTTTATGAAAATTGTTTGAAATAGTTTCAAAATTAAGTGGTTTTTAAAAAAATTGATATTTAAATTTTTTTATCTAAAATAATATTTCGAGAATAATTATTTAAACTAAATTTTTTTTTTGAAACTTTTATAAAAAAATTCTTTATAAATTTTTTCACACAAAATTATGTAACACTATAAAAATCATTTTTTTAAATAAAATACAATTTCAATCAAAAAATTGAAAAAAAATGTAGGTAGTTTCTTTTTTCACTCTTATGCCTTCTCACAAACCCTTGACAAAAATTCAAAAAATGCCACTAGTTTTCAAAGATGCATCTCTGTACGCATCTATTTTCTACAAAATTAAACACAAACGAGTGTGGCACCTTATTATACTTAATTTAGATATGCATACCCGAAAACATCTATTTTTTTTACAAAAAAATAATGTTTTCGGATATGTATATTCCTAAATGTCCTGTTGTATTTTTTTTAATTTAGTATTGAATTTATTCAAATAGCCAGACCTAACATCCATGCATCTTCAATGCAACAAATATGTAAATACTAAATACCAACAATATTCTATTTAGAAAAACAATTGAAAAATAAAAAAATGATTAAAATAAAATTCTAAAAATCTAAAAATACAACTAAAAATAAAAAATAAATCAGCTAAAGATTATACAATTTTTTTGAAAATATTAATTCAGAAAATAAATCAAATAAAATAGAAAATCTGAATTTTTTTTTTAATTTTATTTTATGAAATGCCACGGTAAAATTCGATTTAGAGTTGATCTTCTAAAAAACTGAGTTTTTTACGCTAGATCGCATAAAGGCCAGAAATGTATAAACGCGAGGGACAGAACACGAGGATACAATTCCTATAACTTTAATATTGGTTTAAATCGACATAGTGTCCTCAAAAAATGGTGTCAATTTCAATGAAAAACGTATAGTAGATGAGATAAGGGGTATTTTTAGAAATGTATCTCCTAATTCACCCTAAAAAATTTCGAAGATATATCTCCAAACTAATTTTTGATAAAAGAAAATAAACTGAAAGTGCATTCGAAGATGATTTTTGAAAATTTCTAAAAATAATTTTAAATTTTTACATATGTAAAACATACCATAAAGATGAAAAAAGAAATTGCCAAAAATGTATCATAAATTAAAATGTTGTTTTAATTCTCTTATATAAATTCATGATAGAGTTATAACACCAAATATGTTTAAATTGAATTTTGTAACACCAAATATCCTTAAACTGAATTTTGTAACACAAATCACTGATATCTAGGAAAAGAAATGCTCACAGAATGTAGGAGTAGAATAGAAGTGATATCTGGAGGAGGTTCATGAAGCACACTCTGATATACAGCGCCTCCTTTACTTTGTTTATTGATATACTCGTATTATATTGTATATTATCTAAATATATGCAATTCTTAAAGAGATGAGATGATGTAATTTGATATGATATAATATCTTAGCACACCATTTTCATTATATTTTTATTGGGTTGAGAAAGAGATAGATAGAGATATGACATCAATATCCGCCGCTTCACTGTTAGCTTCAGCTAGGTATGCTTCCAAGCGTCAGCGATGATAACAATATTAAGTGTTTTTCAAATAAAAAATTTGTTGAAATGAAATTATGAGAATGGTTAAGTGTGGATTAACCTGGATTCAGTTTAGGAGAGTTTTATATTGAAATAAATAGTTGGGGGTTAACTTACGGAAAAAGACGTTTTCTAAATTAATGAACACATGACCAGGAAAAGCTATTAAACATTTTAATACATCAAATATCTACTCAGTAGACACCAAACAAATAAGTGTTCCTTTAAACAATAATCAGCACAAAATGATAGACACGATTCTTAAATCTCGGTTCAAATATATAGCAACAAAATATTTGGTCTAAAATCATCGGCATTTGTGAGAAGTTGTTAAGTTTTGGTGCAGTCACCGAGAAGTCTAATTCAGACTCTCATAGAAGAAAAAAGATTTATAGTGATCGGTGTGAAAATGCGGTGAATATAAAGAAACAATTAGAAAATTGAAATATAATGACACTACAATCAGCATCTTTTGAAATTGTTGATTGAGCAAGAATATGTATTTAGGTATAGAATATTTGGTGATGAAAAATCCTTCTGAGATATATCATGAGTGTTGGATTTGGCCTCCCATCTTATATGTAGAAAGACCCAAATATAAATAAATAATTTGTCTCACTTATTTAAGTGGAGATGATTAATTTAGGATTGAGAGAGAGAAAAAATAAGGATTCAAAAGAGATAGAAAAAAAAGGAGAGAAACCAATTCTTGTTTTTCTGCAACCAGTCTCACTAAATCGACAATCCACGATTCTTTAACCGTTGGATTGAGCTCAAGTTTGAAGGGAACGTTTGCAACACCTGTATCTAAATTTTCACCGTTCAGAATTTGAAAATAGGGTATAAGCTGAGAGATATGTGCTTCGCACTGAAGCTATAGATTTGGGTAATTTTTCAGCTTTTTTGTTCTTGTTTGTAAGCTAATTTTGCTTTTTGATTTGCGGTTGTTAGCAATTTTTTTTTGAATCATTTTAACACTCTCTTATACCCCCTATTTGATTATAGTGGAGCTATTTATTTGGTCTAGACGACTCGTAGTTTTTACTTTCATATTGAGGGGTTTTCCACATTAAAATATTGATATTCTTTCCTGCTTTTATTAGTTCGATTTGTGCCATATATATTTGTTGTTGATCCTAATAGATTCATACAAGTTTGGGGGATTTATATCTGTTGCGTATTGGTCTGTAATTGTCTGTTAATTTCTCATCATAGTGGCATCAGAGCTCTTGGTTAAGGGTTATTTTACTTGTTTGAATGGTGGAGTCAAATACAAAGATGAAGATGGTATTGTTGAATGGTTCAAATTACCATTTATGGAAGGGTGAGATGAAAGACTTACTATTTGTGAAGAAATTGTATTTATCATTTTTTTTTTAATTTCGCAAAGTCGAATTCTATGTCTGATGAAGAATGGGAGCTTGAAAATCAACATGTATGTGGTTTTATTCGACAATATGTTGAAGATAATGTTTATAATCATATTGCTAATAAGACACGTGCAAAAACTTTGTGGGAGAAGATAGAATCCTTGTATGCCTCTAAATATGGGAATAATAAATTGTTCTTGTTTAATAACTTTATAAGTTTGAAGTATAAGGAGGGAACTTCTATTTCAGGTCATTTGAGTGAATTTCAAGGATTCCTTGATCAGATGTCAGGAATGAGTATCAAATTTGATGATGAGCTTTTGAGACTATTTCTAGTGATATCTTTACTAGAATCTTGGGAGACGCTTCAGGTTTCAATCACAAGTTCTCCTCCTAGAGGTGTTGTTTTTTTGGAAACAGCTAAAAGTGGTATTCTTAATTAGGAGATAAAAAGGAAGGCACAGATTTCTTCATCTCAATCTGATGTACTTATCATTAAAAATAGGGGAGAAGTCATAAAAGGTATCAAAGGATGGTAGAGAGAATAGAAGAAGCAAGTCAAAGCCACGATACAAGTATTTGGAGTGCCATTATTGTCACAAAACAGGACACATACAAAAGTATATTTATCAGTGGAAAAGGGATAACAAAGGCAAGAAAGGTATATCTAAACAAAGAGTAATGATCTTGTTATTTTGTATGATCATGAGTCTATTAATCTTGTATTTGAGGAGAGTATGTGGATAGTTGACAATGGTGTTATATTGCATGTTATACCAAGGAAGAATTTCTTCGCATCTTATACTTCTGGTGACTTTGGAGTGTTGAAAATGGATAATGATAGTATATCTAAGGTAACTGGTATTGGTGATGTTTACTTGCAAACCAACATGGGAATGTACTCCCTCTGTCCCAAATTATAAGAGAAATTCACTTTTTTGATTCATTGAATAATTAATGTATCTGGCCTATATATAGACCAGATACATTAATTATTCAATGAATCTAAAAAGTGAATTTCTCTTATAATTTGGGACGGGGGGAGTAATTGTTATTTAGAGATGTCAAACATGCTCCAGATGTCCGCTTTAATTTAATCTTTGTGCATATGCTTGATGATTGTGGTTATAACAATCGCTTTGGTTCTGGAAAGTGGAAACTCAACAAAGGTAATCTGGTTGGGGCTAGAGGGGAAAAGCTTTATAAAGTGTATTGGATAAAAGTCTTGGTTGTTAGGGACAATGTGAATTCTATCGACATGGAAGCATCTTTATGGCACTGAAGACTTAGTCATATTAGTGAAAAAGGGCTGAATGTTTTGGCCAAAAATGATGTTCTTCTTGGATTAAAGAATGCAGATTTGGAGAAATGTTCTCATTCCATGACTGGTAAACATACTAAAGTATCTTTCAAGAGACATCCTCCCTCAAGGAAGTCAAAGTTACTTGAATTAGTATTAAAGGAAAAATCCTTTAGTGGTGCACTTTATTTTGTTACCTTTACTGATGATTGTTCCAGGAAACTATGGGTTTATGCCTTAAAGACAAAAGACCGAGTGTTTGAAAAGTTCAAAGAATTCCATGCTTTGGTTGAAAGGAAGACAGATGAGAAGCTAAAATATGTTTGTTCTAATAATGGGGTGAGTTATGTGGACCATTTGATGCCTATTGCAAGAAGCATGGTATTACACGTGAAAATACTCCTCCTAAAACTCTTCAAATTGAATGGTTTAGCAGAGAGGGTGAATCGAACACTAAATGAGAGAGTAAGGTGTATGCTCTCTAAAGCTAACACTCGCTGATACATTTTAGAATATTTAAGAAACAACTTCACATAAAGATTTTGTAACTTTATACTCCTCTCTCTCTCTCTCTCTCTCAAACCGTATAGATAAATGCCATCAAATACCAAGTATAGGAAGTATAAGTTAGATAAAACTTAAAATGAAAATATATATACATATCTCATGATGTGAATATTGTCATTTCTCGTCATTCCTAATGGTTAGGGTTGTTCATGGTACTGTTCTTTAAGAAAATTGAACTGAACCATATTGAATCATTATATAAGGTTATTCAAACTGAACCGAACCGTTTCAATTATTGTAGAACTGAATTGAACCAAAAGTTTTGGTTTGGTATAACGGTTCTGAATTCCGAACCATACCAAACCATTAGAAGACAAATTTTTCCAAACTAAACCATTTGTTAAAGAACCAAACTGTTATATTTGGTTTTGAATTATTTTTAATAAAAAATTATTTTATTTTTTTGAAATTTTTAATTTCGAAAAAACCCAATTTTTTATTTTCTAAAAAACCTGACTTTTTTTATTTTCTCAGCTGCTTTGATCAAGACGACTAGGCCATCGCGGACCTTTTCACAATAGTCAAAGTGAACGCCATCGCAGCTGCTTTGATCAAGACGACTAGGCCATTGCAGACTTTTTCGCAATAGTCAAAGTGAACGCCATCGTGGCTGCTTTGATCAAGACGACTAGGACATCGCCGACATTTTCACAATAGTCAAAGTGCGTCATCGCGGCCGCTTTGTTCAATACGACTAAGCCATCGTAGACCTTTTCGCACCAGTCAAAGTGCGCCATTGCGGCTACTTTAATCAATACGACTAGGCCATCACGGACATTTTCGCGTCATTCAAATTGTGTCATCGTTGTCACTTTGATCAAAATGATTATGCCATCGCGGCCTCTTGTCGCATTAGTCAAATTATGCCATCGCGACCCTTTTGACACAAGTCGACTAGACCGTCGCGGCCCTTGGCCACATCTAGTCAAATACTTTATTTGGCATAACTCGGCAAGCTAAACTAACAAGCGGAGACACCTAATCTCTTCAAAACTTGTAAGAATTATTGGCAGGATCTAAAAAGTTTGAGCTCTTGTCACATCCGACCAATTACGTCATCACGGCTTTTGGTTGCAAACCACAGGGGGGCTTAAAAGTATAGCATGTACAAGCCAAAAGGGGCTTAAGTCATCGCAAGTTCGAGTCAATGAAATTATGACTCCATAACTACGCGTTCCGACTTCTCCACCTCTAGAACTTTTCGGGTTTTAGGACGCCGTCTAGACAGGAACTCATTTGGGGCTCCCCGTCTTACCAATATCAAGTTACTCTCAAACTTAAAGACTTCAACTGGTCGAGAACCCATTAAGGCTCTCTGAATTATGTGAACCTAGAATCAATCGAGTTCTACAAACGACCATAGGTCACAAACCTTCTCAGATTTCCCAAACTTCTGCGTAGATAACCCCCTATCGCATACCATCAAGTTGTGAAGACCTCAACCGAGAAGGAAAAAGGAGAATTCTGGAAACTCTTTGTCTGAACTCTTCGACCCTACGGGTCTCGAGATCGTGGGGCTTGACATATTCCATAATTCTCTAGAACAGGTTCCCAAGTCGAACATACCGAGCAATACTAAGAAGTAGTCGCATTCGAGTTAATACTAAAGCATCTAGGGTCGGAAGCCGGGACGATAGCCCGGAGCTATCATGATCGGGTCCGAAATAGAAGGATCAATGGTCATAAAACATTACTGGCCATTGATGGAGTCAGTTACAAGGGATTAATATGGACGTTACGACATGTATGAAACGGTTACGACGGTTACAAGGCGACTTAATGGTCATTAAGATCGAGGAACACTATATAAGGGACTCCCACACGAGGGATAAGCCAGAGACAATTATTGGGGGCATGCATTCCGTGATCATGCCACCCAAATCCCCCAATCCACTCTATATTATCCTTTGTGGCCTGCACTGAGGAGGAAGATACCTCAAACTCCTTTGTGACCTCGTCAGATTCGCTTCCGAGAGGTAATCAAAAGTGTTCTGCAGGAACATTAACAATGACAATGATGGAGAAAGGAACATAAAGGATTATGATGTGTTTGATCCTAATGCCATGAATACATTGATTATAATACCAATGACCACACAAGCATAGTTTGAATTCAAGCCTATGATGTTTCGAATGTTAGAAGCAATACGACAAAATTCAGGAGCGGCCAATGATGATCCATATTTGCACTTGCGGCAACTCGTTGAAGTAGTTATCAACATCAAAATACCTGGAATCATTATTGATGCTTTTAGACTCTGGATGTTTCCATAATCTCTAAAGGATAAATCCAAAAGCTGGTTGAACTCTATAGAGCCCAATTCCATAGCCACGTGGAATACCTTAGCTGAAATTTTTTTTGCTAAGCACTTTCTTCCTGTCAAGAATGCCAAGATAAGGAATGAGATTAATTTATTTAGACAAGAAGATAATGAGTATTTGTTTGAAGATTGGGAAAGATTCAAAGAGTTGTTAACTAAATGTCCTAACGATGGGATACCAATATGAATTTAATTGGAAACGTTCTATAATGGATTGGTACCTTTTTCAAGAAACATGTTGGATGCATCCTCCGGGGGAGGTTTGCTATCCAAATCCTATGAAGAAGGTTACAAGTTAATTGAAAGCATTACAGCTAACACCTACTAATGGCCAGCTATAAGAGTTATTGTTGTCTCCACTCAAAAGAAGCCAGTTGGTGTCTATGAAGTCACTGACACCACAACCCTTGCTACTCGAGTGGTTTAGATTCACCAAATGATGAAGAACATGATTATGAGTCCTGGCATTCCAGCAACCAAACCTGTCAAGGTTGTAATTGACGCATCAGAAGTTGCATGTGTCTATTTTAGGAGAGCTCGTTTATTTGATATTTCTCACCCAGCCTAGTTTTTGTGAACTATATTGGCAACAACAAGTACAAAAACCTCTACAACAACACTTACAATCATGTGTGGCATAATCATTCAAACTTTCAAACTTCTCATGGAGTAACTGAGAAGTGTTTGATTTATGGAAAAATATCACATTATAACATAGCATTTATCTTACTTAAATGACAAGTTTCTTACATAAAAACCCTAATTATTGAATACAATTGGTTTGTACAAGTTTACTTTGGATTTGGCTTGCTTTTGTGCATGATATGGTCCCTAAAGCAAAAACCAACAATCAGACACTTCGCTAAGCGAGCATTAGTGAACTCTAGCGAAGGCAAGACAAAAAGATACAAAATCCAAAAGATAGACACTTCGCTAAGCGAAGTTACAGTGAAAGCCTGGTTCGCTAAGTGAATGATATGCCGCTTAGCGAACCAATTCGGAAGTAAAATCATCTGATTTCCCCATCAGTGAGCAACAGCGAAGATAGTTCGCTTAACGAACTTTGGCGGTTTCTAAAAGATATTTGAAAGACTTAAGTCTGAAGAATGGTATTTCGCTAAGCGAACTTCACTTCTCTTAGAGAACTTTGGTTAGATATATAAATTAAAATTTTCTGCTCAAATAAATACTTAAGAACACAAACCTTAAACCCAAATAATCTTCAGCGTTTCCAATCCATCGTAGAGAACTATTCAAGGTAAATACTCTTGCAAACTTTAAATTTTTCATGATGTTGGATCTTCAAATCCTTGATAAATTTGAGGGGGGGTTAGATAAATAAATCATTTTCTCTTAAAGACTATTGCAAATCTTAAAGTATACGATAGTTTCAAGGGCTATATGATGTTTCAGAATGCTTTTATGATGGAAGTTATTTATGTTTCACGCGGATCACTAATGGTAATATCTTGAGCGTTGAGAGTCATGAAATGGACGACAAGGATTTGATTAAGGACGGGTTAGAACATTTATTTACAAATAAAAAATACAATGAAAAACGAGGTTCCAATGTTTCCTCGGTTTTTTGTAAAACCGACGGGTTTGAACATTTATTTACAAATAAAAAATAGAATTAAAAGAAAGGTTAGAACACCATTGTGGCACACATGGATTGGAATCATATCACTAGAATAACAATGATCACCTATATTCAAGTCGTAACGTCTCTTTTGGATTATCAATGAGGCTTTTGAGCTATTTAAACGTCTTGTTGTGTCTTCAAACATTGTTTCAAAGTATTTTCCTATTTTCAACGTCTCATTACCAACTCTCTATTTCTTGTTTCCTTGTTTCAAACTTCTATTCTTTCAAAATTGGATGCAAATTTGTTGTTCATTAGCAATGAAAAATATGTAGATTTCGATCATTTTGAACTAAGGAACATTGTTAACAAACAGAGGTTAAATGGTTACTTTCACATTCTTCATGGCCCCATATACACTAATCTCGTTGAAGAGTTATGGATGAAGGCCTCCATTGTGCCAGCTGGTCATGATAAAGTCATCCAGTCATATATCAATGGCTCTCACTTTTTTATTACTCCATCATTGATTGTTATGAAAATCATCTATTAAAAGGCATGTAGTTGTGTTGTACACTATGAACATAATGTCTACTCAACCCAACTTCACCGACTTAATACAAAAAAGAAGCTCTCTAGTCATGTTTCTCTACTCCCTATTGCAAAATTTTGGTTTCAACTTCTAGTGGCAAATCTCCGCCCAAGAGAGAAAGACTTGGAAACGCTTAATTAGTATGATAAGCATCTCTTGTTATTCCTAACCTACAACATGAGAGGTAATCTTCCTCTGACCATTTTCAACTTCTTGAAGGAAATGATAAATATTTCTCAGGAGGAAACAACTTTCCTCATACCTTACAGAAGAGTTCTTTCTGAATTTTTCCATAAGTTAGGTATAGTTAGGGGTAATGTTGAAGTTGAGTGGACTAAGAAGTTTGAATTTGTTGAGTAGTTTTCTTTATTGTGTTGTTTTTTATTATTATTATTATCAATGAAATATTTCTTTTTTCTATTATTGCCTATTCTTATTTATTGATAATAAAGTTTTAAATGCGGAAACGAGGATTCGAAACAAGGTTCTTATAGCTATATTACATCAGTTCTTAAGAAAACCGAGATAAAAGGTTTATTAATTTTTTATAGTTAAATAAAGGTGTTAACTTATAGTCTTGTTACCTTGGTTTTATATAACACCGACATACATGTTGTTTATCTTATTAAAAAAATAAAACATTGCGCTCCCAGGACATATCATCTCGGTGTTTAGCATGTTGGAGATGAAAACTTCATCATAAAAAGTGTTATTCATTGTAGTGGTCCTTGTTTAACTGTCAATTGATGTGCCATATATTATCATAACACCCAGATTCAGTGTTTTAAAAACCAGACTGAACCAGCTGGTCAGACCGGGAACCGGAGGGGTCATCGATCTGATCTGATTGCTAGACCAGATATGATATTGAACCGGCCAAAACCGGTCAAAATTAGAAAAATCGGTGAACTTGTGGTTTTAGAAAACCAGTGGTTCAAACTCATACTTTTTTTCCGCACAAAACGACGTCGTTTAAACTTTATTCAAACCTTATTTAAAACAACTTTTCTCCTGTTTGCAATTAGACTTGGTTTAAAATTTATTTAAATTTATATTTTGTAATATTTTGTTGTGAATGATGATTATATTTAGAATTTGAATGTAAAAAATAAACATGTGTGTTGCACCCCAAAATTTGCCCATCTAATTATTCTTAATTAACTTACATATCTCATTCATTTACATCTTAGGTCATCAATAAAATCATGCATCATTAAACAATCATTGGCATTGGAACCAGAGATCTTAAATTATTAAAGTTTCACTGTGATTTTTGGGGTGTATACATCCAACATAGATTGATTCATCTGGTCCTCCTCTGTGCTTTGAAATGAGACTCGGAGAGATTTAGGAATCACGAGCAAAGAGAACACAATTTTGGGAACGCCCTTACTCTTATGGATTAGGGTTTTCATCGTCATTTAAGGCTTAATTCATTTGATCCTCATCATATCTTCTAGCTTGGTTCAAGTGGGTTTTTGTTATCGCTTGAAGTATTGGATTAACCTGGATATGTGAAATCTGTCATTTGGATCCAAACAATGATGTGAAAATAATTCATACCTGTTCAAGTTCAAATACTCTTCACATGGTTTTTAGTCATTTAAACCAAGTTTACGAGACACACATCATTCAACGAAACCAAAAAGTCAGGTGTCCCTTTTTATTGTCCATTTATTCTCATCCAAATGTCAATACAAAGTTCAAATGTCCATACACTCATTCAATTCCATATCATTAAATTCAATTCCATATCATTAAATTCAAAATGTCATCACATGTTTCAAGCCATGCTTCAAGATCTCACATCTAAAACCCATATTACATTGCCATCATACCAATTACATAAAAGAATACAAAAAAAACAGCAAATATCTCCTAGACCCACGTCCTTAAGCCATGTTCCTTTTCTCCACCAAATGCCTCCATTCTTTTGCTTATTCTTTAAGACCTCGTGCCTTCACCATACAGCAATTAACAATCCAAACAGCCCTGCATAGATCCCAAACAGAAGTCAATTGGCAGTACACTTCAAGTTTCAGCATAAACTAATCCAAAAATAAACCACAGATTCCAATATTAAACAAAAAAAAGACAATGCAACAAGTTCAAACCATTTAATCACTACCAAGCTCACATACACATAAGGAAGTCAGGAAATACAAAAAGGATATTCACCAACTGTTAAACAGGATTTCCAATAAGCCTTTATTCACATCACCATTAACACAAAATTAAACATGTTATGCCAAGCAGTTCGAGTCATGTGGCTGTTAACAATCATGGCAAACGCATATACGGATGCGAGGGTTTTAACTTACTCATCATCATCATTGTATACCAGGTAATTACTACAAGAAATGGGAGCAGTTCAGAACCATGGCCCTGCCTCAGTTTAAAGAGAATCCAAAAAAAATGCAAAGGAGAAAAACTATAGAATCAGAAAAAGGCTTCAACCTGTACATTCATTTCAAACAACTAGTATCTATCGCACTTAGTGTATCTTGGCCACACCCAAGAGGCCGCCTTCCAATTTCACATATCAGAAAAACCAAACCTGTAATAAACCAACTAACATCCTAACAGAACCAATAAACAACTCTAACAGAATCCTAACTACCTAATTAACCTCAACAAACTCCCTCTAATAGTTATTAACTAACCTATAACCACCTATAACAGTTTCTAACTGCCAAACAGAAACTCCAACAAACCATAACAGAAAGTCATAACAGCTATAACTGAATGTAACCGAATTCAGTTTCAACATAAATATCCCATAACTAACTATATCTAACCACCTCAAATTAGTTACAAACGGATTCAACAGAAAAACAGAAGAGAATCAGAAGGGAAACCAACCTTATATATATTATCTTCATCACTCTGTTTCCACTCTCCACCATTTTTCACCTTCACTTCTTAACTTCTCACTCTCCACCATTTTTCACTTTCATTCATCATCATCTTCATCTCTTCTCTCTGCTCCATCCACTTCTTCACTTCTTCAAGCTCTGGATTCATTCATCACCTTTTCTCCCTCAGATTCTGCACATCACCATAACCTCTTCAGACATTCTCCATTCACCAATTCTCTCTCTGAACTCATCATCTTCATCACCTTCAACTCGTCATAACAGAACGTTTCACTCCACAATTCACGATTCTTCAATCTTCATCTTCTCTCTTCATCTGCAATCAACCTTCAAGAGCTCCTCATCATCATTCTTCCTGCTACAAATCCTTCAGCTTTCTTCATTTGGTCATCAATCTCCCTCAATCTCGCAGCAACAACAGAAATTAAGTCACAAATTCAAAGAAGGAGAAGAGGAATGCAGGAATATTAGAAGAAGACAATCGGAAGCAAATTGTTACCTTATCTCCAGATTCCTCGTCGACTCGACTTTGCCTTCGTATCGCAACAAATCCCGGAACGAGTCTCTGTTCCGCAGGTAAGCTTCAAATCGATTCTTCATCAATTCACCATCTTTCCTTCTTTTCTTGATGCTGCGATGTTGCCTGATATGTTGGTTGATTCCCCCTATAGCTTTCGCTTGATTCATGTGTCCTAGTGCATCTAATCGAATTTTGTAGAATTTAGGGTTAGTGAGGTACGAATGAGAGTTTGAGTTTGAGATGAGAGGCAACGAAGAGAGTTGCGTGTGGCTCGGTTCGTGGCGGCGCTAGATTTTGTTCCGCCGGAGAGGATGAAAGAGGACGCCATCGGCGTCTCTGGTTCGTTTAAGGAAGACGAGAATGAGAGGGAGATGAAGCCGAATCGTCACCCCCAATTAACCCTAGCCCCTTTTTTGTTTGTTTCAATTTCTTCTTTTATTTTTATTTTTAATTAACAAATGGATTAATTAAGTTAATGGAACATGTTGATAGGAATTAAGTCCCTGATTAATTGTCATTAATTGCTGATTAACATTAATTATAATAATAATCAATCTGGATCATCAACTCAACTGGGCCACGAATTTGCTATCATACCCCCTTTGGGCCCTTTCACCTTTTTTGGCAATCTGTAATAATAATCATCTTGGGCCTCCCACTGGGCCCTGCGCCCCTTTTTATTTTACACCAGTAATTTCAGTATTCACACACCCTTTTTCCATTCATTTCTAATTTAGGTTTAATTAGATTTTTTACCATTTCTTTTAGTAAATAAAATGCTAATTTTTCCTATTGTTTTTTTAGACTCTAATACACATCTTTTGACATATAAAAATAATCATTAAAAATATTAGTTTTAGGCTATTTGTTTTAGTCTTTTACTTGATTTGCAATTCAACTTCTCCCATAAAAATCAATATAAAAAATAATAGTATTTTACTTCATTTGTGTACTATATTTTGACTTGTTACTTCATGCCTTTGTGTAACTTTGTACCATTGTATCATTCTCAAATCTTTGCTTATAATTGTGAGTTTAATTTTCATGTCTCCTTTATTCCTAACTTTAGGTAGAAACCATGATAACATTAGAGTCTAGAAATTCCCTTTTAAACATTAGGCTAGTTATTCATTTAGGCTAGTTTTCTTTTCCTTTTTTCTTTTCAACTTTAAAGCATTTAATAAAGGAAGAGGCGGATCATACTTTACTAATAGTGGGAGAGAAATGAGTGAGATTTATTCCCTAATCTGTTTCTCAAACACTTAGTGGGAGAGAAATGAGTGGGATCCATTCCCTAATCTGTTTCTCGATCACTATGTAGAGAAATGAGTGGGATTTATTCCCTAATCTGTTTCTCTACCATTATACACTCCTATGTGATTCAACTCGCAGATTAGTTCCCCTTAAAAAACACCAATAAAAAATATCTAAAACACTTAATAAAGGCTTAGACCTAAACAAAGTAACGAAGTGGTGCAAAGCCTTGTATTGGGTTTTGTTCATCATGAACTTACATAAAAAATACAAACCAATCTTCTCTCTTCTCTCTCTTGCCTTCAGGGCATTCTTTCCCTTAATCGGACACGTTATTTCCGCTCCATTCCCAGCTTAAGACTCCAGAGGTCGAGCAGCAGAGTGCGAATGTAACAGTTCAACTAAAAAACACAAAAACAAACAAAAACTAAAGAGCCGAACTACGGTGCTCTGATTCCTGAAAAGGATACGTAGGCATTGGGTCGCGGGGCCTAAGCGAGCACAACTATTTATAAACCTTTTTTTCCCCGTTTTTCTTTTTCTTTCTTTTGCAAGCATTCCATTAACATCAAGCTTTAGATTTATAGATTTATACACCCTTAGAATAGAACAAACATAAGTGGATCTTGTGGAGTACCACAGACGTGAGGGGTGCTAATACCTTCCCCTTACGTAACCGACTTCTTACCCGATCTTTGGTCGCAAGACCTTTCTCTTATCCTTTCTTTATTCCAGGTTTTCTGATATTCCTTTCCCTCCATGGGATAAATATATTGGTGGCGACTCGGTCTATTTTCGCGAGCGTGCGACAGTTGGCGACTCTGCTGGGGATTCTGGCTTAGTCGATCCTAGCTTTTGTTTGTTTTCTTTTTCTTTGGGTGTTTATTTATTGCTTTATTGCTTTATTGCTTATTGCTTTATTGCTTTATTTCTTTATGTATCGCGTTTTATTTTCATATACTATGATTATTAATGTGATGTTCTGTTGGGATGGGATGTTACTGATTTAAGGTAAAAGGCCCAATACCCAGGCCAGAGTGTTACTTAGGCTACCTAGGACAAAGTGGATAGTCATGACGCCAACAGAATGTCAGGTTCTGTTGATTGCGATCATGAGACCCACGACCAGTTGAGGTTCAAATGGGATACCATTGTTGGCATGTATTTGCAACAATGATGGTGTCTCAAGAGAACTGTTAACGCTGGAGACCTTTTAACCTACCTTATACTAGATCCTACCTGTGAGAGGGGTTGGGAAATTTTGTTTTGCAGGAAAACATGCCTCCATCCTACCCCATGCCATTCAGACTATCTATCATAATCAACGTCGAACCTCCGAATCTGGAAGGTTTGACCTTATGTGACTTATGCAAAGGTTATCTATCAGAATCAACGTCGAACCTCTAAATCTGGAGGGTTCGACCATCTTTGACCTATGCACAAGCTATTTATCCAGAAAGCAACGTCGAACCTCTGAATCTGGAGGGTTCGACCATATCTTATTGGCCATGAGAAGCTGTTGTCCAAGAGGCTTTGATCCTTGATCCTGATTTATGTTGCATTTGCATCATCATTGACATTTTTGCATTCATGCATGTGCATCCATGGTTACCAAGACTCTTACCACTCTTCCTCTCCATCAGATCAGTCAAGACGATTCCTTCACACCGATATCTGACAAGAGCTCACAGAAGAAGAATCATGGAGAACTATGAACAAGATCAGGCTTCCATTAGAGAAGAGATGGATCAAATGAAAGGCAAGGTTGATGCTATTTTGGAAGCCCTCCAAGCTTTGAGAAATGAAAGGATTCATGTTGCGCAAGAGAGTCTTGTTGTTGCTAATCAAGCTGCTGCTAGTCAACCTGATGTCATTCCGCCTTCTGCTAATCCACCTGAGTTCCAACCAAGGACTAATGCTACTCTTGGGATGCCATTTAGCTTCATGACTGCTGATACTCTTTGAGCTTCAAACCAAGGAGGACCTATGCCCATAACTCCTGGAGTACCGAATATGACTAGGCCTGTTTTCCCATTTCCTGCTCCACCTCCTCATACAGAGATTCCTTATCCTGCTTTCTGTGGTCCTCAGTCAGCTAATCCAGAAATGCACCCAATACCAACTGTTGAAAGAGCTCGACCCGTTGAGAGATCTGCTGAGAAGTATCAAATTCTTGAGGAAAGGATTCGAGCTATTGAAGGTTTTAGTTCCTATGGGATGGACGCTGAAGAGATGTGCTTAGTTCCTAATCTGGTTATTCCTCCCAAGTTCAAGACTCCCGACTTCCAGAAGTACAAGGGTTTAAGCTGTCCAAAGAGCCATATCATCATGTACTGTCGTAAGATGGCTTCTCACATCCACAATGACTCATTGTTCATCCATTGTTTTCAAGATAGCTTGTCTGGGGCATCTTTGAACTGGTATATGAATCTGGAGCGTAATAGGGTCCGATCTTGGAAGGACTTGTCAGATGCCTTTCTTAAACAATATCAATACAACATTGACATGGCACCGACTAGGTTGCAACTATAGAATCAAGTGCAAAGAACCAATGAGACATTCAAAGAATATGCCCAAAGGTGGAGAGAAATGGATGCTCAAGTTAATCCACCACTTTCTGAATCCGAATTGGTTGACATGTTCATGAACACTCTTCAGGGGCACTATTACGAAAGGATGGTGGGTAGTGTTTCTTCTGGCTTCTCCGATCTAGTCAGGATTGGTGAAAGAATTGAGAATGGCTTGAAAATTGGTAAGATCTAGAATCCCGCCAATGCTGCTGCTGCTAATCAATATGGGTACAAGAAGCCTCAGGGTAATTTCATCAAGAAGAAAGAAGGAGAAACTAGTGTTGCTTCTACTCAAAACCAAGCTTCTTGTTATCAAGTGACCGCCACCGCTCCTCAAGCTTATGTGGCACCTGTTAGTCAACAACCTTGGGTCCCTTATCAGCAATATGTTCAACAATAACAACAAGGTTATCAACAAAGACAAGGTCAACAGAGGCAGAATAGGCCAAAAAGGGTGTATGATCGTGTACCAATGTCTTATAGCCAACTTCTTGCTCGCTTGCTCGACCTCAAACTGGTTCAATTAGTGGAAGCTAGGCCTCCTCCTGATCCTCTCCCTCCAAATTACAAAATTAATGCCAAGTGTGAATTCCACTCAGGAGGATCTGGTCACACTACTAAAGAATGCAGAGTTCTAAAAGACAAGGTTCAGGATTTGCTTGACGCAAAAGAGATTGAGTTTGCACCTGCAGCACCTAATGTGATCAACAATCCCATGCCACCTCGTAATGGAGCTTCCACCAGTGGACCATGAAGACTTTATGTTTGTCAGAGAACATTTCATTTGCATTAGAATAAGGCCAAGCTTGCCATTGTATAGAATTCTTTAGTATTTTCAATTGTATTATTTTTGTTGTTATCAAGTACTATTCATTGTAAGAAATTCATTTTGTTTGAATAAATAAAAATAATGCAATATACATGTTTTTCTCAAATCATTTCATCTTTGTCATTATGTTCATTGATATTCAACTCATTTGTCTTAAGCAACTAAAAATGGAGAATGATGAAAAATCAAAAATACATGAACTACTAATTGTATGCTTTTGGAACAAAGATCCTGCTGACGATGTACAGGCATTGTTTCAATTCCTAAACACTGGAGATATAAGAGAGTGAAACCTTCAACAACCCCTTTGAGCCTAAGGAGTAGTAGTTTCTTTTCAAAAAATTACAAAACCCTCAATCTTAACCAGGGGCAGGGTAGTCTTCAGTTAGTGCGACCGAGCGCTCAACTTTCAGGTATTCCATCAGAGGATCAATCATATTCTATCTCTCGCAACAAAAAAGGAAGAGCACAATCCACAATGGATGTCTCTCATTCACTAAGAATAAGGCAGTCACAACCTTTTCTTCAAGTCAAATCACCAAAGTCATACAACTTGTTCCCGAACGAGACAAAAAAGAATGAAAAGAAAGTTATGAATTATGATAAAAAAGAAAAAAGAGGAACAATAGCCCGCTAAGTCAAAAAAAAGAGAAGAAAGGAAAAGCTTTGAAGCAAATGACTTAGGCAAAAATTAGGGTGTATCCCGCTGGACAACAAAAACCAAATTCAAAATAAACCTTTTGTCCAGGCAGAAGTTAGGGAAAGCAAAAGGCAAAGTAAAAGAAAAATCCTCCGAGGGACAAGTTGTTGTAACCATCAACGAAAGAACCAAAGGGTGACTGCCACCTCCATCAAAGCCATAAAGGATCCTCATCCATCACAATCCTTCCTGAAAGGTGAACACTCGTATCAAACTGACTGAACGTAGGACTGGAGAACATCACGAAGAAGGGGTGGGTTAAGTAGAACTTGGGCCTTTATCCTTTGTTTCTTAAAACCGTGAACCCGACCACATTACAACCCTCAAAAGTCCTAATTGAAGCAAGGTTCGTTCCGAAAGCATACAGACTGTAAAATCATGTCAAAACTGAATCCTAATGTTGCTTGTCACTTGTGTTAGTATCAGTACAACATTTTGACAAATAAAACTTTTTTCTTTGAGATTAACATATTCATTGCATTCTCATTATCTTTTTCAAAAACAGAATCATTTCTAATCTGAAAATAAGTACTTGATACCAAGGAAAGTTCAACAATGAAATTTCATCGAGTAATCTTACAAAGGCAAAGGTTGGTCATCCGCTGAGCAAATATCTGAAGAATCCATTAGGTGTAAGAGTTCCTTTCAATCTGGGGCATTCATTCCATGATCAACATTGGGGCAGACCATTGCAAATCTCCACGATTCAAGCATATCAGAGTTCTTTCTCAAGAGATCCTACAAGCTGGGGCAAGCTAGTAACAATTCATTTCTTCATCTTCAATCAAGTGTTAGATATCGAGGCAGGTGTTGAGGAGTCAAGCCAAACACCTCACCTTCACAAATCATATCCTTCAAGAAATAACCCCCTGCAAGGGTACCTGTTATCCATTCCATAACTTGGAAACCATCATTCCATTAATGATCATACAATCATCATGCATATCATTGCATTCTCATTGGCATTTCTCCCACAATAATCCAATCATCAATAAAGCAGGGGCATCCACCCTACCTTGATTCGTAAACAGAGTTTCAGAACTCCACCTAATCTATTCCCCACACGAAGCAGAAACCCTAATTAATCAGTACGCTGCATATAGAATTCATTGCATTGCATCTCCAAAAGTGTATAGAATAAATCAAACATTGCATGTGAAGCATAAGCCAAGTTCTCATCAGATGAGGTCCCTACAAAGTATTCAAGTTGATATTCCACTGGATCACTCAGAGTTGCCATTGTGGTGTCATCTTCCAAAGTCAATCATGTTCATCTTTTTTCAACCCAGAGTTGATGTTTTTGTGTTCAACCCAAAGTTGATTTTCCCTTCATCTTTTAACCCCGAGTTAATTATCTTTTCCCACTCAACCCAGAGTTGATGGTCATCCTTTATTCAACCCAGAGTTGCTCTCCTTTTCCCACTCAACCCAGAGTTGACGGTTATCTGTTGTCTTTTCCCACTCAACCCAGAGTTGACGGCTATCCTTTATCCTTTTCCCACTCAACCCAGAGTTGACGGTTATCATTTGTTCAATCCAGAATTGACTATCTCTCTTACTAAAAGGAAATGAGTGGAAGAATTTTCTATGATGGCATTAACACAATAATACAGCCAACTTGTTTAAGGGGAACTCCCTCCGAAGTTAAAATATCCGGAATTCTTTATTATACCCTGCAACATAGGAGATTCCTTTTGTCTTATGACATTATGTGATCTTGGAGCAAGTATGAACCTCGTGCCTTTATCTATTTTTAAGAAGTTAGGCATTGGAGTTGTTATGCCAACCACAATCACTCTCCAACTAATTGATTGAAGTATTTGCTACCCCCAAGAAAATATTGAATATGTATTGGTAAGGATTGATAAGCTTGAATTCCCAATCTATTTTATCATTATGGATTTTAGTATTGATGAAGAAACTCTCATTTTGTTAGGAATACCATTTTTTGCTATAGGAAGGACGTTAATAGATGTGAAAAGAGAAAAGTTGACAATGAGAGTCAACGGCCAGCAAGTGGTGTTCAATGATCACATGAAACTGCAACATGCAAACTGGAAATGACTGCAAAGTGGGAAAAAAATGAAAAAGTGGAATTTGTAGGAAACTGTTGCAAAATGCAAACACTTTGTTGGAATATAGTTTTTATGAAGACAAATTATTCTCAAAGAAAGGAAAAGTGTTCAAGACTTAAGTACCCTCTAAGTCAAGGATCAAGTATGCACAAGTTATGAAAATCAAAAGGATTGGATCATAAGTTAAGGTATAATGGAAATTCATACTTATATAAATTTTAAGTGCTCAAATTTTATACACTTGAAAAAATTAAATTTTTTATTTGAACGACATGTCACAATTGTTTTCCTACTCTTGTTATGCTTCAGATGAGGTATGCCGGTTGAATATATTCTCCATTCTTTGCGGGATTATAACCTCTCGGTCCAGCTTTGACATTATCTTAGTGTGCATGATTTTAAGTTCTTCACTGAGTCGAATGTTTATACTTAGCATCGACAAGGTTTCTCTCAGGAAGATCTTTCTTTGTTTATTTCGGCAGTTTGGTGGTTGTGGAGGGCACGCAACACTATAGTCATTGCTAACGAAGATTTATTCATTTCTACTTTGCAATTGAGGACCCACAAGTATGTGTCTTTATTTAGTATTTGTAAACAAGTTGGTGTTAGCAATGCCAAATTTCCTCGCTAGGTTTCTTGGCATTTTAGTATAGCAGATTGTATCATCCTCAATACTGATGGTAGTAGCTTGGGTAACCCCGACCCTTCTAGTTTTGGGGGTCTCCTTCGTGGATTAGATGACTCTTGGATCAAAGGATTTGCAGGTTATATTGGAACTATAAATAACTTACATGTTGAGCTCATGGCTCTTCTGCATGGTATTCAGCTCGCTTGGGAGGATGGCCACCATAACATAATTTGTTATTCAGACTTTCTCCATGCTATTTAGCATGTAACTTCTCCTCTAAACTAGTGGCATGTCTACGCGTCTATTATAACTACTATTCAGGATTTGATGAAGCGACCCTGGAAGTTTTCTTAGGTTCACACTCTTCGGGAAGGAAACATGTCTGCTGATATTTTGGAAAAGATGGGATCATCAATTCGTGTCACCTTGGTCCTTTATATTTTAAATAGAGGCATATGAATCCTTTTCGTCTACTCCATTAGTTTAAAGTCTGTTAAAAAACTATGTGGCGGTGACAGGTTGATTTAACCAACTCTTGTAATGAAGTTAGTGTTGAAAAAACTGACGCTAAAAATTATTTCTAAAATTTTAAATTTTGTTCTTAGGCATCTTCCTCAAATTCACCAAATTTCCCGAATACAAAACCCCATGACAAATCTAAAAAAATTTCAAATATTTTTTTAAAAAATTATTTATAAAAATTTGTGATTTCAAATAATATATATTTATGTTAGATGATAAGATATAAAAAATGAATTTAATGTTTTTAATAATATAAAATTATTTTATTAAATTATTTTTGAAAATAATAAAAAAAATATATAAATTTTTTGAAGTTAAAACAAATAGGCTCTTCGTAGATGATCAAATATCAATTTGTGTAATTAAATTAAATTTTGTTTATAGTGGTTGGAACTTGGAAGTGTTCAACTTTAGTCAGCTGAACTCCTAACCAAAACATGCCAAAATTCATGAATTGATTAGTCGAATTAAAGTGTAATACAGTTGTCATATTCAACACGACCAGACAACAATCAGTGAACAATGTTTAGCCAAGTCCTTTCAGACGTATTCAACATACTAATAGTATGTCTACAGTAGACACGGTTACAACGACTGACTAAAACTCAAAGAGACCCCCTTGTTGCAACCAAGACACGAACTAGTCAAGTAGCACTTAACTTCACTGCTAGCGGTATGGGCATAAATTTTGCTCCACCATACCTATCAAAAACCAAAAGAGTAAAGCTAAAAGCCAAAGCAACATGGAAAACAAAACAGCCTTTATCTTTTAGCAACCACTATGTCCATAATTACGCAAGTAGGCGTTAAAATAAACATAGACAGAGAGGATGGACAAAATCATGAAACGCATGCTTTATGGAGTGTCAATGTATCATCATCATTTACCCACCAACCCAACAAACAAACGCCAACAATAATCATTAACTAGTTGCATTGCAAATTGGATAATTCTGTATTGCATTAGCAATCTTAAGGGAATTCTTACAAAACGAATCAACTAAATCATTGATTAATTTTACACTAAACGAATAATTTAATTTAATTGCTTTTCAAACATAACTTCATCTCAACAGTAACCAAATAATTATTCCGTTACCCAAGTTCTGCTTCTTCTCCGTGAACTTCTACTAAAAAATGAACCAGAACCAGAACCAGAAACGCTACGGCTACGGTTTAAATTAACGGAACCAAAAAACGATAAAAAATTACGAAAAATTCTGCGAATTCCACGTCTCTCTCTAACTCTATTGCTTCCTACTGCCAAAGAGACGCTTCTAGAATCTTCGTTTGAGTTATTACCGCCGTCCATCTCAGTGTAAACAACCGGTAACTGAATCTCACCGGCTCTCCGACCACCGGTGAATCTCCCGACGGCGAATCCACCTCCTGGTAATCTCCATATCGTCAATCCAACCGCTTCTTCATCGGTCTGGCCAGATAATCTACTCTCCGAGGGGTTTTGGTTTAGGTTTTGATCGGAAGGTAACTCGTGGCGGCAGACCGGGCACGAGTTTCGCATCGAAAGCCATGGGAGAATGCAATCGGAATGGTAAAGATGCTTGCACGGCATCTTACGCGCCTCTGAACCAAGCTCGAATGCTTCTTTGCAAACCGCACAGTGCGTTTCTTCTTCCACCTCTGCGTCGGTGATGTCCACCGTTGGTATTGACTCTATCGCCGCCTTTGACGCCGGTGGATTCTCCGCCCTACCGAAACCGTTGATTTCGATCTGAGAGAATTGCTCGAGCAATCGATCGAAGCCGGAACCAAGCAATAACTCCGACATATTAGGCGGAAGCGGACGTAGATCGGCGCCATTGCCGTCTTCATAATACAATTCAAAGCTACTCCCCTCACTTTCACCGCCGCCGCTACCGCCGTTGTCCTCTCTAGGTCCGCGAAGCACGATTACAGGATTGAAAGGCGATCTGTTGCCAGCGTTACGACGTCTCCGGCGGGAGGTTTGTCTCCTGGAAGAATGGATTCCGTCTGCGAACAAGGAAACAGCCGGAGAGTTACCGGCGTGAATCTCTTCCACAAAACCGCTTGTGCAGTGGGGACAAACGACGTCATTGTGATCCAAAAGGTGAACGAAACGCGTGCAGCTATAGCACCAAAACGACGCCGTGGAGGAGGGAAGCGTGTCCGAGTTCATTTAGTTTCAGAATGAGTTGACTCGGATAGAAATGAAGTTTTTTTTTTTTTGGTTTTAGTTGTGAGAGGAACGATAAAGAGAGAAAGGTTGATATAAGGGGTTAGGGAAAGAAGAAAATTTTAACTACGCGTTTTTCAACTACAGAACAATACTCTAGTGTACTGTGTCTCTGCTGGAAAGTACATGGCAATTTCTATTTTTATGCTATTTCTATTTACAATTAATTAAATTCTAATTTGATTGGATTTTAATAATTGAATAAGGAAATACTACTACTAATACATGGCAATTTCTATTTTATAGTTTTATATTTATAATTGATTAAATTCTGACTTATTGAATTTCAATAATTGAATAAGGAAAGGAAATCCTACTACATGGCAATTTCTATTTTTATATAGTATTTATAATTATATAAATTTAAATTGATTGAATTTCAATAATTGGATAAGGAAATTTTAAAAATAAATAATGGGACCAAGTTGGAATTAGGATCAGGCAGGCTTAAGGGATGATTAGAATTAACTAGAGTTAATTAAATATTAGTAGTTGATAATGGACCCACGATTAAGTGATGATTAGGGTTAACTAGAGCTAATTAAATATTAGCAGTTGATAATGGACCTTAAACAATGGAATGATGATATAGTACAATGGAGATCAAGACGTCAATTTTGAAAGTTGAAATGGAAATAGTGACGATGGAGGGAGGATAAGATAAATAAGACAAGTGTCATATTTAGATTTTTTTTTGACAGAAGTGTCATATTTAGATAATTCATTGTTATTTACCTTTTTAAAACATTAATAAATGATTTTGTCATTATTCAAAGAATCAAGAGATTTTTTTGCCCAAAAAAAGAAATTTTTTTACATGAAAAATGAAAAATGATTATGAATATATTTTGTCTAATATTTACTAACTTATATTTTCGGACAATATTTGTTTCTATAAATTTCTAAAGCAATATTTTAAATGAAAATTATATATATTTTTATAATTTAATATTCATAATTTTACATCTTAATTAAGAATGAATAAGTGAAAAATATGTGTTCATTAGCTACCTTATTAGAGTTAATAGAAATAAAAATAAGTGAGACCAAAAAAAAAGTTGTACAAACATTTGTTAATATATAACTCCAAAAAAAATTAAAAAAATGAAACAAGTAGAAGGACTTTTATCATAAAGTATGTTCATTTAGTTGTTTTTGCACTACAACATTTTAACTATACAACAACGCTAAAAAACCGTTGCAAAATCCAAGAAAACCGTTTCCTTTTCCTATGAGAACGGTTTTCTGGTCGTTCCAAACTGAGGCGTTGCGTTCGCCTTTAGGAACGGTTTTCTAGCCAAAGGCAACGTCGTATTCAGAGCCGTTGCTATAATTTTCTTTAGGGAACGGCCTCAAAAAGCAACGGTTGTTCTGCGTTTTTAATTTAAAAACCGTTGCAAATGTTGTTTTAGAACGGCTATTTTATGGTATATAGCAACGAATTTTAGCCGTACCCTATTTTAAAACTGTTCTAGTAGATGCTTAACGTTATTTTTTCTTCATAGGTTATAGCAACGGTTTTTTTACTACAACCACACGTTAAACCATTGCAAAAATATATATATATATATTCTTTTTTATAAAATGAAAAACTATTTATTTTATTAACCTGATAAATTTTTTCAATATAATAATATTCAAATACAAATTTTAAAATGATCTTGCATTTAAATAAAATACTTGACAAAATTCATTTAAATATCCTAATAATCATTGATTCACAATCAACAAAACATCTTCAAATTACATATCCTAATATAAATCATCATTCATAATCAAAATAACATCTTTAATCTATAAAATTAAACTTAAACATCTACATCTCTTCATCTTCAAATGATTCAAAATCTTCATTGATATTATCATTCATGACCTGAAAAATAAAAATAATATAATTTAAATAAAATAATAATCCGAAGGATTTAAAATTACAGTGTTAAAATAGAAATGCCCAACTACTACATCATTTTTTTCAATAAGCAATTGATATTAATCCGGAGTATAAGGGATACCCCAACCGATTACAAGGCGGAAAAATTCTACAACTCAAAACAAATGAGCGGTAGAATATTCCACACGTGAAAGTTACAATTAGAAGCTAACTTATATCTAGAATAAAGCCATTTCCAAGAAATAAAAACAACTTCCGACATACATTCGGTGAAGCTAAACGAATCATTCTTGAAAATGATACCATTACGCCTATTCCAAATACTCCAAGCCGTTGCTAACCAAATTACCGTAACTAAGGACCTCTTGGCTAGATTCTTCACCTTCTCGAAATCAAAGAGAAACCCTTCGAACTCTTCCAATGATAAATCATCCACGAGTCCAATCCACTCGTGTAAGTATCAGATATGCCTAAGAGGGGGGTGAATTAGGTACTTTATAACTTTTTCGGTTTTATGGTGTAAAGTGATTATTTTTCTGGTTTATGTTGATGTTACTAAAAAGGTAAAGTGCAGAAAAATAAATGACACAAGGATATATCCTGGTTCCCCTCACAAACCGAGAGTACTCCAGTCCCCTTACGCAGTAAGAGATTTCAATATAATTGGTATCTTGTACAAGCCTAACCAAACACCAAGAACAATCCTCTTGGACCAAGAACAATCCTCT
The DNA here is from genome assembly GCF_029867415.1 of Vicia villosa. Classification (NCBI taxonomy): domain Eukaryota; kingdom Viridiplantae; phylum Streptophyta; class Magnoliopsida; order Fabales; family Fabaceae; genus Vicia; species Vicia villosa. The sequence continues at coordinate 218,648,565 of NC_081181.1, forward strand.
TGGATTTTTCACTAAGACTACTTATGAGAACAATCCTCTCAAAGTGTCTAACTTGTTTCCAACAATCCTGGATAACAAGAATACAACAAGTATTTGATTTTGTATAAGTGTTTGAATAATAGAACAATGTATCAATCTCTTGATTGATCTTCCCTTCCAATGATAATAATTCACAATTCTTTAAAGTAATAGATTGCTCAAAATATTTTCTGATTTGGATGATATGAAAGTGTGTAGAAAATATCTTGAAAAATGTAGAAGAATAACAATGTGAATTTCTGAAAATTTCTAAGAGTTTTTGATTGGAAGAGGTGAAGAATGAATTTGAAATTTTGAGTATATATAGATGTTCATAACACCTTTTGAAATATCACAAGTTTCTGTATTTTAATCATGAACCATTGCCAAGATTAAAGGAAAGGTTTTAATGAAAAGGTGTTTGAAAAGGTGTAATGAAAGGATGCTGTTTTTCAGAAACGTTCAGCAAGCAATCGATTGCACCTTTGTGCAAATCGATTTGCACAACTTCTAACAGTCAAGAAATTCAAAAAACCTTCAGTGCAAATCGATTGCTCTAATGTGCAAATCGATTTACACATGCAAAAACAGAAGCGCATGTAAAAACCTTCAGCAAGCAATCGATTTACATTAAGTGTAAATCAATTTACACTAGGTGAAAATGCATTTTTTGTTTATGAAACTTGAGATTTAAGAAGGAGTATGCTATGCAATTTTGAGGTTTGGTTTTTGAGCATCTAAGACTTTAAGTAATTGATAATTATGATTATACCTATTCCAAAGAATCCATAGCTTGAATCAAAGTCTTTACACATGATGCTTTATCTTGAATATCATCTTTTCCTTCTTGTCATGTATGATTTGTCTTCATCAAAACAAAAGATCTTTCATTGAGAATCTTGATTTCACATTCTCCCCCTTTTTGATGATGACAAATAATCTTTACTAATGCATTGTTATTTCCGGAGAGCTTCTCTTTTAAGATGTATAACTCCCCCTCAATATGTGAATCTAGGAGTATTTTGTCTTGAATGATTTTGAGATGAAAAATTTGAATTTTGTACCTTTAAACAAAACAACAAGGAAATACAAGCATATAGGTGTAACTTCCTTCTCCCCCTTTGACATTATCAAAAAGAAGGGAAAGATGGAAAAAATATATGAAAATATAAGAGATATATAGAACATCAAACATTCATTCATTAAAGAAAAGAAACATAACAAGGATAAGTCATACTACTAAGAGTGCAAAATAAAGTAGCTATGGTACTAAGTACCTTACAAGAACATAACATAAAAGACCATAATTTTAAAAGACATAACATAAAGAACAATAAGACATAACATAAAAGACCATAAGACATAACATAAATAGGCTTTAAGGTTGGTCCATGTTGTTGTTGTTGTTGAAATCAAAAGGGCCTTGGTTGAAGAACTCTTGTTGAATGGGTGGTTCGGTATATCGTGGAGGAGGTGCAGCCGGGTTGGTCGGATCATAAGGAGGGATATAAAGATGTGAATAGAGATAGGAAAATTGTTGGTTCACATCATGGCGAAACTCATTAATCCGATTTGTGGTAGATTCATTGATTGAGTTCCATTGGTTGTTGATGGAGGTGTTAAGGTTAGCAAATTGTGAAGTCATGAAATCATAGAGTTCTTGGTTGCTTGGACCGTTTGAATCATGAGCGGGACGAGCATCGTCTTCACCACCTTCAACCTCTTGCTCATTTCCTTCATTCTCTATGACATCTTCACCAATGTAAGTGATAGTTTTTGTGGCCGGATTATATAACACACCCATCCGTGCATCAACATTCTTAATAGTAATTTTATTACTATTTGAATTCATAAGACAAACTTCATAGCCATCAAAATCTATCTCAAAGTGTTCCAAGATCCGAGTTATAAACCAAGCATATGGTAAAAATTTGGACTTATGATTGAACTTCAACATATGAACCATAATTAACCGAGCCCAATTAACCTCAATGTTGTTCTTTCTTGCATACAAGAGTTGCATTTCAAGCTTCGTAACAGTGCAATGATTTCCAACCCTAGGAAACATGATATAGACCATAAAGTAGTGAAACAACCTATCATCTATATAGAAAATTCCAGCAGACCATGAACCTCTTGATGGTTCAACACCACCTAATCCCTTAACTCTTTTAGCATGAAATTCTTGTTCAGTCATCCTTCCTATACTATAGTAAAAGTTTCTCTTATTAAAATCAGCCCATGCTTCATCCTCGGGGTCATAGAGAGAGCTACCACTACTAGGGATATTCAAAATACGACCAAGTAATTTGAAGGTTAAAGAAATTCTTTTTCCAGCAACATAAGAAATGAGTTTTCCATTTTCCATATGCATATTACTAAAAAACATTCTCACTAATTCCGGATAGTATGGTCCAAAAGAGGATATGACCGGTTCCAAACCATAAGAGGCCAAGGTGTTTTGAAATGAAAAGCATTCTTGAGGAAAGGTAGAGAGAATACCATATTTTGGAGTTTGAACATTCTTACTTGAAAAGAACTTTGTATACCTTTCCTCTTGTTCAATGGTGAGATATTGGAGTAAAGGATTCACCATGGATGATGAAGAAGCTTTGCCCTTCCCCTTGCTTTGGTCTGAAACTTTTCTCTTTTGTCTTGAAGCCATGGATGAGAGGATTTTCGTTTTAGGGTTTCTTTGAGTGAGAGAGTGTATTTTGTGAAAGTGTAGTGTTAGGTTTAAGAGAAGGAATTTTTATATAATTGATTTGGTCAAGATAGATTTTAATGAGATAAGATAGGGAAAGGGAGAGTGATAATTGGGCATTAAAATTGGTCAAGGATAGGTGGAAGAGTTGGTGGAAGAGTGGGTTGAAGAGAATTAAAAATTCTGACCAACATTAAAAGCCACATAAAAGCAAAATAAAAGCAAAACGTACCAGGTGCAATCGATTTGCACAAAGGTGCAATCGATTTGCATAACATCAAAAAGGGAAGAAAATAACAACACACAGCTGTCATACCCCAAAATTTGCCCATACTATTCCTCATATGCAAGTTCAGATCAAAACACAAAGCTCCTAGACACATCCTCCTACACGAAGCTCTAAAACTAGGGTTTGACATATTCAAAGGAAAATCAGTGAATCAATGGCTCCAAGGCATATCATATGGCTCAATATACCTCACATCTTCTCCATGACAAATATCAAGTCCCAATTCAAAAGGAATGGTCCCTCAGTTGTTCAGAAAGTCAACAGTCGATTAGTTGACCTATAAAGTCAACTGTGGTCAAAGTAAAGTCAAAACTCCTGATTTTTTTGCCAAGATCCTCATATTGAAGTATCATTCACCATTTGATCAATAATTGATCATGGTTCATCAAGGAAAGATCAAATCAAGAAGTTTCTAAATTAGGGTTTTGTATAGGAAAAGTCAACTGAACTTTGACCAGCCATAACTTTTACATGGAACATCAAAAATTTCCCATCCAAAGCTCATTTTGAAGGAAATTGAATTCTCTACAACTTTTCCTCTCACATGCCAGGTCTAAAAATGCACCATTTGAGAGATATGAGCCAAAATATTACAGGTCCTTCTAAAAGATCGCCAAAAGACATTTTTTCTCAAAGCTCATAACTTGAACATGGTAGATTAAATTGAGATGGAACTAAAAGGATCTTTTAGAGGACTCTTTAAACTTTCCAAAAAGTCCTAGAACATCTCCATACAATAAAAATTGAGAGAGCTATGACTTGTTGAAGTTGGTCAATTTTGTAGAAAGACACAAAGGTCAATATGAGCAAAATGAACTTTTTGGATCAATGGACCTGAAATATGAATTTCAAACATGACTATCGGCTTTATAAGGACCTTCAAACTAATTATTTTATTTTTTATAAGATTTATTTTATTTATTTGAATTTTAGTTCATTTAAATATGAGTAAATCATATAAACGTGAAATATTAGTTTTTAATCGAAGATTCGATTTCCCATCAATTTTAATCAGTCAAAGGAGGCCCAAGGATCAATTGGTGTTTATGTTGTGATCCTATTTCATTTATTTTGAATTTTATTAAGTAAAATTCAAATTAAATCAAATTAAATCATAAGCAAATAATAAAAATCATAAGATTGAATCCAAATAAATCCAAGTATTCACTCATGAAGGTGCAAGATTTTGTTCACGTGTTATGGAGAGACTTTGGCCAAGTTTAGAAAGGAAATATAGAATTTTTCAATCAAATTTCTTTCTCCAAACACTTGGAATCCAAGCCCAATACTAAACCTAATTTGCTCCTATATTTAGTATCCTGGAATTCAGAGTAGGGAGGAGAAACCCTAACGAAATTGGCAGCCACCCAAGCACATACCAAAGTTCCAAACTTTATCACAAAGCTAGGGCATAACAAAAAACCTTATTGCAGCCAAGTTCAAAGGTAACCAACCATCTCATACACTTCCTGAGATATCAAAGAGGAGCTTTGAACTATTAGATGGGGTCTACGACGTCAGAGCCACGAGTTGCCATACTTAGGGCAAAGGCAAGCTTCGGTTTCGTTTGCTAGGTTCCATGTATTTTTAAGCCAAACTAACCGCGTCATTGAATTCACAACCTTCAAATTAGAGGATCTGGGCATTCACTTAATATGGCTGACGTTGTTTTACTTGAGTTTTGAGTTCTTGCAGATCCGAAGCTTTTTCCGCAGGTAATGTCGTAGCAAAAATCGCAGGAGAATCCGCAGGTCTGCAGCTTGAAGACGATGACATGGACTGCTGACCGTTGGACCACACGCGTGCTTCTTCCTGGTTGGGCGGTCAGCGCACTCGCGACTCTCTCTCCATTCTATTGGCTGGTCAACCGTTCAGCCTGCCTCTCTCTTCCAACGATTGGCCACAACGAAGCTGATGGGCCCACGCTTGACTCTGACTTTTTGAATGTCCCATTATTGATGTTCTGTTTATATTTATTTAATCTGGTGTATATTATTATCGACTAACAATTACAGCACAGTTGGTAAAGAATGAAACTTTGAAGCAAGGAGGCCTGGGTTCGAGCCTCCCATTCGGCAATTATTTTTCAACAGTTTCCTGCTACTGATCGGGTGTTCTCCAGCAAACGCGCGCTAGGATGCACCTTCAATCACCACTGTTAGATCTCCTGGGAAAGCGATCCAACGCTCTCCAAAGTGATGCTCCACCATGGACTCCCAGGACTGCAGAGTACAAGATCACACGCCCTCCACCAGGTTTTCTCTATTATTTTTGTTTGTTTTTTTTAATTAACCATTAATTTTCCTATAATTATTTAACCAACTAATTAAGAATAGCATAATTAACTTAATCATTAGAAAATTAGGATTAAGGTTCTCCTTTAATTAGTTATTGTAATTTAATTAATTTAATTTAGTTAATTAATTTAATTTAGTCAATTTAGATTAATTGTAATATTAATTTCTTTTATTTAATTAGGGTTTTTAATTAATTTTAGGTTTAACAATTTTGAGTTAGTTTTAGGTTTTAACCAGGTTTAGCTTTGATCAAAACCATGTGACTATCAGTAATGTAAGGGTCGTCTATCAAGACCGTAGGCTAGGTTTTAGGCTTTCACCCCTAGGTTTTTAACCATGATTTTCTCTCAGATATTCAAACCTTCTACTAAATTCTAATTTCAATGCGATTCTCTTCTCATCTTAAACTCTCTATGAATGTCGCATGTTTGTTTAAATTACGCCTTTTATTTATTTATTTATTGTTTAAATTTATGCCTTTATTCAATTATTTAATTTCCGCCATTTATATTCTAGAAGGTGTATAGGTTGCTCATTCAATTTTTGATGTAATAGTAATTAGGGCCTTTATACTTTCCGCATTTTTATTTTTCGCACACTATAACTGCTATTCTATTATCCGTAAATATTAACTGCGTGGTTAGTAAATAGGGAGTGGAAAGATAAATAAATCAAACGTTAGCTCACTAACTCAAGACAAATATTCAAATCTAACTCACGTGATTGCTACACACACCCACCTCTAGGGTAACGCCCTCTTGTTGCATGTTGCCTTCGATTTCGATCAAATAGTCAAGTCCCTTCGAGCGTAGGGATACCTTAGCCTGCTGCCTACGAATTCAAATCATCATAGTCCCCCGGAATAAAAGATCATAGTCCCTTCGAGTTGCCTACAAATAAAATGATCTTGTCCCTCGATGTTGCTTCGATGAATGATGAGAGTCCCTTCGATTGCTAAGGTATCCTTACTGTAGCCTAAATGACTATTATATCCTTCCCTTAGACTACCTGCCCTCTATATGGTAGGGACAGTCTTATGGTGAACGACTATTCTCGATGACCCTTACACATCCAATTGAAAGACTTCCTGCCCTCTTATGGTATGGATAGATCCTTTCGCTCGAAAAGCTAAAAGAACGTTTTTTTAAAACTTAGGGTAGTTGCTATTAATTGCTTGCTCTATTTCAAATTCAAAATTAAATTCAAACTCTTTTTCCACTGATTTTCAAATACTCTTCAAAAGACTACGCTTATTTACAAGCTAAAGTTCTTCTTCAAAGTTTTTACTTTTCACACCTCATTTTCAAACATTTCAAACAAACAAACAAAGTGAGCTAAGCAATTAAGAGCCCATGGATAACCATGGATGCAAAGGGTGCCTTACACCTTCCCTTTGTATAACTTACCCCCGAACTCAAAATCTTTCAAAAGGTCTTTCCTGTTCTTTTAGCCTTTCCTAATTGGATAAAATAAAAGTCGGTGGCGACTCTTGCTATCCGCACATTTCAATTATAAAAAGTCAGTTCACCGTGTTACAGAACTGGCGACTCTGCTGGGGACTAATTAAAAGAGGGGTTACCTTAGAGCTTAGTTCATATTTGCTTGTTTGTTTTGTTTGCTTTACTTTTAAAGGGTACTGCTCGGGAATGTTCTTGTGTGAAAGATCCTATACCCGGATTTAGTGTACCTTAGGTATGTGGCATGAGACCAGGGAGGCTGTACGACATGTATCGTTATGGTTAAACTGGTGGCCACCGTTAGTGCGACACTTTGGTTTGTCCTGATGGCCCTTGAATCTGATCGAGGAGACATTTGGCTACCGCGTGGTGTCACAAGCACTAATTTGCCCTTAGAACCTTAGTTGAACTTGACTTTGGCCTATAAGAAGTAGCGAGATGGCTGGCTTTGGATTCCTGACTGAAGCCGGTTGATACTCGATGCTACACTCATTGAGATTGAACTCAAGGGATGCTTTTGGCTGGCCGATTGTGCGCTATGTTGAGACAATGCCCACGAGAAAGATCAGTGATATGAGCTCCCTAGAACCCGATCTTTATATAGGACAGGTTGAACCGACTAAACTTCAGTGGGGAGGGTACTTACCTACGAACTTCACGCGAGCCTTTAAACCTAAGGGCACTTGTGTGACTTGTTTGTGCTTGCTAACCCTTTGGTGTTCTTGCAGGTTTTCTTGTAGGACTCACTCGTCCTTATTACCCTAAGATCGTCTTTCATGCAAGCCTCTAAACCTAAGGGCATTTGTGTGACTTGTTTGCATTTGTTACTAACCTTTGTTTTCTCGCAGGTTTCGTTAAAGAACTTGTTGGCCCTCACTATCCCATGTTAGGCCTAATAAGTTGCATTCGCATAACCCACTAACCTTTGCTTCCTTGCAGGTTTTGTTAAAGGACTTTTGTGCCCTTCCTATCCCACGTTGTGCTTAACGCATTGCACTTGCATTACATCATGACATCATAACATAGCATGTTAACTAACCCTTTCAAGGATCTTAGGGATTTAGGGCGCACAATTTCAGGTACGCTTATCAAGGACTAAATTCCTATCAAGGGGCAAAAGGATTTATTTTCCTCCAGCCACATACCTTCCGATTCAAAGGCTCAACACCTACCAAGGGGCAAGAGGATTTACTTTCCTCTAGCCATGTACCTTCAAATTCAGAAGTATCCCGAATCAGAGGCGATGACCCACTTGATATGGTGAGCTTGATTCTCAAAGAAGGACGTTCCAAGACAAAGTCCAGAACTCTTCAGACAAAGACACAACCAAATCATTTTCTAAATGCTGCTAACTAAATTTCCTATAGATCCTTGAAAACATTTATTTGCATTCATGACATTACATATTTCTAACTTTGTTTTCAGGTTCTGCCTTGACAATCATTCCTCTCAGATATGATCGAGCTGGAGATTCATTCTGACAAGCCTTTTTACATTCCAAAAACTTTGTCAAGTAACTCATCGACTCTAACAAGCAAGCATTCTCTATCAGATATGGTCTAATGCATGACCCGTTCTGGTCTTCCCAATCAGATACACATTCCGGAAGCTCGAACCCCGGATACTCTGAATCTCTCCACCAGTCCCACAACAACGAAGAAAGCCAGACGTACCTAAGCGTCAATTCACCGAGATCAATATGTCATTGGCTCAAGCATTACAACATCCATTGAAGATCGAATTGATTACTCTGAGGGACCCTCCTAAGAATTCTAACCCCTCCACTCCTGGTTATAAACTCTATACGAGGTACGCGTACCATTCCAACATTCCTGGACATTGCACAAACAGTTGCTGGACATAAAAGAATAAGATTCAAGATCTGATCAATGACGGAGAAATCAAATTCAACCATCATGAAAACTCCTATGGGGATCTCTGCTCCTATGCCTGGTCATGACAAAACTGACTGACACCTAGGCGGATGGACTTTTGGATCATTAGATCTACTCTCATCTGCAAGTTTATTTTCTGTTTGTTTAAACATTTGAATCATGATAGACATTATCTGTTTTAATAATCATCATCAGTGCATTGCATATGTTTGTCTTGAATAAATTATTTCGTTATCACTCATTTTAAATTATGTCTTTATTCTGCATATGTTTTTGCGACACTCAACTCCTGCTAAAGTTGTATACCTTTTGAGGGAGGATGACGAAAACGATACCGCAACCTCATACTGTATGCTTTTGAGCGGACTATGCTGACGATGTACAGGCATTGTTTCAATTCCTAAACAGTGGAGATATAAGGATGTTAATCCCTCGTCAACCCCTTTGAACCTAAGAAGTAGAAGTTTCTTTCTTGTATTAATCAAAACCCTTGATCATAACCTGGGGCAGGGTAGTTCTCAGTTAATTTGGTTGTGCATTCTATTTTAAGAGAATCATTCAGTACACCTTTCAACAAAGGTCTCAATCACAAGCATTCATCCGCGCACATCAAAGAAGTACTGGAGATGTCACTCAAAAGCTAACGATGGTTCATCAATCATTAAACAAGGCAGTCAGTATCTTTCAAAAAGAAAAAAATGAAAAAATGAAAAAACATATATACAAAGAAAAGCCTCTTAAGTCAATAAACAAAAGATGACTTAGGAAAAAAATAAAGGCATCCCGCTGACTGTAAGCTCAAAATGGACAGTTCAGGCAAAAGTTAGGGATATCAAAAAAAAAAAAAAAAAAAAAAAAGGAAAAAGAAAGTCAATAAGTTCCTGAACAACATAATGCTGTGACTACCGAAAGGAAGAAGTGACTTCCATCTCAAAAGTCCTCTTTGCTTGCGAGCCATCATCATTATCAAAAGATGCAAATCCGAAGGTCTCTTGGAACCTGAATGCATAAGTCGAATTAACTGAGCTTAGGACTGAAGATCATCACGAAAAGGGGTGGGTACAATCAAATTTTGAGCCATTATCCTTTGTTTCTTAAACCGTGAACCAAGCCACGTTACAACCCTTGAAAGTCCTAACTGAAGCATGGTTAGTTCGAAAGCATACTGTCACCAAAAAGGTATCCCGACTCCTTAAGGTTTACCACAAATGCTGAGTTGATATTTCATTTTTTACAAACAAACATCTTGTTTTTACAAATATCATGCTTTTACATAACCAGTTTTAACGTTTTTCAACAAAACTCAGGACAAACATATGCATTACATCTCATGAATTCATTATTAAACATATTCTGCTACATAATTTCAAATGTTAGCATCAGAAAGAACTTGCACAGGGTACAACTAATGACTGAAAGTTATCCCGATAGACAATATTACTCCAAGAAGCAATGTCTCCTACGTATACAAGGGGCACGACACGTCTTCCCGGTCAATCTGGGGCAATCCAGTCAAGATTCCAAGAATCTCTCAAAGATGCCAAAAACCATCAAAGGCATGGACTTCAAGCTATTTCCCGATCAATCTGGGGCAATCAAGTCAAGATTCCGAGAATCTCTCATGGATGCTCGAACAATCAAGGGCATGCATCCAAGTATATCTAAAGCTACTCCCCAATCGACATGGGACATTGTCTTGAGCCTATGATTACTGGGGGCATATCGCCCATAGTGCACATCTCATAAAGTCCTCGCGAGGCGAACCTTCCCAAAGTTCCTACTAACTGGGGCAAATCTATACAAGTCCAGTTCGACATCTTGATCAATACTCAATGGTGTGTCCTAATTAAATCCAGGAATGGTATTTACTATAATACTGAGGGCAACATTCAAGACGCCCATGTCTCCCCACAGAGCTGGGTTCACAAGATCATATCCCCACAGAGTAATCACTAAGAATATACCCTCAAATACTCTCGTCCCGACAAAGATATGGCTCCCTAACATAGTTTACATCTTCAACACTACATGTTCTCTAACATCTTGCTCTTCTCCAACATGGTTTACTAATATCTGTTATTCCCAATCAGGGTGTATCAAGTTGCTGATCATCCCCAAGCAAAAATCATAAATCCCCAGCTATCTCCAAGACAAGATTAGACAACAAAATCACGAGGACATAGAGACTTATTTTCTCAATCAAGACAGTATAAATCACATTCACATATCATATGTCATCGACATATTCATACATTGCATACATTACCTCATAGTGAATTCATACATGACACGCAAGTTTCTCATTTATTTTGAGAGACTCGTTGCATAATACATGCATCATGACATTACATAAAGACTAACTCTACTTTTTGCAGAATACAGGTACATACAAACGAACGAAAACTCCAACTTTCCAAGATCTAAATCATCTACCACAAACGGTAATGACACGATCATTTCCAAGATCTAATTCGGTCACCACAAACGGTACTGACACGATCAATTTCCAAGATCTAATTCATCTACCACGAACGGTAATGACACGATCATTTTCAAGATCTAAATCAGCTACTACGAACGGTACTGACACGATCAATTTCCAAGATCTAATTCATCTACCACGAACGGTAATGACACGATCATTTTCAAGATCTAAATCAGCTACTACGAACAGTACTGACACGGTCATTTCCAAGATCTAATTCAGCTGCCACGAACGGTGCTGACACGATCAAGCTATCGGAGGTCTAATTCTATCATCACGAACGGTGAAGACACGACCAAAGACTTTCCAAGATCTAAATCAGCTACTACGAACAGTACTGACACGGTCAAGGCTCCAAGATCTAACTCGGATACTACGAACGGTACTGACACGATCAAATCTCAGAGATCTAATTCCATCATCACGAACGGTGTGGACACGATCAACTGCTTCTACAGTCTAACTCAGTTACTACTAACGGTGCTGACACGACAAGGGAATCTAATTCTATCATCACAAACGATGTAGACACGATTATCTCTCCAAAAGATCTAATTCATTTACTACGAACGGTAATGACACGATCAACGCGCAAACGACATTTCTCAAACTTCAACTACCGGATGGCGTCTTTAAAGCCCATCTCCGACAAAAGTCCCTACTTCAGCTAGGGCAAATTTCTTGGTATTCTAGTGTTCAATCATCTTCCACCTTCAGATACCGACTGGCGTACAAACCACTCTACATCTTCAGGTTTAAGATAATTGAACAGGGGCAGCTGTCATACCCCAAAATTTGCCCATACTATTCCTCATATGCAAGTTCAGATCAAAACACAAAGCTCCTAGACACATCCTCCTACACAAAGCTCTAAAACTAGGGTTTGACATATTCAAAGGAAAATCAGTGAATCAATGGCTCCAAGGCATATCATATGGCTCAATATACCTCACATCTTCTCCATGACAAATATCAAGTCCCAATTCAAAAGGAATGGTCCCTCAGTTGTTCAGAAAGTCAACAGTCGATTAGTTGACCTATAAAGTCAACTGTGGTCAAAGTAAAGTCAAAACTCCTGATTTTTTTGCCAAGATCCTCATATTGAAGTATCATTCACCATTTGATCAATAATTGATCATGGTTCATCAAGGAAAGATCAAATCAAGAAGTTTCTAAATTAGGGTTTTGTATAGGAAAAGTCAACTGAACTTTGACCAGCCATAACTTTTACATGGAACATCAAAAATTTCCCATCCAAAGCTCATTTTGAAGGAAATTGAATTCTCTACAACTTTTCCTCTCACATGCCAGGTCTAAAAATGCACCATTTGAGAGATATGAGCCAAAATATTACAGGTCCTTCTAAAAGATCGCCAAAAGACATTTTTTCTCAAAGCTCATAACTTGAACATGGTAGATTCAATTGAGATGGAACTAAAAGGATCTTTTAGAGGACTCTTTAAACTTTCCAAAAAGTCCTAGAACATCTCCATACAATAAAAATTGAGAGAGCTATGACTTGTTGAAGTTGGTCAATTTTGTAGAAAGACACAAAGGTCAATATGAGCAAAATGAACTTTTTGGATCAATGGACCTGAAATATGAATTTCAAACATGACTATCGGCTTTATAAGGACCTTCAAACTAATTATTTTATTTTTTATAAGATTTATTTTATTTATTTGAATTTTAGTTCATTTAAATATGAGTAAATCATATAAACGTGAAATATTAGTTTTTAATCGAAGATTCGATTTCCCATCAATTTTAATCAGTCAAAGGAGGCCCAAGGATCAATTGGTGTTTATGTTGTGATCCTATTTCATTTATTTTGAATTTTATTAAGTAAAATTCAAATTAAATCATAAGCAAATAATAAAAATCATAAGATTGAATCCAAATAAATCCAAGTATTCACTCATGAAGGTGCAAGATTTTGTTCACGTGTTATGGAGAGACTTTGGCCAAGTTTAGAAAGGAAATATAGAATTTTTCAATCAAATTTCTTTCTCCAAACACTTGGAATCCAAGCCCAATACTAAACCTAATTTGCTCCTATATTTAGTATCCTGGAATTCAGAGTAGGGAGGGGAAACCCTAACGAAATTGGCAGCCACCCAAGCACATACCAAAGTTCCAAACTTTATCACAAAGCTAGGGCATAACAAAAAACCTTATTGCAGCCAAGTTCAAAGGTAACCAACCATCTCATACACTTCCTGAGATATCAAAGAGGAGCTTTGAACTATTAGATGGGGTCTACGACGTCAGAGCCACGAGTTGCCATACTTAGGGCAAAGGCAAGCTTCGGTTTCGTTTGCTAGGTTCCATGTATTTTTAAGCCAAACTAACCGCGTCATTGAATTCACAACCTTCAAATTAGAGGATCTGGGCATTCACTTAATATGGCTGACGTTGTTTTACTTGAGTTTTGAGTTCTTGCAGATCCGAAGCTTTTTCCGCAGGTAATGTCGTAGCAAAAATCGCAGGAGAATCCGCAGGTCTGCAGCTTGAAGACGATGACATGGACTGCTGACCGTTGGACCACACGCGTGCTTCTTCCTGGTTGGGCGGTCAGCGCACTCGCGACTCTCTCTCCATTCTATTGGCTGGTCAACCGTTCAGCCTGCCTCTCTCTTCCAACGATTGGCCACAACGAAGCTGATGGGCCCACGCTTGACTCTGACTTTTTGAATGTCCCATTATTGATGTTCTGTTTATATTTATTTAATCTGGTGTATATTATTATCGACTAACAATTACAGCACAGTTGGTAAAGAATGAAACTTTGAAGCAAGGAGGCCTGGGTTCGAGCCTCCCATTCGGCAATTATTTTTCAACAGTTTCCTGCTACTGATCGGGTGTTCTCCAGCAAACGCGCGCTAGGATGCACCTTCAATCACCACTGTTAGATCTCCTGGAAAAGCGATCCAACGCTCTCCAAAGTGATGCTCCACCATGGACTCCCAGGACTGCAGAGTACAAGATCACACGCCCTCCACCAGGTTTTCTCTATTATTTTTGTTTGTTTTTTTTAATTAACCATTAATTTTCCTATAATTATTTAACCAACTAATTAAGAATAGCATAATTAACTTAATCATTAGAAAATTAGGATTAAGGTTCTCCTTTAATTAGTTATTGTAATTTAATTAATTTAATTTAGTTAATTAATTTAATTTAGTCAATTTAGATTAATTGTAATATTAATTTCTTTTATTTAATTAGGGTTTTTAATTAATTTTAGGTTTAACAATTTTGAGTTAGTTTTAGGTTTTAACCAGGTTTAGCTTTGATCAAAACCATGTGACTATCAGTAATGTAAGGGTCGTCTATCAAGACCGTAGGCTAGGTTTTAGGCTTTCACCCCTAGGTTTTTAACCATGATTTTCTCTCAGATATTCAAACCTTCTACTAAATTCTAATTTCAATGCGATTCTCTTCTCATCTTAAACTCTCTATGAATGTCGCATGTTTGTTTAAATTACGCCTTTTATTTATTTATTTATTGTTTAAATTTATGCCTTTATTCAATTATTTAATTTCCGCCATTTATATTCTAGAAGGTGTATAGGTTGCTCATTCAATTTTTGATGTAATAGTAATTAGGGCCTTTATACTTTCCGCATTTTTATTTTTCGCACACTATAACTGCTATTCTATTATCCGTAAATATTAACTGCGTGGTTAGTAAATAGGGAGTGGAAAGATAAATAAATCAAACGTTAGCTCACTAACTCAAGACAAATATTCAAATCTAACTCACGTGATTGCTACACACACCCACCTCTAGGGTAACGCCCTCTTGTTGCATGTTGCCTTCGATTTCGATCAAATAGTCAAGTCCCTTCGAGCGTAGGGATACCTTAGCCTGCTGCCTACGAATTCAAATCATCATAGTCCCCCGGAATAAAAGATCATAGTCCCTTCGAGTTGCCTACAAATAAAATGATCTTGTCCCTCGATGTTGCTTCGATGAATGATGAGAGTCCCTTCGATTGCTAAGGTATCCTTACTGTAGCCTAAATGACTATTATATCCTTCCCTTAGACTACCTGCCCTCTATATGGTAGGGACAGTCTTATGGTGAACGACTATTCTCGATGACCCTTACACATCCAATTGAAAGACTTCCTGCCCTCTTATGGTATGGATAGATCCTTTCGCTCGAAAAGCTAAAAGAACGTTTTTTTAAAACTTAGGGTAGTTGCTATTAATTGCTTGCTCTATTTCAAATTCAAAATTAAATTCAAACTCTTTTTCCACTAATTTTCAAATACTCTTCAAAAGACTACGCTTATTTACAAGCTAAAGTTCTTCTTCAAAGTTTTTACTTTTCACACCTCATTTTCAAACATTTCAAACAAACAAACAAAGTGAGCTAAGCAATTAAGAGCCCATGGATAACCATGGATGCAAAGGGTGCCTTACACCTTCCCTTTGTATAACTTACCCCCCGAACTCAAAATCTTTCAAAAGGTCTTGTTAGAACAAGATTTGTTCTTATCAATTATCTTAGTTTTGATGATAACAATAATATGAATTTTGCTTAAGATAATATGGTACTCTAATCCAATGCAATTTCCTTTTCAGGAAATATATAAAGAGTACGCATAACTCAGCGCTCAGAAGCTTTGTCTCAAAGGGTTCAGCATGCAACATCAGAACATGGTCTGGCAAGACATCAGAAGATGGTCGAAGCAGAATCAGAACATGGGTCTATGGAAGCATCAGAAGAACAAGAGAACAGAAGCACTGTAGTTCTGATGGTATCACGCAACAGAAGCACTTCAAGGTCAGAAGATCAGAAGATGCTGCACCAAGCTGTTTGACTCTGATGATAATCAAACGTTGTATTCACAAGCATCAGAAGAAAGTACAAGTGGCAGGCTACGCTGACTGACAAAAGGAACGTTAAAGCTATTAAAGGCAACGTCAGTAGACACAGCGTGAACAAGGCTCGAGGTAGTTGACAAAAGCGTATAACATTAAATGCGACGCTGTACGGAACACGCAAAGCATTAAATGCACTCAACGGTCATCTTCCCAACGCCTATAAATATGAAGTTCTGATGAGAAGCAAGGTTAACGAATCTACATCAATTCTGTGAATATTAACTTGCTGAAACTCTGTTCAAACCAAAACTCAGAATCTTCATCTTCATCAAAGCTCACTACATTGCTGTTGTAATATATTAGTGAGATTAAGCTTAAACGATTAAGAGAAATATCACAGTTTGTGATTATAGCTTGTAAGAAGCATTTGTAATACTCTTCGATTGATTACATTAAGTTGTAAGGTAACTAGAGTGATCAGGTTGATCAGTATACTCTAGGAAGTCTTGGCAGTTGGCTGAGCAGATTGTAACTAGAGTGATCAGGTTGATCAGTAGACTCTAGAAAGTCTTAGAGGGTATCTAAGCAGTTGCCTGGAGTGATCAAGTTGTGATCAGTAGACTCTGGAAGACTTAGTTGCTGACTAAGTGGATAACCATTGTAATCCGTGCGATTAGTGGATTAAATCCTCAGGTTGAGGTAAATCATCTCTGCGGGGGTGGACTGGAGTAGCTTAGTTAACAGCGAACCAGGATAAAAATAACTGTGCAATTTGTTTTTATCGTCCAAGTTTTAAAGTCACACTTATTCAATCCCCCTTTCTAAGTGTTTTTCTATCCTTCAATTGGTATCAGAGCGCCGGTTCTAAGGTGCAAGCACTTAACCGTGTTTAGAAAAGATTCAGGAAGAGAAAAACGCTTTCAGTAAAAGATGGCTGATGAAACTGAAAGGTCTACACCTACACCTACATCTACATCTGGCTCTGCTGAGCAATATAACGGTAACAATGGTTATACAAGACCACCGGTATTTGATGGTGAAAACTTTGAATACTGGAAAGATAAACTGGAAAGTTACTTTCTTGGTCTAGATGGTGATTTATGGGATCTGCTGATGGATGGTTACAAACATCCAGTTAATGCCACTGGCGTAAAGCTGACGAGGCAAGAAATGAGCGATGATCAGAAAAAGCTTTTCAGGAATCATCATAAATGCAGAACTGTTTTGCTGAATGCTATCTCTCATGCTGAATATGAGAAGATATCTAACAGGGAAACAGCCTATGACATATATGAGTCCTTGAAAATGACTCATGAAGGAAACACTCAAGTCAAGGAGACTAAAGATCTCGCCCTTATCCAGAAGTATGAAGCCTTCAAGATGGAGGATGATGAAGACATTGAAAAGATGTTTTCAAGATTTCAAACTCTTACTGCTGGTTTGAGAGTTCTTGACAAAGGCTACACCAAGGCTGATCACGTGAAGAAGATCATCAGAAGCTTACCCAGAAGATGGGGTCCTATGGTGACTGCATTCAAGATTGCGAAGAATCTGAATGAAGTTTCTTTGGAAGAGCTTATCAGTGCCTTGAGAAGTCATGAAATTGAGCTGGATGCAAATGAGCCTCAAAAGAAAGGTAAATCTATTGCATTAAAATCAAATATCAAGAAATGCACTAACGCTTTTCAGGCTAGAGAAGAAGATCCTGAAGAATCGGAATCTGAAGAAGAAGATGAACTGTCCCTGATCTCCAGAAGGTTAAATCAACTCTGGAAGACAAAGCAAAGGAAGTTCAGAGGCTTCAGAAGTTCAAAGAAATTTGAACGTGGAGAATCTTCTGATGACAGAAGATCTGACAAGAAGAAGGTCATGTGCTATGAGTGCAATGAGCCAGGACACTTCAGGAGTGAATGTCCACAACTTCAGAATGAAAATCCCAAGAAGAGGTTTCATAAGAAGAAAGGTCTTATGGCAACCTGGGATGAGTCAGAAGATGAATCAGACTCGGAAGATGAGCAAGCTAACTGTGCGCTGATGGCGACAGAAGATGACAGATCAGAATCTACATCAGAATCAGATTCTGAAGAGGTATTTTCTGAACTCACTAGAGACGAATTAGTTTCCAGCTTGACAGAACTTCTGGAACTCAAAGCTCGTCTTAGTATCAAATACAAAAAGCTGAAAAAGCAATTTGAATTTGAAACTAAGAAGCTGGAATTGGAAAATTCTGAACTGAAGGAAAATGTTTTAAATCTATCCAAAAATAGTGGATCTCCTTCTGAAACAGAAAAAGCCATTCCTAGCATGAATCATATTCTGAAAGAATATGACTTGAGCTTCAGAAAATTTCTATCTAGAAGCATAGGCAGAAGTCAACATGCTTCTATGATATATGCTGTGTCTAGAAACAATAGAGTAGGCATTGGTTATGAGGGTGAAACCCCGTACAAGCTTGAATCTGTGGATGATATGAAAATATCATATAAGCCTCTGTATAACCAATTTAAATTTGGCCACTCACATGATATTAGGCACACCTCACATGCTAAAAGCTTTCACATAGCACACACTAAAAAGCATGTGACACAACCTAGGAGATATCATGAAACTCATGTTAAAAATTATCATGCTGTTCCTCCTATTGCTTATAATGTCAAACCCAAGTTCAATCAGAACTTGAGAAAATCTAACAAGAAAGGACCCAAGAAAATGTGGGTACCTAAGGATAAGATTATTCCTATTGCAGATATCCTTGGCTGCAAAGAAGATAAAGCACAACATGTCATGGTACCTGGACTCTGGATGCTCACGACACATGACAGGAAGAAGGTCTATGTTCCAAGACCTGGTGCTTAAGTCTGGAGGAGAAGTCAAGTTTGGAGGAGATCAGAAGGGCAAGATAATTGGCTCTGGAACTATAAAGTCTGGTAACTCTCCTTCCATTTCTAATGTACTTCTTGTAGAAGGATTAACACATAACCTTTTATCTATTAGTCAATTGAGTGACAATGGTTATGATATAATCTTCAATCAAAAGTCTTGCAAAGCTGTAAATCAGAAGGATGGCTCAATCCTATTTACAGGCAAGAGGAAGAACAACATTTATAAGACAGATCTGCAAGATCTTATGAGTCAGAAGGTGACTTGTCTTATGTCTGTTTCTGAAGAGCAGTGGGTCTGGCACAGGAGATTAGGTCATGCTAGTTTGAGAAAGATTTCTCAGATTAACAAACTGAATCTTGTCAGAGGACTCCCTAATCTGAAATACCAATCAGATGCTCTTTGTGAAGCATGTCAGAAGGGCAAGTTCTCCAAACCTGCATTCAAGTCTAAGAATGTTGTTTCTACCTCTAGGCCATTAGAACTCTTGCACATTGATCTGTTTGGTCCAGTCAAAACAGCATCTGTCAGAGGGAAGAAATATGGATTAGTCATCGTAGATGATTATAGCCGCTGGACATGGGTAAAATTCTTAAAACACAAGGATGAGACTCATTCAGTGTTCTTTGATTTCTGCATTCAGATTCAATCTGAAAAAGAGTGCAAAATCATAAAGGTCAAAAGTGATCATGGTGGTGAATTCGAGAACGGATCCTTTGAAGAATTCTTCAAGGAAAACGGTATTGCCCATGATTTCTCTTGTCCTAGAACTCCACAGCAAAATGGAGTTGTAGAGCGAAAGAATAGGACTCTGCAAGAAATGGCCAGAACCATGATCAATGAAACCAATGTGGCTAAGCACTTCTGGGCAGAAGCAATAAACACTGCATGTTATATTCAGAATAGAATCTCGATCAGACCTATTCTTAATAAGACTCCCTATGAATTGTGGAAGAATAAAAAGCCCAACATTTCATATTTCCATCCTTTTGGATGTGTATGTTTTATTCTGAACACTAAAGATCATCTTGGTAAGTTTGATTCCAAAGCACAAAAATGTTTCCTTCTTGGTTATTCTGAACGCTCAAAAGGCTACAGAGTATACAATACTGAAACATTGATTGTAGAAGAATCAATCAATATCAGGTTTGATGATAAGCTTGGTTCTGAAAAACCAAAGCAGTTTGATAATTTTGCAGATTGTGATATTGACATATCAGAAGTTGTCGAGCCAAGAAGCAACGCATCAGAAGCAGAGCTTCTCAGAAGCAAAGAAGCAGAAGATCAAGTATCAGCTTCTCTGGACAATCTGAGCATTTCTGAAGAACCATCTGTCAGAAGATCATCCAGACTCATCTCTGGTCATTCAGAAGATGTCATTCTTGGAAAGAAGGATGATCCAATCAGAACAAGAGCATTCCTTAGGAACAATGCAGACTGTCAATTAGGTCTTGTATCTTTGATCGAGCCAACTTCTGTTGATCATGCTCTAGAAGATCCAGACTGGATAATTGCTATGCAAGAAGAACTGAATCAGTTTACAAGGAATGATGTTTGGAATCTTGTTCCTAGACCAGATGGATCTAATATAATCGGTACAAAAGGGGTCTTCAGAAACAAGCCCAGAATGAGAAGTTCTTATGGATAAGTATCTTCTGAAATAAAATTTCTTTTATAAGAAGTTCTGATTGAAATCAATTAGAAATTGTGAATCAGTTATTACTAACGATTCATTGTCTAAGTTGTTTCAGAATCTCTTTAAAATCAAACAGTTGTAACTGGTTATCCAGATGGTAAACACGTGTTCACTATTCCTGGACAAGCATGCGTGCAGTTGAGGGGACGCCTACCATAGGTAACTGTGCATATCATATCTTTTGTCATTATTATCTCTCCTCACGTCACGTAACATTAAATGCTTTTCATCATTTACTCTCTTTCAGTTTTTCTTTTTATATTCGTCAAACGAATCATTTCCCTCTTATATATTTCTCTCACTCTGCATTCAGTTTCCTTATTCATTCTCTCTCTTTGCATACATATCATAAACCCTTGCAGTTTCCTTAATCTGCAACTTCATCATGAATCCATCGTCAAGCTCTGGAAATCAAGACAATGATCGGAAACAAAAGAGAAAGGCAACGGATGAACCAGAAACCAAACCCAAAAAGGTAAAGATCACCTACGACCCTCTCAAGGTGAATCCAATGGAAGCAAGACTTTCTGGAAACTATTCTAGACGAGTGTTTCAACCCCCTGGTGAAAGCCCTCCTTCATCTCCATCGTCTTCCTCATCCCTCTACCTTTTTGACTCAACCTCCTCCTCATCCAACCTTTCCTCTCCTTTAACCCCTTCATCAGAAATTTCTTCACCACTCTCACACCCTTTTCCCACCAGAACGCCTAACCCCTACAGCATTGCTTTTCCCGACTTCAGGTTCACCTTCAACCCTCCTACCCCTACCACTCAAGTATTTCTGGAGCGTTTGCATTATGTTTTAAATGGCTGGTTGGAGATTCTGGGTGCTGCTCACCTTAACCATCTGGACGAGTATGCCACCAACAACCTTTGGGATACCTTTCGTCAGGATTTTCTGGTTAGGACTACAGACATTCAGAGAAGGATCATGTCTGAAGCTCCTGGTACTCGTGGTCTTCGCTTGGAAGTTGGTGAAAGCAGCTATCACCACCCCATCAGGAACAGAAGAGTTCTTGAAGAGAAGGTGCCTGCAGATGAGTTGGAAGAAGAAAATCTCTGCAGAGACATCGTGGTATGGAAACCATGCTTTTCTGTGCTGACTGGAGACTTTCAGTGGCTGTTTAACTGGTTCAGAATGAACCCTTCTGAAACAGCACCTCACATGGTCTTTCCAGTAGTGGTCTATCGTGCTGAAGTTGCTGCTCCTACTCCTCCAACAAACCTAGCCGCTATTCTTCAAGCGTTGGAAGATGGAACTTCTGAGCTGCCTGAACCAGAATATGCTAAGGCTACTTCTGAGTCAGACTCAGATGAGGAAATGGAGGATGCACAAGCTGACGATCTTCTAGAAGATCACCCTGCTGAGACTGCTGTCCCTTTTGGCAGAAATTCTGGTGCCTCTTCTTCTGGTGAAACCTCAGCTCTGATGGAGACCTTGGAAGCTCTTCATCAGAATCAAGCTACGCTGGCTTCTCGCTTGGACGCACAAGAAGCAGCCAATGCTGAGTTTCGCTCCTTCATGGCAAGGCAAGCTACAAGCACTGACGGGATTCATGATGTTCTGGCGCGGATTTTGCGTAGGCTAGGATCTTAGTCTTTTGGTCTGAGTAGTTGTCTTTCCTTGTTGCATCTGTTTTTTCTGCATTCCTCCTTCTGTAATCTTTCCTTCAATTATCTATGAAAAAGTCTCTTTGTTTTTTGATTATTTGTCGTTTTTTACATCTGAATCTTTTTAAATATTCTTTTTGATGTTA
The DNA here is from genome assembly GCF_029867415.1 of Vicia villosa. NCBI lineage: Eukaryota > Viridiplantae > Streptophyta > Magnoliopsida > Fabales > Fabaceae > Vicia > Vicia villosa. The sequence continues at coordinate 218,670,879 of NC_081181.1, forward strand.
TGACAAAAAGGGGGAGAAGATAAATGATAAATGATTTGATTAAATCTATCAGTTGCTGGGTAAAGGCTCCCACACATTCACTAACAAGAACTGCAAGTTCTATATGGTTTAAGTGTTTTGCAGGTATAAAGAGTTGAAGAAAATCTTCAGAAGCAAACACTAGAAGCAAGACCATAAGAAGCGTTATTCTGTAAAAAGAATAAGCTCATGGAAACTGAAGCAAGCTGAGTGCTGTCAAGCTTCAGAAGTCAGAAGCAAGAACTTCAAATTGTTCTAATACATATAATGTGTTTTGCTCTGATACATGTTCTTAGCCTATAATGTTCTGATACATTTGGCTCTGATACATATCATGTATTTGAATATACATTTTATGTTCTGATTCATTCATGCTGACTTTTGTCGTTTAGTTTTTTGTTCTGTAACATTTCAGGATGTAGAGATGCTCTGATGATGCTCTGGTACATTCAACAATGTTCTGATACAAATCTAGCATGAAGTGATGTTGGTAGACATTCAAAGTTCTGAAGCTATCCGAGGGAAGCAGAAATCAGAAAATATGAATGCTCAAAAAGATCCAGAAAACTCAAGTTCTGAAGCTGTCCTGAATGGAAGCAGAAATCAGAAGCTGTGAATGTTCTGAGGATCAAAGAAATTCAAGTTCTGAAGCTGTCCTGAATGGAAGCAGAAATCAGAAGCTGTGAATGTTCTGAAGATCAAAGAAATTCAAGTTCTGAAGCTGTCCTGAATGGAAGCAGAAATCAGAAGCTGTGAGTGTTCTAAGGATCCAAAGAAATTCTAGTTCTGAAGCTGTCCAATGGAAGCAGAAGTCAGAAGCTATGAATTCTCTGAAGACAGAAGCTTATATGATCGTCTCTACCGAAATAATCAGGGAAGTCTTTTATTAAAGTTCTTCGAGTATCTATTTCAGGGGGAGATTATTTATCTCAGGGGGAGATTGTTAATCTCAGGGGGAGACTTATTCATATGCTTATGCTATAGCTGTGTAATTTGTCTTTTGCCGTTTACTCTTTCTGATCGCAAATTCATATCATTTATATATGTTTTTGTCATCATCAAAAAGGGGGAGATTGTTAGAACAAGATTTGTTCTTATCAATTATCTTAGTTTTGATGATAACAATAATATGAATTTTGCTTAAGATAATATGGTACTCTAATCCAATGCAATTTCCTTTTCAGGAAATATATAAAGAGTACGCATAACTCAGCGCTCAGAAGCTTTGTCTCAAAGGGTTCAGCATGCAACATCAGAACATGGTCTGGCAAGACATCAGAAGATGGTCGAAGCAGAATCAGAACATGGGTCTATGGAAGCATCAGAAGAACAAGAGAACAGAAGCACTGTAGTTCTGATGGTATCACGCAACAGAAGCACTTCAAGGTCAGAAGATCAGAAGATGCTGCACCAAGCTGTTTGACTCTGATGATAATCAAACGTTGTATTCACAAGCATCAGAAGAAAGTACAAGTGGCAGGCTACGCTGACTGACAAAAGGAACGTTAAAGCTATTAAAGGCAACGTCAGTAGACACAGCGTGAACAAGGCTCGAGGTAGTTGACAAAAGCGTATAACATTAAATGCGACGCTGTACGGAACACGCAAAGCATTAAATGCACTCAACGGTCATCTTCCCAACGCCTATAAATATGAAGTTCTGATGAGAAGCAAGGTTAACGAATCTACATCAATTCTGTGAATATTAACTTGCTGAAACTCTGTTCAAACCAAAACTCAGAATCTTCATCTTCATCAAAGCTCACTACATTGCTGTTGTAATATATTAGTGAGATTAAGCTTAAACGATTAAGAGAAATATCACAGTTTGTGATTATAGCTTGTAAGAAGCATTTGTAATACTCTTAGATTGATTACATTAAGTTGTAAGGTAACTAGAGTGATCAGGTTGATCAGTATACTCTAGGAAGTCTTGGCAGTTGGCTGAGCAGATTGTAACTAGAGTGATCAGGTTGATCAGTAGACTCTAGAAAGTCTTAGAGGGTATCTAAGCAGTTGCCTGGAGTGATCAAGTTGTGATCAGTAGACTCTGGAAGACTTAGTTGCTGACTAAGTGGATAACCATTGTAATCCGTGCGATTAGTGGATTAAATCCTCAGGTTGAGGTAAATCATTTCTGCGGGGGTGGACTGGAGTAGCTTAGTTAACAGCGAACCAGGATAAAAATAACTGTGCAATTTGTTTTTATCGTCCAAGTTTTAAAGTCACACTTATTCAATCCCCCCTTTCTAAGTGTTTTTCTATCCTTCAGGTCTTTCCTGTTCTTTTAGCCTTTCCTAATTGGATAAAATAAAAGTCGGTGGCGACTCTTGCTATCCGCACATTTCAATTATAAAAAGTCAGTTCACCGTGTTACAACAGCAACCAATCGATTTGCACAAGGGTGCAATCGATTTGCATAGCAGAAAATTAGAACAGACCTTACTGTTTCAGTATGCAATCGATTTGCATAGTGGTGCAATCGATTTGCATAGCATAAAAATTAAAATAAACCTTACTGTTTCAGTATGCAATCGATTTGCATATAGGTGCAATCGATTTGCATAGCATAAAGAATTAAAATACACATAAATAAACATGTTTTATGACACACATGAATGATTAGAAGTGTGTACCTTTGATTTATGAAAATGAATAACATATTTAAACATCACCTTCATCTAAAATTCCGAGTTCTCTTCGAATTTTGTAAAAAGGTTCTTTTGCAAGCGGTTTGGTAAAGATATCCGCAAGTTGGTTATGAGTATCCACAAATGTTACTTCGACATCTCCTTGAAGAACATGGTCTCGGAGAAAATGATGTCGAATATCTATGTGTTTGGTTCTTGAGTGCATGACCGGATTTTTTGTGATATTAATTGCACTTGTGTTGTCGCATCGAAGAGGGATGCATCCGAGATCAAGTCCGTAGTCACGAAGTTGTTGCTTAAGCCAAAGAATTTGTGCACAACAACTACCCGCTGCTATGTATTCTGCTTCGGCCGTGCTAAGAGAAACACATGCTTGCTTTTTACAAGCCCATGATACTAATGCATTTCCAAGAATGTGACAAGTGCCACTTGTGCTTTTACGATCAGTTTTACATCCTGCATAATCCGCGTCAGAATAACCAATTAAATTGCAAACACTACCTTTAGGATACCATAAGCCAACGTTGGTTGTTCCTTTGAGATACTTCATGATCCTTTTAACCGCCATAAGATGTGATTCCTTTGGATTTGCTTGAAAGCGAGCACAAAGACAAACACTAAACATTATGTCAGGACGGCTTGCCGTCAAATATAATAAAGAACCTATCATACCTCGATACTTAGTAATATCAATTGGAGTATCGGATTCATCTTGATCAACATATGTACCGGAGCCCATTGGAGTATTCATTGCTTTGCAATTATCCATATCAAACTTTTTCAATAGTTCTTTACAATATTTAGATTGATTGATAAAGATTCCATCTTTGAGTTGCTTAATTTGTAGTCCAAGAAAGTAGTTCATCTTTCCCATCATAGACATCTCGAATTCTCCTTGCATCATCAATGAGAATTCCTCACACATTTCTTTGTTAGTCGATCCAAAAATGATATCATCAACATAGACTTGAACCAATAAAGTGTTACTCTTGATTTTCTTAATGAACAAAGTTTTATCAACCTTACCCTTTTCGAAACCCTTTTCACACAAAAAATTGCTAAGTCTATCATACCATGCTCTTGGTGCTTGCTTTAAGCCATAAAGAGCCTTTCTCAACTTAAAGACATGTGTAGGATTCTTGAAGTCTTCAAATCCCGGGGGTTGTTTGACATAGACTTCTTCATTGATGTAGCCATTCAAGAATGCGCTCTTGACGTCCATTTGATAAAGCTGAAAATTTAATGAACATGCATAAGCAAGTAAAAGACGAATAGCTTCTAACCTTGCAACCGGGGCAAATGTTTCTTCAAAGTCGATTCCTTCTTCTTGATTGTAACCTTGGGCCACCAATCTTGCTTTGTTTCGAACAATTATACCATTCTCATCAAGTTTGTTCTTAAACACCCATCGAGTACCTATGATATGTTTATTACTTGGTCTAGGAACAAGTTCCCAAACTTGATTTCTCTCGAATTGATTTAATTCTTCTTGCATTGCATTTATCCATTGATCGTCTCCTAAGGCTTCATTAACTTTGGAAGGTTCAATTTGAGAAACAAAGGCCATGTGTAAGCAAGCATCTTTGAGATTTAATCTTGTTGCAACTCCTTGACTAATATCACCAATAACTTTATCAATAGGATGATCTCTATGAGTTCTCCATTCTTTTGGTAGATCATTGGTGTTTGATTCTTGTTGTACATTTTCTTGTTGAACACTTTCTTGTTGTACTTCTGGTGCCTTCACAATTGTATCATTTGAAAGTTCTTCCGGTGCCTTCACAATTGTATCATTTGAAGGTTCTTCCGGTGCCTTCACAATTGTATCATTTGAAGGTTCTTCCGGGGGTAAATCTAAAGGATCATCATCATCACAAACAACTATTTCCTCTTTGGAAGTGTTAGTCTCATCAAAAGATACATGCATAGATTCTTCAATAGTTAAAGTTCCTTTATTATAAATTCTATATGCTTTACTAGAAAGAGAATAACCAAGAAATATACCTTCGTCGGATTTCTCATCAAACTTACCAAGATTGTCTTTGTCATTGTTTACAACAAAGCACTTGCATCCAAAAATGTGAAAGTGAGCAATGTTTGGCTTTCTTCCTTTGAAGAGTTCATATGGAGTCTTTTTTAAGATAGGTCTAATGATTACTCGATTTCCAACATAACATGCCGTACTAACCGCATCCGCCCAAAAATATTTAGGAAGATTTGCATCACTAAGCATTATTCTTGCAAGTTCCACTAGAAACCTATTTTTCCTTTCGACTACTCCATTTTGTTGTGGGGTTCTTGGTGCTGAAAAATTATGAGAGATACCATGTTCTTCACAAAATTCTTCAAACGATGCATTTTGAAACTCTCCACCATGATCACTTCTTATGGATACAATCTTTAATGATTTTTCATTTTGGATTTGTTTTGCATACTTCTTAAAGGCTCTAAAAGCAACACTTTTCTGCACAAGAAACAAAGTCCAAGAATATCTAGAATAATCATCAACAATAACTAAAGCGTATACATTACCTCCGAAGCTTCTTGTCCTTGATGGACCAAATAGATCCATATGCAACAATTGAAGTGGTCTTGTTGTAGTCACCACATTCTTTGGTTTGAAAGATGATTTGGTTTGCTTTCCCTTTTGACATGCATCACATAGTTTATCTTTGACAAACTTTATCTTAGGTAAGCCAATAACAAGATCATGTTTGGTTAACTTATTTAAATGATCCATATGAATATGGGCTGCTCTTTTATGCCATAACCATGATTCATTATTGTTTACCAAAAGACATTTTACTTTCAAAGATAAATCATTTAAAGAAATCATAAAAATGTTATTAATTCTTGTACCTTTGAGTTTTACCTCATTGGTGACTTCATCGATGATCAAGCATTCTTCCTTAGTGAATTTGATCTTGAAGCCTTTGTCACAAAGTTGGCTAATGCTTAGAAGATTATGTTTTAGTCATTCAACATAAAGAACATCTTCAATTGATGTGAAAGGTGGTGCACCAACTTTGCCTTTGCCAAGAATTCTTCCCTTATTGTTGTCTCCATAAGTGACAAAACCCTTGGCCTTTAACTTTAGATCTGAAAATTGGTTTAAGTCACTCGTCATATGCTTTGAACAACCACTATCTAGATACCATAGGTTTGAAGTGGTCTTCAAGCATACCTACAAAACAAATTAAGTTTTGTTAGGTACCCAAATGGCTTTAGGTCCATCATAGTTAGTTCCTTTCTTCACCCATACATAATGTCCACTAGGAACACTAAAGTTCCTTACATAACAAGCATTGGGTGTGTGACCAATAATACCACAATAAAAACAAGTAGGTTCAAAGTTACTTCTATATCTAGGAGGATAAGATTTCTTTTGAACAAAGTTCTTCTTTTTAGGATAATGTTGCATTACTTTAGGTTTGATCACTTTCTCTTGAATTGGTTGGTTACTAGCCTTGACAAAGATAGTCTTGTTGGATGTTGGTTTATCAAATTTAGAGAAACCGAGTCCGCTCTTATCATTGGAGTATCTTTGTGTGCTAAGAACATTTTCCAATCCAATTTGCCCTTTTTCATATCTTTCTAAAACACGTTTTAATTGGACAATTTGGAAGGAAAGTGATTCACAATTCTTGCATGCAACATTATCTTCTTGAACACTAATCATTTTTTCTTTGTCATCTTTATGTTCTTCTTCAATTATCTTAATCTTCTCTTCTAAAGATGATATTATCTTCTTTTGAGATGAGATAGTTTTATAGAGAATTTTACATTCATTTAACAATTCATTTATTGCACCTTGTGCACCATTATTAAAAAGAGAATCATCATAACTAACCTCGCCTTCTTCATCGTCGGAGTGATGTGATGCCATTAGTGCTAGGTTTGCACTTTCGTCACTATCGGAGTCCGATGAGGAACTTACTTCATTATCTTCCCATGCTATGTAGGCCCTTTTCTTTTTGAATTCCTTCTTGCCTTTGAATCCATTATTCTTAGAAAGTTTTGGACATTCCGGCTTTATGTGTCCTTGTTTCCCACATTCATAGCATGTTACTTCTTGTGATGAAGTGGATGCTTCTTTATCCTTATGCTTTGAGAATTTCTTCCTTTTGACAAAGTTAGTATTATCAATATTATTTTTATTACCAAAAAATTTGCCTAACCTTTTTACAAGAAGCATGAAGTTTTCATCTTCATCCGATGTATCTTTCATTTTTCTTTCCTTTGAATCTACTTTTAATGCAATGCCTTTGGATTTCTTCTCTAAGTTCTCATGCTTTTCCAATCTTCCAAGTTCTGTCTCATATTCTTGAAGTTTTCCAAATAGTGTTGCGGAAGTAAGTCTTGATAAATTCTTCTTTTCGGATATCGCCGTCACTTTTGGTTGCCACTCCCTTGTCAAAGATCTGAGCACTTTAAGATTAAGTTCTTCGGTAGTAAGAGTCTTACCAAGTGCCTTCAAGTGATTTGTCAAATGTACGAATCGTTTTTGCAAATCGAGAATAGTTTCTCCGGGCTTCATTCTAAACAGTTCGTACTCTTGGCTTAAAGTATTCAACCTTGATCTCTTAACTTCAGCGGTACCTTCATGAGTTTCTACAAGAGTATCCCAAATTTCCTTTGATGTTGTACATGTTGATATTCGGAAGAATTCATCCATACTAAGAGCACCATGAAGAAGACTGATCGCCTTTTTGTCAGCAAGAACCCTTTTTCTATCATTATCATCCCATGACGCTTTAGGTTTCTCCGATCCAACACCATTAACGACCGTTGTAGGAACATGAGGACCTTGTAGGACAGCCTCCCAAACTTCTTCTCCTTGTGCTTCTAGATGAGCCTTCATTTGGATTTTCCAAAAGTCAAAATATTCACCACAAAACAATGGAGGCTTGTTGTTAGAACCACCATCTTTGAAAACCGGTCTTTGATTTGCGGAAGCCATTCTGGATCTTTAGGAACAAGTTACCTATAACTTGCTCTGATGCCAATTGTAAGTATCAGATATGCCTAAGAGGGGGGTGAATTAGGTACTTTATAACTTTTTCGGTTTTATGGTGTAAAGTGATTATTTTTCTGGTTTATGTTGATGTTACTAAAAAGGTAAAGTGCAGAAAAATAAATGACACAAGGATATATCCTGGTTCCCCTCACAAACCGAGAGTACTCCAGTCCCCTTACGCAGTAAGAGATTTCAATATAATTGGTATCTTGTACAAGCCTAACCAAACACCAAGAACAATCCTCTTGGACCAAGAACAATCCTCTTGGATTTTTCACTAAGACTACTTATGAGAACAATCCTCTCAAAGTGTCTAACTTGTTTCCAACAATCCTGGATAACAAGAATACAACAAGTATTTGATTTTGTATAAGTGTTTGAATAATAGAACAATGTATCAATCTCTTGATTGATCTTCCCTTCCAACTAACTTGCCTCACCTTTATATTTATATGAAACAAGGGATTGGTCTGAAGATGAGCTCCGAGGTTTCTAAGGTGGAAAAGATGGCCAGTGTTAGTTTTCTCTAAAATTCTTGTACTATAAGAATCAAAGGATCCTCTGGAGAATATTGTTATAAATGGCAGACAGTTGGCCTTAAATGTAAGATATCACGAATGGCGACGAACATAATGTCGAGGTATAAGTTTGTTGCTCATCTTTTCTTGTAAATTTTAAATTTCCAATTATGATCAATTTTCTTAAATTTAATAGTCTTGTTGTAGTTTCATGCTCCACTGACACAACAAATTGGCCAAACATTATTGTCATATTCTCATATGATTTCCAATGTACTTTGATTATTGTTTTTAAACTTTACCATTTTCTATATTTATTTAGTTTGATGTGTCATGTTTTATAGAGATGTTATAAGCCAAAAACACACTACAACATTTTAACTATACAACAACGCTAAAAAACCGTTGCAAAATCCAAGAAAACCGTTTCCTTTTCCTATGAGAACGGTTTTCTGGTCGTTCCAAACTGAGGCGTTGCGTTAGCCTTTAGGAACGGTTTTCTAGCCAAAGGCAACGTCGTATTCAGAGCCGTTGCTATAATTTTCTTTAGGGAACGGCCTCAAAAAGCAACGGTTGTTCTGCGTTTTTAATTTAAAAACCGTTGCAAATGTTGTTTTAGAACGGCTATTTTATGGTATATAGCAACGAATTTTAGCCGTACCCTATTTTAAAACTGTTCTAGTAGATGCTTAACGTTATTTTTTCTTCATAGGTTATAGCAACGGTTTTTTTACTACAACCACACGTTAAACCATTGCAAAAATATATATATATTCTTTTTTATAAAATGAAAAACTATTTATTTTATTAACCTGATAAATTTTTTCAATATAATAATATTCAAATACAAATTTTAAAATGATCTTGCATTTAAATAAAATACTTGACAAAATTCATTTAAATATCCTAATAATCATTGATTCACAATCAACAAAACATCTTCAAATTACATATCCTAATATAAATCATCATTCATAATCAAAATAACATCTTTAATCTATAAAATTAAACTTAAACATCTACATCTCTTCATCTTCAAATGATTCAAAATCTTCATTGATATTATCATTCATGACCTGAAAAATAAAAATAATATAATTTAAATAAAATAATAATCCGAAGGATTTAAAATTACAGTGTTAAAATAGAAATGCCCAACTACTACATCATTTTTTTCAATAAGCAATTGATATTAATCCGGAGTATAAGGGATACCCCAACCGATTACAAGGCGGAAAAATTCTACAACTCAAAACAAATGAGCGGTAGAATATTCCACACGTGAAAGTTACAATTAGAAGCTAACTTATATCTAGAATAAAGCCATTTCCAAGAAATAAAAACAACTTCCGACATACATTCGGTGAAGCTAAACGAATCATTCTTGAAAATGATACCATTACGCCTATTCCAAATACTCCAAGCCGTTGCTAACCAAATTACCGTAACTAAGGACCTCTTGGCTAGATTCTTCACCTTCTCGAAATCAAAGAGAAACCCTTCGAACTCTTCCAATGATAAATCATCCACGAGTCCAATCCACTCGTACACCTTTCTCCAAATAGCCTCCACCACTAAAGAGCCCCCAACCAAATGAGAAAGGCTTTTCGTCTCCGTAGAGCAAAAAACACAATCCGAAGCAATACCATCTATCAAAAAGGTAAAGTGCTAGGGTAGATGTATGAACTAACTTTGTGTTTTTTGATAGATGGTATTGCTTCGGATTGTGTTTTTTGCTCTACGGAGACGAAAAGCCTTTCTCATTTGGTTGGGGGCTCTTTAGTGGTGGAGGCTATTTGGAGAAAGGTGTACGAGTGGATTGGACTCGTGGATGATTTATCATTGGAAGAGTTCGAAGGGTTTCTCTTTGATTTCGAGAAGGTGAAGAATCTAGCCAAGAGGTCCTTAGTTACGGTAATTTGGTTAGCAACGGCTTGGAGTATTTGGAATAGGCGTAATGGTATCATTTTCAAGAATGATTCGTTTAGCTTCACCGAATGTATGTCGGAAGTTGTTTTTATTTCTTGGAAATGGCTTTATTCTAGATATAAGTTAGCTTCTTGTCGCGGGTCAAAAAATGATCGCCACGAAAATGTAACAAACAGAGTCGCCACCAAATTTTATTTATTCCAATGGGAATGGGAAAATATTGATAAAACCCACAGATGAAATGAATTGGAAAAGGATGGTCTTTGTAACCAAAATTCGGGTTCGGGAGTCGGTTAAGCAAGGGGAAGGTATTAGCACCCCTTACCTCCATCGTACTCGATGGGACCCATTTAGTTGTTTCGCAATCGAGTGTTAGCTTAAGTCTACGTTTATTTCATTAAGAGAAAGAACATGTTTTTTAGGTTTTTTATTATTGAGAAAAAAGAAAAGATTTTTTTTTATTATTATGCTCGCCAAGACGTTTGTGTCTTGTGCCTACGTATTCCCAATGGGGAAAGTCAGAGCAATCGTAGTTCGGGGCTATGGAATTATATATTTTTTATTTTAGTGTGCTCGTCAAGACTTTGAGTCTCGTGCCTACATATCTTCAATGGAAGAATCAGAGCGATTGTAGTTCAAATGAACTACTTAGTTTGTTGATTGATTTTAGAATGGATGATTGCGGACGTTTAATAAAGTATTTGAGCAAGGTGTTCACCTAGCGCGTCCTTTATCCAAGGTATTCAACAGGAGCGAGCCCCATTGTCACTTGTTGTCCTTGTTAATTAATGTATTTTGATTCAAAAGATCAAGGTATTCAAGAGGTGTGCACTTCTTGTCACTTGATCACTTTGATTTTATTAATGTGTTTTGATTCAAAGGATCAAGGTATTCAAGAGGTGTGCACTTCTTGTCACTTGATCACTTTGATTTTATTAATGTGTTTTGATTCAAAGGATCAAGGTATTCAAGAGGTGTGCACTTCTTGTCACTTGATCACTTTGGTTTTATTAATGTGTTTTGATTCAAAGGATCAAGGTATTCAAGAGGTGTGCACTTCTTGTCACTTGATCACTTTGATTTTATTAAGAAAGATTTTTTTTTATGTTTGACTTAATCAAAAAGAAGCCTTCGCGTTAACAACTTGACGTTGGATCAAGCGTTTTAAGGTTTATGAAATGAGTCTAATCGCACTTGGGCGGAAAAGACAATTTTTAAAATGAGATTCACACTTGGATGAAATTTGCACTTGGGCAATGAAAAGCTTCGCGCATGGGCGAAAAATGAAATAATGAAGTTGAATTGATTTTTTGAAGTTTTTGTGAGAAGATTTGAAATTGACTCGACATTGGATCGAGTGTTTATTTGAATAAAAAAAAGTTTTTTTGAGGTTTTATGATTATATGAACCAATCTAAGCATATGAGCAAGATAAGAATTAAACATGCAACTTACTATTTTTCTAAATACATGAATCAAAATGCAAGCCTAGACTAACAAAAGATTAATTGAAATTAAACTTGAGAAAAAGGTTTTCATATTTTTTTGAAAATGATTATTTATAAAAAAAAAGTAAACAACTTGGGCTAAGGGATGAGCCCATTTGCGAGCCCACTCGGACCAACACCTGGGTAAAACAACAAAATCCCTAAAGTGAGTTACCGTCCTCACCAACACTAATCAACTTCTCTCTGTTTCCAATTTAACTGTTTATCTCTCTTCTACTCTCTCGGTTTCGTTCAGCTATGGCTACAGCAACAACAACCGTAAACAAAGACATCCATCTCGTTCTCTCTCAATTCCTCGCGCGGTCTCGCCACTCTCGTCTCACACGATTACTCACGGTATCTTTTCATCGTTTCCAGAAAAAACAACATCGAAATCTACTTCTAAACATGAGCATTCAAGCAAATTATTATAGCAAAACCTAAATCCCAAATGAACCCAGCCCCAATTCCTTATTGATGTTAGTGATTACATAGATCGATTACAACAAGGAGCAACAAACGTGTAAAGCAACAATCGAAACAAGTAAAAGCTATATCGTGAAGAAGAAATATCCAGGTATGATTCTAAACCCTTACCTTTCGTTACTCTGCTTCGACTCAACTTTTTCCCCGATCTACTCCTTTCTCTGATTTGTGCGTGTCTTCTTCTTTGCGTGCTGCTTCGAATCTGAGTGTATTATGCTTGTGTTATTGATTTGTGTCTCTGAGTATTGTGTTGAATGGTTTTTGAAGGTGTGGTTTTGTGTATGAATGGAAGGTTTGAGGTTATGGTGAGATAAATTTCTGGGCTGAGGTGATGTTGTGTGTAATAAGAAAGATTAAAGGGTTTGTGAAGGCGAGTGAAATGGTTGAAGGAGGGATGTGTGTTTAAGGTTTCTGGGCAGAGAGTGTTTTTTTAAGTTTTTTGAGTGTTCAGAATGAGTGGAGAAGTTGTTTGGTTAAGGTTGAAGGATGTGGGATCGTTGAGGTTTAATCTTCAGCAGAGGTTTTGTATGTTATTGTTTTTGGTCCCTTTCTTGCAGCTGCTTTTCTTGTGTTATATAGATGGATAGAAGTGATTTAGGGGGGAAAAGTTTGAGAAATTTGAACAATTCGATGGACTGTTTTTTGTGCTTTGTTGATGTAGGTTTATGTCTTGCCAATTTAGTGAAAATTTTGGAGTATTGTTGCTTTGTTTTTTCAGGTTTTGTGCAGCAGTGTAGCGAGAAGTGGACCGATGGCACATTGGAAGAGCATCTTTTGGACTCAGCAGGGATTTTGGACCCTTGTGCTTGGCATGGGATAGCAGAGGATTTGGACAGCAATTTTGGACTGATGCTGCAGAGTTGATGGTGATGGTGGAGCGGTTCTATTTTTTGAAACAGAGGAGGACATTTTTTTTCATTTGTTTGTTTTTTTCTGTAAAATGGGCCATGTTGTATTTTTTCTTGCTAATGTAATGGGCTTTATTTGTGTAACTAATAAAAATGAATGTAAATAAAGTTTTTTTTCTTTTTTTTTTATAAATAATCTTAATTTCTATCTTAATTTTAATTTAAATTAATGATAACAATTAAATATCAATTTAATCATTAAATCAATTTAAATAAAAATTCAGAAAATAAAAATACAAAAATTTAATTTATAAATAAAAATGCAAATGATAGAATGAACTTAAGATACAAAATTTTAATAAAAACATGCAAAACTTAAAATGATTTACCAATTGAAATAATGAGAAACTAATTGCAAATTTCATGCTGATTCAAAATATAATGTGCGGAGACAAATTTACTTTGGATGTATTTGAATTGATCGATGCTAATGCAGATGAATTAAATAAAAAAACTTAGGTCAAAATTTAGGGTATGACAGATGCCCCTATTTAATTATCTTTAGTCAGATAGCTCGAATGACTTTAGTCTTTGTGATATCAATGACGGAAGAGAATTAAATACCGAAAGACCTAAATTTTGCCCTTTGATGCAATGAGATGTTATGAATGCATGGATGTATGAATTCTTGCTGGGGATATGAAAATCTGTGGGGATTGAAGAAAATGATTGTGTCAATGAGTTCCAATGGGAAGACTCGCAGGGAAAAGGCAATGGTGCCAAAAATCTTTCTCAACCAATGAGTTGATTTGATTAAAATAAGGGAACAACCAATGTAATACGGTGAACTGACTTTTTATCGATCGAAATGTCGCGGTTAAGCATGAGTCGCCACCGACTTTTATTTTATCCAAATTAAATCAGAAAGGCTAAAAGAACAGGAAAAACCTTTTAAATAAAATAGGGTTCGGGGGGTAATTTATGCGAAGGGAAGGTGTAAGGCACCCTTTGCATCCATGGTTTTCCATGGGCTCTTAATTGCTTTGCTCGTTTTGAAACCAAAAGTTTAGAAATGTATAGAAGATGAAGAAACAAGGACTTTAGCTCGTAAATGAGCGTAGCCTTGAAAGTGTTTAGAAAAGAAAAAGTTGATAAAAGACATTTTAGCCAGAGCAAGGCACTTAGGGGCAATTACCTTATAATTTGAAAAAAAAGAGTTCTTTTAGCCTTTCAGGGTGAAAGGGTCTATCCATGCCATAGAGGGCAGGAAGCCTTTCATTTGGAGGTAAACGGGTCATCGAAATATCCTTCGCCATAAGACTGACCCATACCATAGAGAGGCAGGTAGTCTAAGGGAAAGACCAGAACAGCCTTATTCGTAGGCAACCAGAGGATACCTCAGCCTTTTCCGTAGGCAACTTTCGAGGGTCGAGGTCATATAGTGTATCGAAGGCAGCATCATTAGGGTCGTATGACCTTTATTTATCGAGGCAGCATGGCTGAGGTATCCTCGTATTCGAGGGACATGGCTTATTCTGCAAAAACACAAGGCAACAGGCAACAAGGCAACAAGGCAACAGAGAGGTTACCCCAAAAGTGTGCGTGGGTGCAACAATCACGTGATTAATTCAGGAATTTTATCTTGTAATTAAGTCATTCTAATTCAATTCAAGACTTGCACTCCCTAAGATTACTAACCACACAGTAATATAAACAGTATAATTAAAGCAATATGGGGAAGAGAAATTGCAACCAGCGGAGAAGAGGGGAATTGTAACCAGCGGGATATAATTTAAAATTAAAACAGACAATATCAGAGTTTAGGGTTTAGGGTTACCGATACGCGTAGCTTTGGCGATTGACAAACCCTCTGATTTGATCTGACATGGTTGGCGGTCGGAGGTTGCCTGAAGCATTGACTCTATCCCTCGAAGAATTGACAGAAAAATAACAGGAAACAGTGAGTGTATGGCTATTTCAATGGCAATTAAATTTAACCCGAATTTGATAAAAAAACACAATAAAATAAAATGATTATTTAAAATAAATACGAAATAGGACTTAGCTTTGAATTTGATCTGGTATGGTTGGCGGGAAGCCTCGGGGTTAACCCCTGAAATTCAATGTGGTGGAGGTCTATGGCGAAGCAGCGCGCTCTGGTCCTCTGGAATTAACGAGATCCAGTGGAGGAGATTGAGGATGAATATGAACCGCTCGAAAGTATCTCGCAATAAACAAGAAAATGGGAGCAAAGAGTATATGGGACAAATAAGTTCTAAATAAAATTAAATATTTTTTGTACTTTTATATGAGAAATAAAATTCAATAGATCTAATCTAAACTAATAAAATATTTTTGTGTTTTTATATTATTAAACTAATTAAATAAAATACCTCTTTTTTTAGATTTTTATTTTTAACTAATTATTCTATAACTAAATTAAGTAGTAAAGCAAATAAACAAAAACATTATTTATAAAATGAAATAATGACATTGAAATTAGTATAAAATAAAAAAAGAATAGTAAAGATAGAAAGTTACGTATACGTAACGTAACAGTTGCGTTTTCAGTCTGTAACAAAGTATTGATTTGTCCATTATAACTTACACCAATATAGGCATGACATGTGGATGTGGCAGCCCTTCCTAGTGCCGGCGATTTGGATTTGGTGGCGGTTGTAGAGGTGTTCCGATCGGAGTTGGAGGTTGACGTCCGCGGTGGCCGCGTGGCGGATCTGAGCGGAGTCCGGTGGTTCGTCGGATTGTTTGATGGTCGCGGTTGGACCGAATCGGAACCCCTCCGATGATGCTTTCTGACGCGGTACGACTTGGAGAAGGTTATGTTGCGAACACCGTGCGGTGTTGTTGGATCTGACGCCGTAAATGTTGGCTGGCTCTGCTTATTTTGGGAAGCTTATTCTGGGAATTGCTTCTGGTTTGTTGAAGGTTTGTTGTTGTGTGACAAGTTGATGGTGTTGATTGTGATGGCGTTGAGTGGCTGTTAGACTCGTCGGCATCGAAGGCGTCGTGCGCGTGGCTTGAGGAAGGTGGATTGCTGGAGCGTCACTGTTCTTGCATCTTCTTTGTTTTCTCTTTATTCTGAAAAAGAAAATTGAAGAACAACACATGAAGAATCATTCTGAAAAAGCAAATTGAACAACAATACATGAATAATCATCAAAATTGCTGTTACTTCCTTTTCTTTTTGTTGCTCTAAACCAATATTTCGCACTACTGTTGCTACGGTTATGTTTTGAACCTGCATAAAAAATTTACATCTTGAATTTTATTGTTAGCATGAATTGTGTGAGATCACCAATGATGTGAATATATTGATTATGGTTGGATCGTTAGAGAAAAAAAAAATTAATGTTATTATGATTTAGTGTTGTCAGTGAGATTAGTGATGATGGTAATGGTTTACAAAAGGCTAAGGCTCTTATTTCTTTGGTAAAAGATTGATGAAGGTTTCCAGGTTTAGGTTGGAAATCTTTGCATCACTGTAAACTGAGGAATAAAAAGTTTGAGATGAAAGTGTAAAAATAAGGATTCCCCCGTCAGAGGGTTTGTATGTTAGTATTTATACACATAAAACTAGGTTAATTAAAAATAGAATGAAATCATTTAATCAATCAAAAATAATTAAGGTCTAAAAATTAAATATTATTTCATTTAAGACTCAAAATTATTTTAACTAATTACAATGATTCTTTTCTAAAAATAAGTGTTTCTACCTAAAAAGAGAAAAGGAAAAAAAATTACAAATCCTTTTTTATTTTATTTTTTTTTTAATTTTTTTGATGATTTTTATGAATAAAAATGGAAAAATTTTAAAAAAAAATATTTTAAAATATATAATTAATAAAATACGAAAATTAATTAAAAATAATAGAAAAATACAATTTTATGATTTTTTTTAACATAATTTAAAATAGAAATAAAGTTAGTAACAAATAAAGAGAAATTGTCAAACATGGGATTCGAACCCGGGACCTTGCACCCACAAACCTTACACTCTTACCAAACGTGCCATTACTTTTATTCGTAATAAAGTGTCATTCGTAAATATATGAGGGCAAATTTTGGGGTATGACAGCTGCCCCTGTTCAATTGTCTTAAACCTGAAGATGTAGAGTGGTTTGTATGCCAGTCGGTATCTGAAGGTGGAAGATGATTGAACACTAGAATACCAAGAAATTTGCCTTTGTCGGCGATGGACTTGAGGATGCCATCCAGTAAATCATGCATCTGATTATGTTTGGAGTGTTTGAGAAGTAGTTGTTTGAGTGTTGATCGTATAGTAGATGAATTAAATTTTTGGAGAGTTGGTCGTGTCAGCACCGTTCGTAGTAACTGAATTAGACTTTGGAAGATGATCGTGTCTACACCGTTCATGATGATAGAATTAGATCTCTTGTCGTGTCAGCACCGTTCGTAGTAACTGAATTAGACTTTAGAAGCAGTTGATCGTGTCCACACCGTTCGTGATGATGGAATTAGATCTCTGAGATTTGATCGTGTCAGCACCGTTCGTAGTAACCGAATTAGATCTTGGGGAGATAATCGTGTCTATATCGTTCGTGATGATAGAATTAGATTCTCTTGTCGTGTCAGCACCGTTCGTAGTAACTGAATTAGACTGAGGAGGATAATTGATCGTGTCCACACCGTTCGTGATGATGGAATTAGATTCTTTAGAGGTTTGATCGTGTCAGTACCATTCGTAGTAACTGAATTAGATCTTTGAAAATGATCGTGTCATTACCGTTTGTGGTAAATGAATTAGATTTTCGAGCGTTGACCGTGTCAGTACCGTTCGTAGTAACTGAATTAGATCTTGGAAAGTTGGAGATTTCGTTCATTTGTCTGTACCTGTATCCTGAACGAGTAAAGTTAGTCTTTATGCAATGTCATGATGCATGTATTATGTGACGAGTCTCTCAGAATAAATGAGAAGCTTTGTATGTTATGCGTGGGTTCAGTATGTATGCGATGTATGTTTATGACATATGATATGTGAATGTGATTTATGTTGTCTTGATAATAAATCTATTTGTCTTTGATGTCTGATCTTATTTGAAGATGCTCAGCTGGGAATTTATGATTCTTGCTTGGGGATGATCATTAACTTAATGGACCTTGATTGGGGATAAAAGTATTAGTAACCCATGATGAAGAAGAGGTAGTGTTGAAGATGTAAACTTTGTTGGGGAGCCATGTCTTTGTCGG
Source organism: Vicia villosa (assembly GCF_029867415.1). Taxonomy (NCBI): domain Eukaryota; kingdom Viridiplantae; phylum Streptophyta; class Magnoliopsida; order Fabales; family Fabaceae; genus Vicia; species Vicia villosa. The sequence goes on from NC_081181.1 coordinate 218,689,061, forward strand.
GACGGGAGCATTTGAAGATGATTACTCTGTGGGGGTGTGAAAGTTGCCCCCAGTATTATAGTAACTACCATTCTTGGATTTGATTAGGACACGCCACTTAATATTTGATAAAGATGTCAAACTGGATTTGCGTAGGTTTGCCCCAGTTAGTAGGAACTTTGGAAAGATTCGCCTCACGAGGACTTTATGAGATGTGCACTATGGGCGACATGCCCCTAGTAATCATACACTTAGGATGATGCCCCTGATTGCTTTGGCATCCTTGAGAGATTCTCGGAACCTTGACTTGATTGCCCCAGATTGATCGGGAAAAACGTGCCATGCCCCTTGTGTACGTAGGAGACATTGCTTCTCAGAGTAATCTCGTCTGTTGGGATAACTTTCAGTCATTAGTTGTACCCTGTGCAAATTCTTTCTGTTGCTAACGTTTGAAATTATGTAGCAGAATTTGTTTAATAATGAATTCATGAGATGCAATGCATACGTTTGTCTTGAGTTTTTGAAAAAACATTAAAACAAGAGATGTAAAAGCGTGATATTTGTAAAACATGCTATTTTTGTAGAAGCGAAATATCGACTCAGCATTTTAGTAAACCTTAAGGAGTCGGGATACCTTTTTGGTAACAATGTGCTTTCGAACTAACCATGCTTCAATTAGGACTTTCAAGGGTTGTAACGTGGCTTGGTTCACGGTTTTAAGAAAGAAAGGACAAAGGCTCAAAGTTTATTTATACCCACCCCTCTTCGTGATGATCTTCAGTCCTAAGCTCAGTTATTTCAACTTATGCATTCAGGTTTCAAGAGACTTTTGGATTTGCATCTTTGATAATGACGATGGTTCACAAGCAAAGAGAACTTTTGAGATGGCAGTCACTTCTTCCTTTTGGTATTCACAACATTTTGTTGTTCAGGAATTTATTGACTTCTCTTTTTTCATCCTTTTGATATCCCTAACTTTTGCCTGAACTGTCTATTTTGAGCTTACAGTCAGCGGGATGCCTTGATTTTCGCCTAAGTTATCTTTTTGTTTTTTTTTTTTTTTGACTTAGCAGGCGTTTCTTTGTATATACGTTTTTTCATTTTTCTTTCTTTTTTGAAAGATATTGACTGCCTTGTTTGCTGATTGGTGAACCATTATTGGCTTTTGATTGACATCTCCAACACTTCTTTGATATGTGCGGATGAATGCTTGCGATTGAAACCTTTATTGAAAGGTGTACTGAATGATTCTCTTAAAATAGAATGCACAGCCAAATTAACTGAGAACTACCCTGCCCCAGGTTATGATCAAGGGTTTTAATTAGTACAAGAAGGAAACTTCTACTTCTTAGGCTCAAAGGGGTTGACGAGGGATTAACATCCTTATATCTCCACTGTTTAGGAATTGAAACAATGCCTGTACATCGTCAGCATAGTCCGTTCAAAAGCATATTGTATGAGGTTGTGGTATCGCTTTCGTCATCCTCCCTTAAAAGGTATACAGCTTAGCACGAGTTGAATATCACAAAACATATGCAAAGTAGAGACATAATTTAAAATGAGTGATAGCGAAATAATTTATTCAAGACAACTATATGCAATGCACTGATGATGATTATTAAAACAGATAATGTCTATCATGAGTCAAATGTTTAAACAAACAGGAAAGAACTTGCAAATGAAAGTAGGTCTAATGATCCAAAAGTTCGTCCGTTGAGACATCAATCAATCTTGTCATGACTAGGCATAGGAGCGGTGATCACCATAGGAGTTCTCGGATGGTTGAATTCAATTTCTCCAGCATCGATCATATCTTGAATCTTGTTTTTCAATGACCAGCCGATATTTGTATCATGACCAGGACTATCAGAGTGATATGCACACCTCACATTAGGATTATAGCTACGAGCAGAAGTACTAGGATTCTTAGGGGGATCCTTTAAAGTGATCAGCTCTAACTTTAATAGGTGTTGTAATGCTTGAGCCAATAACATATTGATCTTTGTGAATTGACGCTTAGGTACATCTGACTTGCGTCTTTGTTGTGGAACTGGTGTAGAGATCAGAATTGTCCCTACAGTTTGGTCGTGTTCATTGCGGCCTTTCTGATTGCACAACATTGTTCGTGATGAGAGGAATGGGTCATACATTTAGACCATATTTGATAGAGGACGTCAGAGCAAATAGACCATATATATTGAGTGACATCAGAACTAGTCGTACATTTAGACCTTGTCTGTTGAAGGATGTCAGAACGAGTCATTCATTAGACCATATCTGCAGAGGAATGTCAGAACGAGCCATACATTAGACCATATCTGAAGAGGAATAGCAGAACGAGCCATACATTAGACCATATCTGTCGGAGGGTGTCAGAACGAGTCATGCATTGGACCATATCTGAGGAAGGATATCAGAACGAGTTATTCATTAAACCATATCTGAAGGAGAATACCAGAACGAGTCATACGTTAAACCATATCTGATGAATAATGCCAGAACGAGTCATACATTAGACCATATCTGATTGAAAATACCGGAACGGGTCATACATTAGACCATATCTGATAGAGAATGCTCGCTCGTAAGAGTCGAAGAGTTATTTGACGAAGTTTTGGAATGAAAAAGGCTTGTCAGAATGAATCTCCATCTCGATTATATCTGAGAGGAATGATTGTCGAGGCGGAACTTGAAAACAAAGTTAGAAATATGCAATGTCATGAATGCAAATGAAATGTTTTCAAGGATCTTTAAGGAATTTAGTTAGCAACGTTGGAAAGTGATTTGGTCGCATATTTGTTTGAAGAATTCGGACTCTTGTCTTTGAACATCCTTCTTTGAGAATCAAGCTCACCATATCGAGTGGGTCATCGCCTCTGATTCGGGATACTTCTGAATTTGAAGATACATGGCCAGAGGAAAGTAAATCCTCTTGCCCCTTGCTAGGTACTGAGTCTTTGAATTGGAAGGCATGTGGCAAGAGGAAAATAAATCCTCTTGCCCCTTGCTAGGTACTGAGTCTTTGAATTGGAAGGTGCGTGACCAGAGAAAAATAAATCCTCTTGCCCCTTGATTAAGAAACCAGTCCTTGATAGGAGTCCCTGAAAATTCCTAAGATCCTTGAAAGGGTTAGTTAATTATGTTGTGCTTATGATGTCATGATGTCATGATGTTATGCGAATGCAGTTCATTAGGCATAGCGTGAGATAGTAAGGACAAACAAGTCCTTTCAACAAAACCTGCAAGGAAGCGAAGGTTAGTAGCAAACGCAAATAAGTCACGCAAGTCACACAAGTCACACAATTTTTGGCTTAAGGCTTGCATGGAGTCTGACCAGGTATCCTTCCCAAGGGTATTTCTATGGATAAGGAGACTTCAGCAACGGGTTCTACCAAGTGACCCAGAATTGTCAGCCCTCCTAAAGCACCCTCGAACATGATACATACATACCATGCAATGATACTTTGAGAACAAACCTATCTGAGCTGTAGTATCGGGTAGCGACTATGCTCTCAACATACATCAAGAGTAGTCCCCCCACTACGTTCCTAAAGGTCAAGATGGGTTAAAGGTAACTAAAGGTCCTTAAGCTCCGACTCACCCACAGGTATCCACACGAACCTCCCTCATACAAGAGAAGCATGTAAACACCCATAGAGGCCTAACTTAAGCGTGAACTCTCATATTGACCAATCCTCCACATACATGAAGGAGGTCGCCATGACTATGCCACTTCCTATCTTAGATGTACTTGAATCCGGGTGTAGGATTCGTCCTTCAATTAATTCCCAAAACAACCCTGAAAAGTAAAGCAAGCAAAGCAAACAATAGAATACAATTAAGTGATCCTAAACTTTTAAGGTAACCCCTCTTTTATAAGAAAATTCTCCCCAGCAGAGTCGCCAGTTCTGTAATACGGTGAACTGACTTTTTATCGATCGAAATGTCGCGGTTAAGCATGAGTCGCCACCGACTTTTATTTTATCCAAATTAAATCAGAAAGGCTAAAAGAACAGGAAAAACCTTTTAAATAAAATAGGGTTCGGGGGGTAATTTATGCGAAGGGAAGGTGTAAGGCACCCTTTGCATCCATGGTTTTCCATGGGCTCTTAATTGCTTTGCTCGTTTTGAAACCAAAAGTTTAGAAATGTATAGAAGATGAAGAAACAAGGACTTTAGCTCGTAAATGAGCGTAGCCTTGAAAGTGTTTAGAAAAGAAAAAGTTGATAAAAGACATTTTAGCCAGAGCAAGGCACTTAGGGGCAATTACCTTATAATTTGAAAAAAAAGAGTTCTTTTAGCCTTTCAGGGTGAAAGGGTCTATCCATGCCATAGAGGGCAGGAAGCCTTTCATTTGGAGGTAAACGGGTCATCGAAATATCCTTCGCCATAAGACTGACCCATACCATAGAGAGGCAGGTAGTCTAAGGGAAAGACCAGAACAGCCTTATTCGTAGGCAACCAGAGGATACCTCAGCCTTTTCCGTAGGCAACTTTCGAGGGTCGAGGTCATATAGTGTATCGAAGGCAGCATCATTAGGGTCGTATGACCTTTATTTATCGAGGCAGCATGGCTGAGGTATCCTCGTATTCGAGGGACATGGCTTATTCTGCAAAAACACAAGGCAACAGGCAACAAGGCAACAAGGCAACAGAGAGGTTACCCCAAAAGTGTGCGTGGGTGCAACAATCACGTGATTAATTCAGGAATTTTATCTTGTAATTAAGTCATTCTAATTCAATTCAAGACTTGCACTCCCTAAGATTACTAACCACACAGTAATATAAACAGTATAATTAAAGCAATATGGGGAAGAGAAATTGCAACCAGCGGAGAAGAGGGGAATTGTAACCAGCGGGATATAATTTAAAATTAAAACAGACAATATCAGAGTTTAGGGTTTAGGGTTACCGATACGCGTAGCTTTGGCGATTGACAAACCCTCTGATTTGATCTGACATGGTTGGCGGTCGGAGGTTGCCTGAAGCATTGACTCTATCCCTCGAAGAATTGACAGAAAAATAACAGGAAACAGTGAGTGTATGGCTATTTCAATGGCAATTAAATTTAACCCGAATTTGATAAAAAAACACAATAAAATAAAATGATTATTTAAAATAAATACGAAATAGGACTTAGCTTTGAATTTGATCTGGTATGGTTGGCGGGAAGCCTCGGGGTTAACCCCTGAAATTCAATGTGGTGGAGGTCTATGGCGAAGCAGCGCGCTCTGGTCCTCTGGAATTAACGAGATCCAGTGGAGGAGATTGAGGATGAATATGAACCGCTCGAAAGTATCTCGCAATAAACAAGAAAATGGGAGCAAAGAGTATATGGGACAAATAAGTTCTAAATAAAATTAAATATTTTTTGTACTTTTATATGAGAAATAAAATTCAATAGATCTAATCTAAACTAATAAAATATTTTTGTGTTTTTATATTATTAAACTAATTAAATAAAATACCTCTTTTTTTAGATTTTTATTTTTAACTAATTATTCTATAACTAAATTAAGTAGTAAAGCAAATAAACAAAAACATTATTTATAAAATGAAATAATGACATTGAAATTAGTATAAAATAAAAAAAGAATAGTAAAGATAGAAAGTTACGTATACGTAACGTAACAGTTGCGTTTTCAGTCTGTAACAAAGTATTGATTTGTCCATTATAACTTACACCAATATAGGCATGACATGTGGATGTGGCAGCCCTTCCTAGTGCCGGCGATTTGGATTTGGTGGCGGTTGTAGAGGTGTTCCGATCGGAGTTGGAGGTTGACGTCCGCGGTGGCCGCGTGGCGGATCTGAGCGGAGTCCGGTGGTTCGTCGGATTGTTTGATGGTCGCGGTTGGACCGAATCGGAACCCCTCCGATGATGCTTTCTGACGCGGTACGACTTGGAGAAGGTTATGTTGCGAACACCGTGCGGTGTTGTTGGATCTGACGCCGTAAATGTTGGCTGGCTCTGCTTATTTTGGGAAGCTTATTCTGGGAATTGCTTCTGGTTTGTTGAAGGTTTGTTGTTGTGTGACAAGTTGATGGTGTTGATTGTGATGGCGTTGAGTGGCTGTTAGACTCGTCGGCATCGAAGGCGTCGTGCGCGTGGCTTGAGGAAGGTGGATTGCTGGAGCGTCACTGTTCTTGCATCTTCTTTGTTTTCTCTTTATTCTGAAAAAGAAAATTGAAGAACAACACATGAAGAATCATTCTGAAAAAGCAAATTGAACAACAATACATGAATAATCATCAAAATTGCTGTTACTTCCTTTTCTTTTTGTTGCTCTAAACCAATATTTCGCACTACTGTTGCTACGGTTATGTTTTGAACCTGCATAAAAAATTTACATCTTGAATTTTATTGTTAGCATGAATTGTGTGAGATCACCAATGATGTGAATATATTGATTATGGTTGGATCGTTAGAGAAAAAAAAAATTAATGTTATTATGATTTAGTGTTGTCAGTGAGATTAGTGATGATGGTAATAGGGGTGGCAAAACGGGCCGGGGCCCGCCGGGCCGCTCGCGCACCCGCCAAAAAATGGCGGGTTGGGTTGGGATTTTAGGCTCGCCGCTTGCTAAAGCCCGCCCCGCCAAAACCCGCCGCCCGCCATACCCGCCCCGCCAAAGCCCGCCGCTCGCCAAAGCCCGCTCCTCTTCCAAAATTCACTCTTTTTTTAGTTAATTCTAGTAATTGCAATTATTGATGGTTTATTTTATACATTTATTTATAAATATATGTAATATTTTTTAAGTAAATTTGTTAAAAAATTACTTTTATAAAAAATTGTTTTAAAAAATAAGTGAAAAGTTTAATTAAAAGGTAAAAAAAGCCTATTAATCTATTAAAAAAATATAAATAAAAATAGGCGGGTAAGCCCGCCGCCCGCCAACCCGCCATCTTGGCGGGGCGGGCATGACTTTTATGCCCATTTTACTTGGCGGGCATGCCCGCCCCGCTCGTTTTTTGGCGGGCATAAGGCGGGGCGGGCGGCGGGCGGGGCGGGCGGCCCGTTTTGCCACCCCTAGATGGTAATGGTTTACAAAAGGCTAAGGCTCTTATTTCTTTGGTAAAAGATTGATGAAGGTTTCCAGGTTTAGGTTGGAAATCTTTGCATCACTGTAAACTGAGGAATAAAAAGTTTGAGATGAAAGTGTAAAAATAAGGATTCCCCCGTCAGAGGGTTTGTATGTTAGTATTTATACACATAAAACTAGGTTAATTAAAAATAGAATGAAATCATTTAATCAATCAAAAATAATTAAGGTCTAAAAATTAAATATTATTTCATTTAAGACTCAAAATTATTTTAACTAATTACAATGATTCTTTTCTAAAAATAAGTGTTTCTACCTAAAAAGAGAAAAGGAAAAAAAATTACAAATCCTTTTTTATTTTATTTTTTTTTTAATTTTTTTGATGATTTTTATGAATAAAAATGGAAAAATTTTAAAAAAAAATATTTTAAAATATATAATTAATAAAATACGAAAATTAATTAAAAATAATAGAAAAATACAATTTTATGATTTTTTTTAACATAATTTAAAATAGAAATAAAGTTAGTAACAAATAAAGAGAAATTGTCAAACATGGGATTCGAACCCGGGACCTTGCACCCACAAACCTTACACTCTTACCAAACGTGCCATTACTTTTATTCGTAATAAAGTGTCATTCGTAAATATATGAGGGCAAATTTTGGGGTATGACAACCAACATTAACCAATGAGTTAATGAAGGTAAACAACAATTCATTATCAACCAATGAGTTGAAAAAAGACAAAACTAACATCAACCACTAAGCTGATGAAAGTCGACACATCGTTCTCAACCAATGAGTCGAGTATGATTAAAACAAGAAACGCCAACATCAACTAATGAGTTAATGTAGGTAAACAAACAATTCGTTATCAACCAATGAGTTGAAGAAAGACATAACTGACATCAACAATTGAGCTGATGAAGGTAAACAAACAATTCGTTATCAACCAATGAGTTGAAGAAAGACATAACTAACATTAACCATTAGGTTAATGTAAGTAAACAAACAATTCATTATCAACCAATGAGTTGAAAAAAGACATAACTAACATTAACCATTAGGTTAATGTAAGTAAACAAACAATTCATTATCAACCAATGAGTTGAAAAAAGACATAACTGACATTAACCATTAGGTTAATGTAAGTAAACAAACAATTCATTATCAACCAATGAGTTGAAAAAAGACATAACTGACATCAACAATTGAGCTGATGAAAGTTGACACGTCGTCCACAACCAATGAGTTGAGTACGATCAGAACAGAAATGAAGCTGCCATCAACCAATGAGCTGATGAGGGTATGAAGAAATTGATTTCAACCAATGAGTTGACTTATGTTAACTGGGAAATAAGACTGAAATTTCAACCAATGAGTTGAGGAAATAAATGATAAATTTCAACCGATGGGCTGACAACAAGAGAAGGATTATTCTCAACCAATGGGTTGATTCAAATGACAAGAGAATTGGTGATTGATTTCAACCAATGGGTTGACTCAAGTTAATAGGAAGATAATGATCCCCTATGCATGCTTTGTGTTGATGTATGAGAAATTTTTATTTTTCTTTTCTTTTGTGCAAATTGATGCACATGATGTATATGATGACTGATCAATGCAAGTAATGAATTTACTGGATGTGTGCCAATGAGCAATGCATTTTTGGATGTCCATGGTGGACTGAGCTTGATTTTCAATGGAAAAGATCAAGCAAGATTGAATTTTGATTTGATGTTGTGGGAGATTTCCCCATGAATGATATGCATGATTGATGAATGCATGCTATGAATGAAATTTAGGGTTTGAAATATTTGAAGAGATGCCCCAGTGAAGGGCAATGATTTTTTTGTGAGATGGAAAAGGTCTTGTGTAGGAGGTTTGTACAAGCATAATTCCTGACACTGATATTTGAATTTGAGTACTGCTTGATATGGCGTAGTCTGCTTGGACTGCTTGAAGGAAAGGTCTTGGCCTTGATTTGCCCCAGAATGTTGAGTCTATGGAGAATTTTTCTTCAACAAAGTTTTGGATTCAAATTGATGATCTTGAGATGACATGCCCCAGTCCTTGGGAACTTCGAAATGAATTGGCCCAGTGAAGGACTTGTGAAGTGATGCAACCCTGATAGTTCCCCTATAGGCTCTTCAAATGATTTTCATTATCGAAAATTCCTTGATGGAAAGTGTTGATTTGCAGATGAAACTATTCAATTCAAAAATGGTAATTTTAATGCGACGTGCATGCAAGTTTTGAAAATAAATCATTTATTGAAATGAAATTGTGGTATTCGATGAATAAATCCCAATGAGGATGCAATGGAAATTTTAAATTTAAGATGTGAAAGATGATGTGATAGCGTGGTATCGAAACAAATGATCGGCAAATATTCAAGAGTCAGGTTAACGCAACCTTGCTTCAGTATGCTTTCAAAAGAAACCTTGTTTCAATTAGGACTTTCGAAGGTTGTAACGTGGCCAGGTTCACGGTTTAAGAAACAAAGGATATAGGCTCAAATTTTGATTTTAACCCACCCATTCTTCGTAATGTACTTCAGTCCTAAGTTCAGTTAACTGACTCATGTATTCAATTTCCAAGAGAGATTACAAATGATGCTTGAGAACCAATGGATTCTAGAGTGTTCGTCACCTATTCTTCCTTGGAAGTCACACAAGTTTGTTCTTGCTTTTCTTTTGACTATGATCTTTTGATCTCTTTTTATTTTGACTTTTGTATCCCTAATTTTTGCCTAAGTCTCCTTTTTATGTTTTGACTTAGCGGGCTTTTCTTTGATTTTTTTTTTTTGGGAACAACTTGTGTAACTCTTTTTCAATAATATGAGAATTTGAGAGTTGTGACCGCCATATTGATGGTTCAAGAGACACAACTATTATAGGTTTTGAATTTTCACTACTTCTTCGACATTGTGTACGAATAAAGGATGCGGTTGAACCTTTGGTCGGAAATGGTTCCCACGAAATGATTCTCTTGGAAATCAGATGCATTAGTCATTTTGACTGAACAACTACCCTGCCCCAGGTTTTGATTAAGGGTTTCAATTCCGTGTTGAAAGAAAACACCTACTTCTAAGGCTCGAAGGGGGTTAACGAGGGATTATCATCCTTATATCTCCAGTGTTTAGGGATTTGAAGCAATGCCTGTACATCATCAACAAAGTTTTATTTGAAAGCACACTGATGCAAATTGGGTATTTCGTTTATCGTCATTCTCCCTCTAATATTTGCTTAGACAAGAAAACTGATAAAGAAAATAAAATGGAAAAAAAGCAAAATATTTTTTTTGAATTTTTGTTTTTGTGTAAGTGATACAGAAGTAAAACAAGAGAATAGGTCATGACTGATTCAAAACAAATGCAATGCTCATTTCATTAAAATTACGATTAAGGATTACAGAATTCAAATGCGACAAAACACAGTACAAACAAGGAAAATTATGAAATGAAAAGACAAAGGCCTAGTAACTATCAGCAGCAAGGATGAGCTTTCCCGTCTGATATCTGGATTTAGGAGGATCCGTCGTGTCTTGGCACTCAATGGGGCAGCGGATTGGTGACCACATTCGGATTCACATCTCGAAAGGTGAGCATCTTGCTCTCGATCAGGTCTTGAACCTTCTCCTTCAGAACCCAGCAGTCTTCAATGGAATGACCAACTACTCCACTATGAAAAGCACACTTAGCATCCGGATTATATCCTTTGGAGAATGGTGGCGTTGGAGCTTTGGTTGGCCTGGGAGCTATCAACTGCTTATGGATTAACGCAGGCCACAATTCAGTGTAAGTCATTGGAATAGGGTCGATGCGGCGAGGCTCCTTTGGTGGATCTTTTTGAGGCCTATTCTGATTCTGCTGCCTATTATGATTTTGTTGAGCATTCTGAGGAGCACTTTGGGAAGCATTCTGAGGAGAGGCGTTCCATGGTTGTTGATGCGATGGCATTGGGAATAATGGTTGTTGATGTTGAGCAGCTGCAACGTGCGGATACTGATAGTAAGGCATGAAGGGCGCTTGTGGATAAGTTGGAACTTGATAAGGTTGCGGATTTTGAATTCCTTCACCGCTAGTCACAACAGCATTAGTTTCACCTTCTTTCTTCCTCTGGAAGTTTCCAGAGAATCTCTTTGTCTGGTTGTTGTTGGATGATTCAGTAGCGTTGACAATCTTGCCATTCCTCAAACCTTCTTCGACCCTTTCTCCAATGGTGACTAGGTCAGCAAAGCTAGAAGATACACTTCCAATCATTTTCTCATAGAAAACTGGATGCAAGGTATCCATGAACATGCCAGTAAGCTCTTTTTCAGCAAGAGGAGGTTCGACTTGAGCAGCTAACTCTCTCCAGCGTTGGGCATACACTTTGAAAGTTTCCCTATCTCTCATAGTCATAGTCTGGAGTTGTCTGCGATCAGGGGCTAAGTCCATGTTGTACTTGTATTGTTTCAGGAAAGCTTCACCTAAATCTCTCCATGTTTGGATATGCTCCCTCTTCAAACTCATGTACCATTTCAGGGAAGCTCCAGCTAAGCTATCTTGAAATATGTGAACAAGCAATTTGTCATTGTTGGCATAGGCAGCCATCTTACGAAAGTACATAGTCAGATGATCTTTAGGACAAGTATGCCCCTTGTATTTCTCGAACTCAGGGACTTTGAACTTTGCAGGCATAGTTAAGTCAGAAACCAAGCAGAGGTTCATGGTATCAAATCCAAAGATGTCATTTCCTTCAACGACTTTCAATCTTTTCTCGAGGACATTGTACTTTTCTTTCACCTTTTCCACCTCGTGGTTGTGTTCTTGATCACCACGTTCGGAATCATCAACATGATAGACAAAAGGAGGAGGCTGAACAGTAGTGTGAACAATCGGAGGTTGTTCAGCAATGACTGGTATTGGTGCAATCTGTTGCGCAGAAAGTCCTACTCCCAAAGTATTCGCGAATGGGGGAGTGTAACCAGGTGGTAAACCAAATTCTGGCCATGTAGAAGGTGGCCTTTGAACAGTAATGGGATCCTCAACAGCTTCGGAGACTTCAGCTATGACAGTTCTTTGGGGTTCAGCATCCCTAGCTATTAGTACTTGCATCATCTCAGTGAGCTTGGTGATGCTTCCCTTCAACTCATCGATTTCCATCCTAACTTCCATATTGTGTTGCTCTTGGTCAGCCATTCTTCTTCGGGAAACACTACGTGTCTGATAGGGATGTCGGGGAATCAGCTTGCCTTGTTAACTGTTGGTAGAAGACAGGTATGAATACTGGATTTTGGGAAATGCATGTTTAATGAATGCGAATGCGTGATGTTTTTTTTTATGCAAGAGTGATTCTTATGAGATGCAATGGCATACGTACATCATGGAATGCAACACAATGCTATTAAATGGATGGATGTAATCTGGGAAAAAACACAACCTAATGAGGAAGGCTCCTTATGATGGGATAGTTCAAAGTTCTTTACCCAAAGATCCCCTCACATGATGGTTCTAAGATTTTTTGATAGTAGAGATGTCTACATCACCATAGTTGGAACGGGTTCTAAAGGTCCTTGGAGTTAACGACGAAATCAGATTTCTATCATGCGACGGGCGAACCATCTTATGACAAATTTCATGACTAAGTCTCCTCCAAGTGGGGTTTTCGTATTAGCCATTCAAGGTGTTCACCTTGGGGACTAGCACTACACAACCACCTCCTAACTTATGTTTTCTCTCTTGTTTTTCAAAAGCTCGGGTTGAGAGCTTCACTCAAATATCATTCCCATACCCACAGATGAATATATACGGAAATAAAATAAAAGCGATAAAGCAAGATTAAATAAACATAAACAACAAAAGAGTAAACATAGAGAATATAAGAATAACCATAAAGAACATAAGAATAAACAAACAAAAGCAAACACTCAAATGCAAAATAAACTAAACTAGGGTTGACTCTCTTAGGATATCCCCAGCAGAGTCGCCAGCTGTCGCGGGTCAAAAAATGATCGCCACGAAAATGTAACAAACAGAGTCGCCACCAAATTTTATTTATTCCAATGGGAATGGGAAAATATTGATAAAACCCACAGATGAAATGAATTGGAAAAGGATGGTCTTTGTAACCAAAATTCGGGTTCGGGAGTCGGTTAAGCAAGGGGAAGGTATTAGCACCCCTTACCTCCATCGTACTCGATGGGACCCATTTAGTTGTTTCGCAATCGAGTGTTAGCTTAAGTCTACGTTTATTTCATTAAGAGAAAGAACATGTTTTTTAGGTTTTTTATTATTGAGAAAAAAGAAAAGATTTTTTTTTATTATTATGCTCGCCAAGACGTTTGTGTCTTGTGCCTACGTATTCCCAATGGGGAAAGTCAGAGCAATCGTAGTTCGGGGCTATGGAATTATATATTTTTTATTTTAGTGTGCTCGTCAAGACTTTGAGTCTCGTGCCTACATATCTTCAATGGAAGAATCAGAGCGATTGTAGTTCAAATGAACTACTTAGTTTGTTGATTGATTTTAGAATGGATGATTGCGGACGTTTAGTAAAGTATTTGAGCAAGGTGTTCACCTAGCGCGTCCTTTATCCAAGGTATTCAACAGGAGCGAGCCCCATTGTCACTTGTTGTCCTTGTTAATTAATGTATTTTGATTCAAAAGATCAAGGTATTCAAGAGGTGTGCACTTCTTGTCACTTGATCACTTTGATTTTATTAATGTGTTTTGATTCAAAGGATCAAGGTATTCAAGAGGTGTGCACTTCTTGTCACTTGATCACTTTGATTTTATTAATGTGTTTTGATTCAAAGGATCAAGGTATTCAAGAGGTGTGCACTTCTTGTCACTTGATCACTTTGGTTTTATTAATGTGTTTTGATTCAAAGGATCAAGATATTCAAGAGGTGTGCACTTCTTGTCACTTGATCACTTTGATTTTATTAAGAAAGATTTTTTTTTATGTTTGACTTAATCAAAAAGAAGCCTTCGCGTTAACAACTTGACGTTGGATCAAGCGTTTTAAGGTTTATGAAATGAGTCTAATCGCACTTGGGCGGAAAAGACAATTTTTAAAATGAGATTCACACTTGGATGAAATTTGCACTTGGGCAATGAAAAGCTTCGCGCATGGGCGAAAAATGAAATAATGAAGTTGAATTGATTTTTTGAAGTTTTTGTGAGAAGATTTGAAATTGACTCGACATTGGATCGAGTGTTTATTTGAATAAAAAAAAGTTTTTTTGAGGTTTTATGATTATATGAACCAATCTAAGCATATGAGCAAGATAAGAATTAAACATGCAACTTACTATTTTTCTAAATACATGAATCAAAATGCAAGCCTAGACTAACAAAAGATTAATTGAAATTAAACTTGAGAAAAAGGTTTTCATATTTTTTTGAAAATGATTATTTATAAAAAAAAAGTAAACAACTTGGGCTAAGGGATGAGCCCATTTGCGAGCCCACTCGGACCAACACCTGGGTAAAACAACAAAATCCCTAAAGTGAGTTACCGTCCTCACCAACACTAATCAACTTCTCTCTGTTTCCAATTTAACTGTTTATCTCTCTTCTACTCTCTCGGTTTCGTTCAGCTATGGCTACAGCAACAACAACCGTAAACAAAGACATCCATCTCGTTCTCTCTCAATTCCTCGCGCGGTCTCGCCACTCTCGTCTCACACGATTACTCACGGTATCTTTTCATCGTTTCCAGAAAAAACAACATCGAAATCTACTTCTAAACATGAGCATTCAAGCAAATTATTATAGCAAAACCTAAATCCCAAATGAACCCAGCCCCAATTCCTTATTGATGTTAGTGATTACATAGATCGATTACAACAAGGAGCAACAAACGTGTAAAGCAACAATCGAAACAAGTAAAAGCTATATCGTGAAGAAGAAATATCCAGGTATGATTCTAAACCCTTACCTTTCGTTACTCTGCTTCGACTCAACTTTTTCCCCGATCTACTCCTTTCTCTGATTTGTGCGTGTCTTCTTCTTTGCGTGCTGCTTCGAATCTGAGTGTATTATGCTTGTGTTATTGATTTGTGTCTCTGAGTATTGTGTTGAATGGTTTTTGAAGGTGTGGTTTTGTGTATGAATGGAAGGTTTGAGGTTATGGTGAGATAAATTTCTGGGCTGAGGTGATGTTGTGTGTAATAAGAAAGATTAAAGGGTTTGTGAAGGCGAGTGAAATGGTTGAAGGAGGGATGTGTGTTTAAGGTTTCTGGGCAGAGAGTGTTTTTTTAAGTTTTTTGAGTGTTCAGAATGAGTGGAGAAGTTGTTTGGTTAAGGTTGAAGGATGTGGGATCGTTGAGGTTTAATCTTCAGCAGAGGTTTTGTATGTTATTGTTTTTGGTCCCTTTCTTGCAGCTGCTTTTCTTGTGTTATATAGATGGATAGAAGTGATTTAGGGGGGAAAAGTTTGAGAAATTTGAACAATTCGATGGACTGTTTTTTGTGCTTTGTTGATGTAGGTTTATGTCTTGCCAATTTAGTGAAAATTTTGGAGTATTGTTGCTCTGTTTTTTCAGGTTTTGTGCAGCAGTGTAGCGAGAAGTGGACCGATGGCACATTGGAAGAGCATCTTTTGGACTCAGCAGGGATTTTGGACCCTTGTGCTTGGCATGGGATAGCAGAGGATTTGGACAGCAATTTTGGACTGATGCTGCAGAGTTGATGGTGATGGTGGAGCGGTTCTATTTTTTGAAACAGAGGAGGACATTTTTTTTCATTTGTTTGTTTTTTCTGTAAAATGGGCCATGTTGTATTTTTTCTTGCTAATGTAATGGGCTTTATTTGTGTAACTAATAAAAATGAATGTAAATAAAGTTTTTTTTCTTTTTTTTTTATAAATAATCTTAATTTCTATCTTAATTTTAATTTAAATTAATGATAACAATTAAATATCAATTTAATCATTAAATCAATTTAAATAAAAATTCAGAAAATAAAAATACAAAAATTTAATTTATAAATAAAAATGCAAATGATAGAATGAACTTAAGATACAAAATTTTAATAAAAACATGCAAAACTTAAAATGATTTACCAATTGAAATAATGAGAAACTAATTGCAAATTTCATGCTGATTCAAAATATAATGTGCGGAGACAAATTTACTTTGGATGTATTTGAATTGATCGATGCTAATGCAGATGAATTAAATAAAAAAACTTAGGTCAAAATTTAGGGTATGACAGATGCCCCTATTTAATTATCTTTAGTCAGATAGCTCGAATGACTTTAGTCTTTGTGATATCAATGACGGAAGAGAATTAAATACCGAAAGACCTAAATTTTGCCCTTTGATGCAATGAGATGTTATGAATGCATGGATGTATGAATTCTTGCTGGGGATATGAAAATCTGTGGGGATTGAAGAAAATGATTGTGTCAATGAGTTCCAATGGGAAGACTCGCAGGGAAAAGGCAATGGTGCCAAAAATCTTTCTCAACCAATGAGTTGATTTTGATAGATGGTATTGCTTCGGATTGTGTTTTTTGCTCTACGGAGACGAAAAGCCTTTCTCATTTGGTTGGGGGCTCTTTAGTGGTGGAGGCTATTTGGAGAAAGGTGTACGAGTGGATTGGACTCGTGGATGATTTATCATTGGAAGAGTTCGAAGGGTTTCTCTTTGATTTCGAGAAGGTGAAGAATCTAGCCAAGAGGTCCTTAGTTACGGTAATTTGGTTAGCAACGGCTTGGAGTATTTGGAATAGGCGTAATGGTATCATTTTCAAGAATGATTCGTTTAGCTTCACCGAATGTATGTCGGAAGTTGTTTTTATTTCTTGGAAATGGCTTTATTCTAGATATAAGTTAGCTTCTAATTGTAACTTTCACGTGTGGAATATTCTACCGCTCATTTGTTTTGAGTTGTAGAATTTTTCCGCCTTGTAATCGGTTGGGGTATCCCTTATACTCCGGATTAATATCAATTGCTTATTGAAAAAAATGATGTAGTAGTTGGGCATTTCTATTTTAACACTGTAATTTTAAATCCTTCGGATTATTATTTTATTTAAATTATATTATTTTTATTTTTCAGGTCATGAATGATAATATCAATGAAGATTTTGAATCATTTGAAGATGAAGAGATGTAGATGTTTAAGTTTAATTTTATAGATTAAAGATGTTATTTTGATTATGAATGATGATTTATATTAGGATATGTAATTTGAAGATGTTTTGTTGATTGTGAATCAATGATTATTAGGATATTTAAATGAATTTTGTCAAGTATTTTATTTAAATGCAAGATCATTTTAAAATTTGTATTTGAATATTATTATATTGAAAAAATTTATCAGGTTAATAAAATAAATAGTTTTTCATTTTATAAAAAAGAATATATATATATTTTTGCAATGGTTTAACGTGTGGTTGTAGTAAAAAAACCGTTGCTATAACCTATGAAGAAAAAATAACGTTAAGCATCTACTAGAACAGTTTTAAAATAGGGTACGGCTAAAATTCGTTGCTATATACCATAAAATAGCCGTTCTAAAACAACATTTGCAACGGTTTTTAAATTAAAAACGCAGAACAACCGTTGCTTTTTGAGGCCGTTCCCTAAAGAAAATTATAGCAACGGCTCTGAATACGACGTTGCCTTTGGCTAGAAAACCGTTCCTAAAGGCTAACGCAACGCCTCAGTTTGGAACGACCAGAAAACCGTTCTCATAGGAAAAGGAAACGGTTTTCTTGGATTTTGCAACGGTTTTTTAGCGTTGTTGTATAGTTAAAATGTTGTAGTGTGTTTTTGGCTTATAACATCTCTATAAAACATGACACATCAAACTAAATAAATATAGAAAATGGTAAAGTTTAAAAACAATAATCAAAGTACATTGGAAATCATATGAGAATATGACAATAATGTTTGGCCAATTTGTTGTGTCAGTGGAGCATGAAACTACAACAAGACTATTAAATTTAAGAAAATTGATCATAATTGGAAATTTAAAATTTACAAGAAAAGATGAGCAACAAACTTATACCTCGACATTATGTTCGTCGCCATTCGTGATATCTTACATTTAAGGCCAACTGTCTGCCATTTATAACAATATTCTCCAGAGGATCCTTTGATTCTTATAGTACAAGAATTTTAGAGAAAACTAACACTGGCCATCTTTTCCACCTTAGAAACCTCGGAGCTCATCTTCAGACCAATCCCTTGTTTCATATAAATATAAAGGTGAGGCAAGTTAGTTGGAAAATGGAAAAGAAATTAAGTTCCACTTGTTTTCAAAATAATGCTGAAATAACTAACATTCTACATAATATCAGTCTCATCTATATTAAGTGTCAATAATTGTATAACAGAAATATTAATATATTGATGACAGAACTAAGGTTAACTCGCCCGTTAGCCATTGATTTTAATGAGTATCATTTGCCATTAATGTGCTTCAATCGGCGTAACTACATTAAATAGTAGTGGTCAGGCTCAGTGTTATCAAATTGAGGCACCATGGTCGCTATGGCGGATGTATATGGCAGTTTTTTTGACTCCCCCCAATGGTAAATACCAGCCGATATTGGGGATATTTCCGCCATAATCCGCTATAACGGTGCCGTAAAGCAACCGGTATGGCTGAATTTTAAGTCTTTGCCATCAACAACATTGGTCAGGCTTTATTTTTACCAAAAAAAAACTACGTAGCTAAAGCAAAAATAGAGCCAACCTGATAAATTTCAATTGATACATATTAAATCAAATATGTCATCCAATAGGATATGATATTGCTGTGATTTAAGTCAAATTAAGTAAAACTACCTGGAAATATCTTCTGAAGGCAGAACAAAATTGAAATGCCATCTTCATTTTTATTTCGAAGTTCATTCATGCTATAAAGCACAATCTCTGAATAGTAAGAGCTGAAAACACTACATAATCACATAAACAACAAATAACATAATTTCTTTTCAAACGAATATTTACCTAAAAGATAACATTTGTTGAACAGACTTTGCACGAGGCATCTTCATAAAAAGTGAATTTGCAAAAAAAATCTCCAACCTTCGCTAGCCTCAAGATTTCTAAAACGATTGACGCGGAGTCTTTGATAGTCAGCAACAAATTAAAATCAAATGAAAAAGACAAAAATTTCAAAACGAAATTAAAATTAAATCAAAACTATAGTGCATTTCTTCCAAGTAAAATTCAAATCAAAACTAAATAGAACACTAAATTCACTTAACTATTGAACCCTAAATTTCTAAATCAAACTCCAAAATCCTCTAATGCTTTCATTAAGAATGGGGGATAAGGTCAGATTTATAAGAGGGTTTGACAAGTAAGAGTTTTAGGATTGAGAGAAACCCTAGATAGAATAGAGAAGAAATAAAGAAGAAAATCTAACCTTAAAGAGA
The DNA here is from genome assembly GCF_029867415.1 of Vicia villosa. Classification (NCBI taxonomy): domain Eukaryota; kingdom Viridiplantae; phylum Streptophyta; class Magnoliopsida; order Fabales; family Fabaceae; genus Vicia; species Vicia villosa. Next base: position 218,708,471 of record NC_081181.1, read on the forward strand.
AAGACAACTGGAGAGTAGAAATAGTAAAAAAAAATTATATACGCAATAATTGTATTAGGAAAAAAATCCATGCCTTTAAAAAAATTTAATATATCAATAGGTCCAATATTTCCTACAAACAACATATCTCTTAGTAACCTTAACTCCACACATAATTTTTCTCATTAATATCACATTGCTCATTATGTTTCAATGTCTCTTCAAAATGATTACAACAAAACTCAAAAGTTGTATTGTCCAATGATTGTAAATTTGAGAAGTAAATGAGAAACCAAAAACACTTTCATACGTGGTGTTACTCAAATCTCTTTTTAAAATGTACAATAACTTGATCCCCAAGTAATTAACTCTAAAAGATTTTTTTCAGATAGCTCAACTAATGGGATATTCAAATTCTCATCAAACTGTTTTTTTCTTTGAATTATACGCTTTTGATTAGGAAATAATAGATCAATATTCAATTCAAGGGCAAGTTCTATAGCATAATTCAAGGTATTTTAAAACTGGTTTCTCTATATTCCTTAAAAAAAAATCATTTTACATTATCTTTCAAATTGTGTTCTCCCAACGAGTGGGTGACAATGGTTTTGAAGTCAACCATTTTACATTATCTTTCCAAATTTATCATCTCTTAGTAGAATTATCAAAAATAGTATAAATGTGTTGAATAACTCCAAAAAAAATTGTATCTTTAGCACAAAAGTTAGTCATATCACACAATGTCAAATTAATACTAAGACAAGCAAAGGAGTATAAAAGGATCTTGGATTTATGTTTAAATTTTTTTTATACACCTAGATGTTTTCCTTTGATATTTGACTCATTATCATAACCTAGTCCCCTCACATCAAATATGTCAACATCAAGATTTTTCAATTCATCTTTTAAAACATCAAAAAATCATTAACCAGTTGTATCATTTACATTCAAAAATCTTTTTAAGAAATTCTTCTACACTAACAAAATTTGAAGAAACATCCACATATTGTATTATCAAAGACATTTACTCTTAGTGACTCATATCAGGAGTATAATCAAGTATCACTGAGAAATACTTTGTTTGTTTGATATTTCTAATTATTTTAGTTTTAATTGTAGAAGCAAGCAAAAGTATTGAATTTTATGTCCAAGAAAGTGAACATAAACATTATCATATGTAATACGCCTAACATATTTGTTGGAGGCAACTCGAGGGGGTCAACGAGGGAGCACTTTTTACTTGGGACACACTTTTTGAGAGACACGCCACTTGTCAACCTAAAACCTTAAGGTGATAGGTGTGTGGGTTCTCTCAATTATAAAGTATTTATTTTTCCCTTTTTAACCAATGTGGAATTTCTTCCTCACACTTGATTCTCAATACTCCCCATCAAGTGTGAGTCTACACTCGATTCTCAACACTCTCCCTCAAGTGTAAGTCTATGTAATGCCCCACATGATGTGAAAGCCATCTCTTGCATATTCACTTGTATCCGTTGACTTTCTTTAATTACAAGTAAGTCGTTCTATTTCTCGAACCAAAGCCTCACGATACCATTGTTGGAGGCAACTCGAAGGGGTCAACGAGGGAGCACTTTTTACTTGGGACACACTTTGTGAGAGACACACTGTAACACCCAAGGTCGGAGAAGTCGAGGGGTGGCTACACCGCATGTAACACCTGAGGCCTAAGATGGCAATGGTGGTCGCCACATCGGAATGAGAGGGAACCTGAGGCCGTGCAGGTATGGGACTGCATGGTTGAAGGAAGACTTATAAGGATTGGTGGGTACTACCTATACCAACAAGACGCATCTTCTTTTCGGGAGCCCGTTCAATAAGAACTCCACAGTTAAGCGTGCTTGACTTGGAGTAGTATTGGGATGGGTGACCATCTGGGAAGTTTCCCAGAAAGCGTGCGAGTGAGGTCAAAGCATGCTGAAAAGACCCGTGTTGGTTTGTGGGGTCAGTCGATCATCCCGAAAGCAGTCTGAGGCGTTACACACACCACTTGTCCACCTAAAACCTTAAGGTGATAGGTGTGTGAGTTCTCTCATTTATAAAGTGTTTGTTTTTTCCTTTTCTAACTAATGTGGGATTTCTTCCTCACACTTGATTCTCAATAATATTCTTGGACAATTAGGTCAAATTCTGCAAACATTGCAATTAAGTCTAAAAAAGTTCATATTTCTATTTTGGTACACAAAGGAGACATAGAGGGATAATGAAAATAAATTTAGAACATGAAATTAAAGTTTATCAATCCAGCAGCATTAATGTTGAACCGATAAATTTCGCGACATTGAAATTGAATCGATGAATAAAAAACATAATTAGTAAATAAAATTAACATTTATACAACAAATTATAATTTACATAAGAATACCATCGCATCATTGACATACAAATTTCAATTTTAATTTATATGAAAAAAAATTATATTACAACAAAATGTGGGTGGATATTTGTTAGTACGTAAGGCACCTTTAGTGAGTATATATATATATATATATATATATATATATATATATATATATATATATATATATATATTGAATGAGAGAGAGAGAGAGAGAATAGAGAATAAGGATTATTATTATTGAAGGTAATAAAACTGAATTACAAACATATGTTTATATACAACTACATGACTTGTATACTAAGTAACTAATATAATAAACCTTAACCCTAAATAACTTGGGTTTGGGCTACAACTTGGATTATATCACAACATACCCCCTTATAATTCAAGTTTTCGAACACAAACTAGTCATAGTCGATCTGAACTATTTTTAATTTCTTTTTCAAATGCAGGAATTTGCCGATCTTAAATTATTTGGTGAAAATGTCGGTCAATTGTGCTTCGCTTGAGTAATGCCTTAATTCAATATCTCTTACTTACCTTCTCCCTTAAGAAGTGAAATCTAGCATCAACGTGCTTACTCCTTCAATGTATAACTGGATTCTCTGCAAGATGTATGGATGGCTTGTTATCGACCTGTAGCACCAGAGGTTTCTTCACTTCAACCTCCATCTCTTCCAGCATAAATCTAATCTAAATTTCTTGACACGTAGCATATTATCATGCTATATATTCAGGCTCGCGTGATGATAATGTCACCACGAGTTGCTTTCTCGAGCACCATCAAATTAGGGCACCAAATACTTGAAAGATATAACCAGTTGTGCTTCTTCAATATTCCTTATCTCCACACCAATCAGTATTTGAATAGAAATTTGGTTCTCCAGTTTCAAATTTGGTTCGACAAGTGAAGATGCAGGAGTTGAATCATCCATCCTAAATATCTTGAGCATCTCTTTGACATATTTCCTTTGATACATCACCATACCTTACCTGGTTATTTAAAACTCCATGCCTAGGAAATACGACAAATTTACTATATTCGACATTTCAAATTCCCTCTTCATCATCTCTTTGAACTTCGATAGGTTCTCCAAGATATTTCCAGTTACCAGCTAGTCATCAACATACAAGCAAATAATGGTTATATCTTGTTCCGTGTAACACCCTAATTTCACCCCACATATTTATAATTAAAAATCAGAATAATTTGAAACTTTATACAATTAGGATGCTACTTTCATCAACATAAACATTATCATATTATAATAACATGTAACACATACAACCTTTGAAAATTATTAATAACAATGAGTAGCAAACATAATCATGTTTAATTTTATTTTGTTATAGCGGAAAACATCAACAAAGTATTCAATTACTTATTCAAAACAATAGATATTATGAAGTAATTATAAAATAATTCAACTTAAGAAATGTTATAATATCTCTAACAAAATAGCATAACACTCAAATATTCGACCCCTGTGTTACATGTTAGAGCAGACACCGACATCGACACCGACAAAAGCAATAAAAAAGAGTATTCTATTCTATTCTTATTCACACCTTCATTGTGGATCACCTGTAGTTACCCACGTGGAGGTAACATTCAAACATAAAGGGTGAGCATCACAATAATATAAAAGGAATGCATAATAATAAGTAGATAACGAATTATTTCATGCATAATCATACATTCCACCAATCACAATTCCATACAATCATCCGTACCTAATTACCCATCAATTATGTAATAACAACATTCATGCAATAACAACGATTATGCATTAACAACAATTATGCAATGCATTGAGACTCAAAACCAATGACTCAGTGCATGTGATACCAATATGTTAGGTTGCAATGCATCGATTTGTTCATGTAAAACACCTTTTGATCACCTCCCGAAAGTTAATCCAGTGAGGTTGCAACAATATAGTGTAAAACTGAGAGGGTGATTGAATGGATTGAGGGATTCGAGTTGCACGATAGTAGTATGCATGAACTTAAGATTGATTGTCTTGATTATCCCTCAAGTGGGAGTCCTTATTTATACCTCTACATTAATGATCTAAAACCATTAGTGAGTGACTCTTGGAGACCCCAATGATGGCATTAATCGTAACTCATGTCGTCATCTTTATGGAGCATAATGCTCTACATAACGACCCTGGTGTCCCTTTGTATCCGTAACCATCGCAACCGACTAGGGATAGCCGGTGACCGAGGTGTTGATTTGCTGCTCATTTCGACTTAGGCAGTACCCAGAGTAGGGGTAACGTTAAGGCCTGCTCTGATGAATGCTACAAGCTGGTTTCCTTTCTATAGCTCTTAACCTCATAATCTGAGCTCTTAATCGACCTAATTTTTCTGCATGTACACGATCAGGCAACATTGTGCTTCAACTTTAACACCTACTTCACTTTAATAGCTTTTGAGTGTGTTGGAAGTTCGACTAACTCCCATGTGTTGTTTCTTCCGATCACTTGTAACTCTTCGGCCATATCTGACTTCCACTATTTATTCGTTAAAGCCTCCTTATAGTTTACTGGTTTAACATCTACAAGTAAAGCGAAATGAGCTAATTCTCCGTATGGTGTGACTTCATCATCACCAACCACTTCATAGTCTTTAAGTCTCGCAAGAAGAACTCTAGTTATGTGAGGTCTTTGGATTGTGATAGCCACACTCTCTTTGACTTCGACTATGTCAGCAACTACTTTGACTGGAATATTAACAATTTGTTCGACTTCGACCTCATTACTTGCATCGTCAAAGCCATAAATCATTAATGGTTTGTCATTTGCATCACCATAATTCCAATCCGAGACATAATTTTCATCAATCAAAATATCTCAAATCATCATGATTTTCTCATTAATTGGATTGAACAACCTATATGCTTCAGTTTTACGATATCCTACTAGAACCATAGGTTCACTCTTGTCATCAAGCTTCATTCTCTTCACATCAAAAACATGCTTGTAACAAATAGAGCCAAACATCTTAAAATGACTCACCGATGGTCGTTTCCACTCCAAAGTTCTTCAAGAACCTTGTTCTTTAGTTTCCTTGTAGGACACGTGTTCAATATATAGACGGTAGTGGTGACTACTTCACCCCATAAGGATTTTGACATATTATTTTGTTTTAGCATGCATCTCGTCATATCCAATATGGTCCTATTTTATTTTTCTGCTGTTCAATTATGTTGAGGAGTATAAGGAGCATTTACCTCGTGATTAATACCATGTTTTGCACATAATTCTTCAAATATCTTGGATGTGTATTCGCCACCTTTATCTGTTCGTAAAATCTTGATATTCTTTTCACTCTGGTTTTTGAAAAGCCTTTTGAATCTCTTAAAGATTTCAAATACTTCATCCTTTCGATTAATCATATAGATCCAAATCTTTCAACTATACTCATCGATAAACAAAATAAAATAATTCTTTCCACCAATGGTTTGATCCTCAAAGGGGACACGTACATTAGAATATACTACTTCTAGCATGTAAAAGCATCTCATCAACATAGTCAAAACAAAATACTTTTTGGATTGCTTCCCTACTAAGCAACCTTCACAAAGTTTGTCGGGCATCACAAGACTTGGTATGGTATGCCAGTTATCATATCTTGAATGATCATTTGATTGAGTGACCTAAAGTTTAGATGACCAAACCTCAAATGCCACAATCAATTATTCTTATGGTCAACATCTATTTTGCAGGCATTGTACCTCAGTCAAACTGATCACGGTATTAAATATCATATTCTTCGATAGAGGAGATTTCAAGACCAAATTATTCTGAGTGTCGAACAGTTCTAAATCTACATCTTTCATAATAACTAAGAACCCTTTTTCGACTAGTTGTCCAACACTTAGCATATTACACTTTATTCCAAATACATAGAGTACATATTTGATCATAACTTTTGCTTCATTGCTCCTTTGAATAACTATGTCGCCAGTACACTTCTCTGACTTGTCGAAATCTTCTAACCACACTTTTTGACCAATCATGTGATTCTAGTAGTCTGTGTTGAGGAATAAACTCTTAGATTCGACATGCTCATCTGTAACTGCAACCATGAGCACCAAATAATCATAATCATCTAAATCTTGACGTGCAAGATTCGCTCCTTCATCCTTGCCTTTTGTCGCTCCATTATCTTTCTTGTAGCAACAATTCTTGGCCCAATGACCCCACTTTTCATAGTTATAACACTCCATAACTTTTTTCTCTTCTTTATCTTTTTGATAGGAGTTTCGTTATCCTCTTTTCGAGGATTCAGAAGCCCTATCATCGACTTTATGCTTTTGTGGGTTCGACCTAAACTTCTTGCTTTGAGTCTTGTCTAATTTACCTTTGAATTTGTTGGAACCACCATGCTTCTTCCATGTCTGAACTTGCAGGGCTTATATTGAATATTGAACCCCTTTCCTCTCGATAATCTGTAACTCACACACCTCCCATGAACCAACCAACTATTCCAGTTTCATGGTTTCAAGATTGTTTGATTCTTGAATAACTACGACAACATGATTAAAGTGAGAGGCCAATGTACACATTACCTTCTCAACTATCATATTGTCATTAGTGGTTTCACCATATCTTTTCATTAGATGAACAAAATTTTGCACCTTCGACACATAACTTGTTATCTTTTCTTCTTCTCCCATTTGTAGTAATTCATACTACCTTCGCGGTGTCTGCAACTTGACAGTTTTAACCTTCTCACCACCTTTATAATACTTGACAAGAATATCTCATGTCTCATTTTCCGATTCAACTTGAGAAATACGATCAAAATTTGCTCCATCTTTTGCCGACTAAATATAATATGCATCCATGCAATCTTTCTTCTTCGCATCCTTATGAATGACTCTTTGAGCATCAATTGCATTGTAAGGAAGCTCAAGGACGTGATTGTTGACCACTTTTAAGGTTTCATGGAAACTGAACATAGAATACATCGATTTTCTCCATCGGATCCAATTTTTGCCATCAAGAATTGGAAGAGAATTCAGAATGTCATTGATACCATTCATCTCTGCAGCAACTACGATTCACGATCACTGGAAACACGACCACTAACGCGAAGTTCTTGAAAACACGATCAATAGATATTTACTTGCACTAAATTCTTTTTTGATAAAGAAATTTGTTAGATTTTAATGCATCCGAATTTTAATCTCGACAATACGAAAATATTTTTTCAAATTTTTATAGAATCCATTGAACTCCTAAGCAGGGCCAATCGTAGGCCATGGCAACCAAACCCACGACCTCAAAAAATCGGAGGCCCCAAAATTGAGAAATGAGTTAAAAATAATAATAAATAATATATAATAGTGTTTGCAATAAAATAACACAAAGCAAAGATAGTCGAGCAGAAGCATGTGTTCCTAATAACAAGCAGTTTATAAAGTTTTACAATATTTGTTCAATGAATCTAAAAAGTCAAAATTTGCTTATGAAACAGAATGGAGGGAGTACGTGTTTTCAGTTTTTAATTTTTTGAATAATATTTATAAATTATATTTAATTTGTATTTAAATATTTATTATTAGAGGTTAATCTAAACGTTGATAAGCCATGTGCTCCTTGCTAAGGCATTCAAGCTGAAACTGCACTTTATCCTTCTCACTTTCGGAAAACTTCTTAGTAAACCAGGAGTCATGGTTTCCTAATATAACTGCTTTAGCAAATTCAACATTTGCCACACTTCGAACGACTTCAAGATTTTCTTCACCAAAATCACCTGTAAAGAGCATCAAATCTGGCTGGAGGAATTGAAATGCCTTGGAATCTTGTTCAAAGTTCCAGTAATCATGCATAAAGGCACATGTGCGTTTTGCAGCAAGGAGGAGAATATTGACCGTCTGTTGTTTGATTGTGACACTATGAAAGAGATTTAGAATCATGTTCTACATTGGATTCATATACACCACCAACCTAAACCATGGAAGGAGGAGCTGGAATGACTCATTCAACAAAGTAAAGGTAAGGGTTAGAAGGTGGAGTTACTCAAATTAGCTGCAACAGAAGCAGTTTATGGTGCTTGGAGGTTTCGCAATGACACGTGCTTTGGAAATCACTGTGATAGAATTAAAATTATAAATTATATCATTGATAACATTGTTTATAGGGATGGTGTAATAGGAAACTTAGACCTCACATAGCTAGAATGGTGTTGGATTAGAAGCTTGGTGTTTTGACTGGATCCAAGCGATCACCGTGTATTGCATTGTTTTTTAATTAATCAAAGTTATGAGTTTTTCAAAAAAATATTTATTATTAAATTTATATGACAAAATATAATATATTAATATTTGTGACTAGTCTTATTACATTTTTTTTATTTTATTAAAAAAATATTATTGAATTTTATTTATAATAATAAATTACACTTAAGAAATTCAATATTATTTTTGTGTAACATTCTTTAACTCAATATATTGATTTAATTTAAGGAGAATACTTACCTATAATTCCTTAGATATGGTCTAAGCTATTTGTCGATGAAAATATGAGAAATGTATTTTAAAATTATCTAAGAGGTAAAAATAGTAAAAAAAATTGCATACGTCTAATAGGAAATTAGACACTTGTCATATTTTTATTAGAAAATAGTCCAAACCACACCTAATGAATTATATATAAATATTCTCAATTTAATTGCATTGATGCCAATATAAAATCCACATCTTCTTCTTCAATACGTTTTCACATTTTCTTGTATCTATCTCCTTTTAACACTTCACCGACACCGTTGAACGTTTGTCTCTAAGATCTCGCCACCGCATTGTATCACCGCCACCTCTGATGACAACCACAATTATTACCCTACCTTTGAATCTGACACAATGACTTTTTCCTCTCTTTTCGAAATAAAATCCAAAAAAAAAAAAACATAAAAATTCAAGATTGCTCAATTTTTTATTCATGCTTAAATTTATTATTTACCTAAGACTACTAAAACTAAAAGTACCCTACTCCTAAGAAAAATCTAACAGACCCATTTTGAATAGTGGTGAAACTTTGATTTTAAAATTTATTTTATAAAATAAAACTTGTTTGAATAAAATGGATTTAAGTTAGTTTCTCTTTAAAAATTTTTTTAAAAAAAGTTTTGTTGTTTTTCTATTTTTTGAGTTCTCCCATCAAATCCCTTTCTTCCTCTCCACCCTCTCAAGTCTCAACTTACTTCATCACCCAACACCATCACTCTCTCTGTTCCGGTGAGAAAGGTCACCGTCGTGCCGGCACTGACGTTTCTTCCGGTCAGTTTCCCTTTTTTTTTTTTTCATTTCATCTGATTTCTATTCATACAAGGTGGATTCATATTCATATGGTGACTGAATCATATCGTATTTATGTTTCGTATTTTCCGGTTTAAAATGGTTTGAAAGAGTTGGTTTTCAGTAATAATGTTCTCATGAATTAAATTATGTACTCAGTTGATTTGTATGAATACTGTTATCTGCTTTTATCAATATAAACATTTGATCTGCTAAAACTGCAATCTAATTTTACTCTTGTATAAAAGTTATCGTTATGTAACCATTGTGTGGTGACTTGGGACCAACTGGTCTTGAACCGGTCGTTATTGAACCCATACCTCATTAGATTATATCAGGTTAAAAGATAGGGTTCGACTCTAAAACAATTGATCCGGTTTAATGTTAGGGCAGCGTTAGTGACACGGCCTTACCCGTCCTATGTACATTTTAAGGCGTGGAAGAAAACCTTAAAAGGAAAACTGTGTAATTGGGACGGGGTGTTATATGTGTATGTGTATTATTTTTGATGCAAGTAGAGTGGATTTTCAAGTATAGTTTTGCATAAAGGGAAATGGAGCTATTCCTAGGGGTGTTAAAAAAACCAATAACCATAAACCAAATTTATATCCATATTAATCCATATTTCAAAATCCAATCCCAAAATAATATTTTAAAACGGGTGGTCCATTTAGCATAACCAAAAAAAAACCGGAAACCGTTAATCAAATTGGACCGGTATATTGGATTCCACATTTGAAACACTCTCAAAACTTTCTCTTTTACTTACTGTAATAGTGTAAATTGCTTAACCCTTCAAGGTTTAAACCCAAACAAAAGTCGTATTCCTCCACCGCCACCGCCCATTCCTCTGTGGTCACCGCCATAAACGTTTTGGTTGCAGACGCAATCGTCAACTCAACATCCAATTCCCTGGGGTAATTTCTTTTCTTCTCTCAAAAATGGCTTCATGGGTAGTGCTAACTATGATCCTTTTTCGATTGTTTGTGTTATTGAATGTTGTAAGGGTTAATGGGTTCAATTTGTTTCACACCTTTTTGTATGCACGCATCTTGTTTGTTAAAATGTCTAAGGGTTAATGGGTTCAATTTGTTTCACACCTTTTTGTATGCACGCATCTTGTTTGTTAAAATGTCCATGTGAGTTTGGTTAGATTGTCATATTAATATAGCTAGATTCAAGGTTGAAGGAGCTACTGTTTGTTTCTGATGTTTTCTGCAATATGCGGATTTGTTGTGATTGAGCAGCGCACAGACAACCATAGAGATGGATTCCACGGATGATGATGACTTTTTTGTTTCACCATTCTACTAATTTCATCTCACATTTTCTTAACTTCAGTTCTTAGTTAAATTTAATTGTTTACATTGGTATATTGTTTTCTTACTGACTGATTTTTTTCTTTTAATTTGATGGAAATTAAGAGCTTTCAGATTCATGTTAAACAATACTGAAGAAAAGTATTTGGCCATGGTAAAGAATTGCGTGTTAAGCATTGATCTTAGAATTTGGAATTTGAACTGGTTTTAAAAAAAAAACTGGTTTTTAGAAAAACCGATTTAAAACTGGTTTTTATGAGAAACCGGTTTAAAACTGAACCGATCCACATGTAAACTGGTTTTAAAAAATTAAACCGGTTTTGATAAAATAGTTTTAAGATCCAAACCAAACCATATATATGGTTTGGTTTGGTTTAGTTATTGATCCATGAACACCCCTAGCTATTCCATTTCTTCTCAACAATAGAAGTAAGAGATAAAACCCTAGGACGGGTGAATAATAGAATCAGATGGAGAGAATTCCAAAGACGGAGGAGATTTTATTCAATCATTGCCTGCCAATCATTGATGGGATCACTTCCTTAAGCAGCGTAGCCTTCGTAATTTCTGTTAGGTATCTTTCCCCTAAGGTTCACTCTTGTTTCTGCCATTTTTCGCGCCTATTGCCTGTCATCCTCAATTGGCAAGAGAATTTGGTCCTCCTTCCGATTGTGCCACACGATGCCTTCATTTCTAATCATAACAGACACCCCCACTTTTATGTTTTGAGATGAAGAAACTAAAAAGAAGACGCGATTGACAAAAAGAAACCCATTTTAACAGTTAGTTAAAACCCTAAAACAACAAAATTCAGATTTTTCCTTGAATGAGAAACAAGTTTGAGTCGCACTGAATTCAATTTGCTGGATAAACTCAAGCTTAGTTGGCCGTTGACCACCAAAAACAGTGAAAAGGTCCGTCTAGGTTTTCCTTTTTTAAATTGGATTTCATTTCCCTTTTTCTATAGCGTGTGCAATTATGCAATTTCAGCACAATTTGCAGCTGTGATAGTGGCCACGGCCATCAAATTTACTTTCTTTTAGAGTTGATTTGCTTGTGTGATTAGGAGCTCAATAACATTGTATATCCCATCAAGATTGTGTTGCTGCACATAATATAATCAATTGCTGTATCATTTTGTCATATCTTTCATTTTTATGGGTAGTGAATTCAATGTGTCCGTGTGTGTGTGATAGAGCTGCAATGTTTTTTTTAATATGTGATGAGAGTACCAAGTTTATTACTATAATAAATAATTTGACTTAAAGAATTATTTCCCAAAATAATGGTGCCAAATGGAGCTATTGTAACCTATAATGACTTTTAGACATGTTTCTTATCTATTGTACTACTTTTATGGTTGTTCTAGAAGGGCCTGTACTCATAGTTTTTTGAGCTTAAGTTATTCGGGAGGGATCATATTCTATATGTTGTTATATCTATGAGATATAACCTTCTGCATATTTAGATGATACTTGGTATCTTCTCGGATACTTTACTTATATTTCTTTCTTTCATGGAAAGTGTTATAATTATAACTTTTTTTGTTTGCTTTTGAAGCGAACTGTCAGTATAACTTTTGTTTATGAACCTACTTTATCTGCTGCTAGTTTTCGCTGGAGCAATTTCATTAAATTGAAATATATGGTTGCTAAATGATGAGTTTGAACCGTTCCTTTTTCATTTGTGGAAGTGGAATATTAAATAGATGAACATGGATTATTTTACATTTGCATCTATAGTCATTTCTCATTAGACTTACATGTATTCAAACATGTTATATATTGGTATTTGTTGAAAAGTTTGATCTTCTGATCCTAATAGTAATAAGCAAAATTATCATCATTTTGTTATGGAACTTTGAGAGATAAGAATAAATACATTAAGAATGAAAAGGTATTTTTTAATGAGCATTTTTTAAAATATATTAAGAATAAATTACCGCATCACAAAAAATACAAGAATGAACTTATGGTGATTTTGTTTATTCTTACTAAACTCCTTTTAAATAAATCGCCATAAGTTCATTCTTAGTGTATTCATTTGTGATGCTTATATACATGGTAGAAAATCCTGATTTTTATAGTAAAATCCTATGATTTTGCGATTATAATTGCCCTCAGTGATTCTGAGTTTATGCATAATCTTGTTTTGGTGGGATTGGGTGCAATTGCCCTTGTTAATCATTGAATCGCATACTCTACAATCTTTAAAATGTTTATGCGACTATGCTTTTGAATAAGGGTGATTTGTATAAGTATTTGAAGGGTGTTTTAAGGTTTTAATTATTACTTGTGAGCTATGCTTATGAATTAAATTTACACAAGTGTTTCAAATCATTTAAGGCTTTCACTGTCTTACTAATGCTATTATATATGCACACATATATGAATTTATATGCATATTTATGTGTTTTAGAATATTGTATAATCTTACAATTATTATTACGATTTTACTTCTCCTTCCTAATTTCGCGTAAAGTCTCGATTTTAACTATCTTGCTTATTTACAGTACACAAAAAAAAAAAAAAAGAAGAGGGCAACTAGGTATAACAGCCTCTAAACAAGTATCACTATAACTCATACATATATAGGCTTAATATCCAACCGTCCTCCATCAGATTCAGTATGATATCATGGAACCCTCTTTAAAAGTCCACAACTCATTCAAAACACTTTCTGTTTCATAAGTATGATCTATGCATTGAAAAACTGGAAGCTACTCTTAGTTCCGCCTTTCTCCATATTTGGTTAAGTATTTGTTGGGCACTTCAAAAGAAGATGACGAAGATAACTTTATTGAAAGAAAATATAACACTTTATAGATAACTTAGTTGCTAGATTTATCTGTTGCATTTCTTTTTTTTTGCTTGATTTGGGAGTTGTAGTGCTTTGGCTTTCAGTTTGTCTTTAGGTTCATCGAAATTTTTGTTTCTTTCATTCACTTCAATTGATTTGATAATTGTTTTTCTGATTCTTTTAAATGATTAGTCAATTGATTGATGTTCATAAAATAGGAGAAGAATGGAGGGTGAGTTGGTGCAGCAGCCGCAGCAGCAGCAGGAGAGATTGAATCAGGCAGTGCAGCAGCAGCTAAACCTAGAACAAGTAAAGACGCGTGCTATCAGCCTGTTTAAAGCCATATCGAGGATTTTGGAAGATTTTGATGCCTATGGTCGTACCAACACCACTCCCAAATGGCAAGATATTCTTGGTCAATATTCTATGGTCAACCTCGAGCTCTTCAACATTGTTGATGACATCAAGAAGGTCTCCAAGGCATTCATAGTCTATCCCAAGAATGTCAATGCCGATAATGCGACAAGTATGAATACATATCTATATAATTCTAATATCTCATGTGTATTGTATGCTTTTCATTCATTCACATTTCAAACCACCATTACTATGTTTTCTCAGTACTCCCTGTTATGCTATCCACAAAACTACTCCCTGAAATGGAGACGGAGGACACCTCCAAGAGAGATCAGTTGCTTCAGGGGATGCAGAACCTCCCAATTGCCACTCAAATTGACAAGTTGAAGGTCATTCCCACTTTCCACTTCACACTTACCTCCCTCTTCCTTCTTCCTTCTTCATTCTTCATTTCCTTTTGCAGGCTAGAATTGATATGATTGCCGCAGCCTGTGAAGGTGCTGAAAAGGTATTAGCAGACACTCGTAAAGCTTACTGCTTTGGAACTCGTCAAGGCCCTTCTATTGCCCCCACTCTCGACAAGGGTCAGGCTGCCAAAATTCAAGAACAGGAAAATCTACTCCGAGCCGCCGTCAACGTTGGTGAAGGTAATCATTTCACCTGCTGCCTTTTATTATATTAAATGTATTACATATATTTCACAACCAATGATCATTCTGGTTCGATACACATAGAGATCCGAAATTGCTTTCATATGGATAATTATGCTTTTGTACACTTGTACATAGTTCACATTAAATTTAGTAAAATTCATAAGCACTTCTTGAATACAGCAAGGTGCTATTGGTTGGCTTGCTTTATAGAAAGCTTTTGTTTACTGAACTCAATAACCTTTCATGTCAATCACTCTCCAACTGTGTTCTTTATAACGATCATTTGGATATAATGGAATTTCATGCAGGATTACGGCTACCTGTAGACCAGAGGCATATAACTTCTTCGCTTCCGATGCATTTGGCCGATGCATTCACTGTCAACGAGACTGCACAACCTTTTCCTGATGGGTCTAACAATAGTAAATCACTCTTAACTCCTCACCTCTAGAATATTGTGGGTTTTATATTTTTGATGCCAAGTGGCACTCATATTTGTTACTTTCAGATGTATATATGAAGAATACCCCACTGTCATCAAATAATATGGGAGGCCAGAATACGATGTTACAGGTAAGGTCATTCACATTTCCATGAAGGTTTTATAAATGGGTATTTGACTATCTTCACTCTAGTTTTTTAATACTGTAAATAAAGATTACATATGAATTGTGATTTTGGATTTTCTTCCTTCAACATTATTTGCATATCCAGTTTTGTGTTTGAAATATTCCTGTGCCACGGTCTCATATTTTACTTTTATATTTGAGAACCCAACTGATCCTTATTAGGTTGAACTTGAAGGACATTAAAATTTGTTAAATTGCACAGCTCCTTTAAGCCATGCTGCACCATTGATTCTTCATTGTTTAAGTATTCTATAGTTTCAGAGTATCTTTATTCCAATCAAAATGTACTCTTTGTATTGGAGAGGGGAGTACATAAATACACCACAAATCAAGAAGTAGTTTAAGGAATTAAAATAAAACACAGTATACATAAAATCAAATAATATCGTGAATAATAATGATTAACTATTTCAACACTCATCTAGCCTTGTTTGTCTTTGCCTATTTGATATTTGTCTCCCATGCACTTTTCTCACTGTTGAACTTTTAAACCTATGAAAGGAGTACTAGTTACTTCATTTGGTGGTTTGAAATTATGAAAAATATTTATTATTCTACTCCTAACCTTTTTAATCTTCTCTCATTATTGCAAATGTAGACGACAGGACCACAACTTTTGGGAAGATCAGCTGCATCTCCTTCTGCTGCAACAAGTGCCACTTCATTTGACAATACAACAGCTTCACCAATTCCATATGCCAATTCACCGAGGTCTTCTACAAATATGATGAATACGCCATCTCCTCAGCAGCAAACCTCACAAATGCAACAACAACAGCCAACAGCACAGCAACAGCAACAGCAACGGCAGAAACTGATGCAGCAGTTACCTCAACAGCAGCAACAGCAACTTCTTGCTCAGCAGCAGCAACAGTTCAGGCAATCTGCAATGCAAGGAATGGGGCAGGTAACATTTTCAAGATTAGTGTTCTGCATTGAGCGAATACAACCTTGAAATAACCTAAAGAACTAGCTGTTTGTTTAAGATTTTTAAAAAGCATTTTTTATGTAAATAAGTCGAAGATTATTCTTTAGAGATTTAAAAAAACAAAACAAAACTATGGTTGAAAAGACATTCAAATTGATAAATTATGCATGTCAATAATTTTTCAATCATATGGTGGCAAAAGCATAGACAATAGACATCATTAATTATGTTTTTTCCATCTAGTAAAAATGCTTTTATTCAAAAGCTAACCAAAATAGCTATTTCATTTTTAACATCAAAATTATATTTGAAAATAAGCTTACACACTAACATAACTAAAACATAAAAAGTGGTTTGTTAAGAGTCTTAAACAAACAGGCCCAAAGTATATTGTTAAATATATGTTTTCTAACTTATTCAAATCTGATAATCATTCTGTGGACAAGCGACGCTCTTTGGAGCATGTATCTGCACTGGTTTTTAATATTAACTTGTACTCTAGTCAAACATAAAAGTTACTTTTGAAAGCCTGACTGGCCGGTTGGACTCGATTAATCAGGACTTAGTGTTTCAATAAATTAAACTTTCTTTCTAATAGTTTCCTCTTATTATTTCTAAATTATGGTGTCTCCTGATGCACTTAGACATGTTTGTGTTGTTTCAGTAAATTATGAGTGTGATCAAAAGAAAAAAAAGTAATAACTTGAGGATATACTGTTGGGAAGTTTAACCACCATAAATACATGCCTAGACATATTAGCAGTGAACTAGAAACTCTTTCTTTCTTGGCAGTAACAAGCTTTTCTTTCCTCCACAGATGCAAGGGCAACATCAGATGCAATTTTCTCCACAACTTGGGCATCAGCAATTTCAAAGTAGGCAGCAGCTTTCGTCGGCGCATATGCAGCATAGCCTTGGTCAAAACCAACTCAATCAAGGAAATCAGATGACTCGTTTAAGCCAGTTTTCCGGTCATGCTAACAATGCATTATTCAGTGCTGCTCAAACAACACCAAATACCCAGATGGTATGATTGGCATGTCATATATAATTTAAATCCAATAAGTAAACAATAATTTTTTCCCACTTTATATCTGTGTTAGTTAATATTTGTGTTTCTTGCTAATCCTCTTTTCGGACAGGGGAAATTTGTATTATATCTATGTATCAGTCCCGTGTGTAGCTTGTAATTACAGACTAGATATGGCTTTTTCTAGTCTCTAAAGCATAATCAACCATTTTCGTTATTTTATTACAAGTTTAGGGGTTGTGTTAAAAGGATGGAAAACAGCTAATCATATTGGCTCCCCTATTACAAAATGTTACGGGGAGCATGTTCTTTTTCATATTGTTGGAGCATTCCACAGGAAAAGGGCTTTAATATCTCTTCTTGGGTGAGGAAATTGGGCCGTGACGAAGCTGTTCTTGTTGAAAATGGAATTTTACATTTAACTTAACTGATGCATAATTTGTGGCTAGCCAGACAAAATCATATAATATCTATCTAGTAGCCATACTGTTAGTGCTTGCTCGGTGGAAAATATTTATTTATTTAAACAAATATAAATTCAGCTCTCTGAAACCATTTTGCAGTACTCATGAGATCAAATATCATTATGTGTTTTTGGATTTGATTTATGCATTTTGGGATGTTAATTTTTTGCCTTTCTGTACTCTTCACCCTGTTTGAAAATATTACTTTTTAAATATTTTTGATGATGTGCTGTTCTCGTGTTTCTGTGCTGCACAATCTGTTAATTTGCTTACCTTCAACAATTACTTCTATGATAATTTTTGCTTCATAATCTCAGATTCCCAACATTTCAGCCGGTATATCTTCACAGTCTCATCTGCCACGGATGCAGGTTTGTCTTTCATGTTCTCTGCCACTTCAAGCATCATTTTGTTTTATCATGAATAGTCGTGTCGGTTTGCTTATTGAAACTTGTTCTGCATTTTTTATTTCCTCAGTACGGATTATCCGGAAACAATCCTCAGCGAAGTCATCCTTCCCAAATGTTGAGTGATCAAAGTATTTACTTCATTCCTGAATGTTATTTATTATATGTTTTACTCGTCTTATTGCTGAAATCATCACTTGGAATTTTTATTGTAGTGTTCAACATGGGAAGTGGCAACCAGGGCGGTATGATGTCCTTACAACAGCAGCAGCAGCAACAACAACACAATTCACAAGGTTCATTTGGTGGCATGGCATCAAATGCTCAGAATCTACAATCTGGTATGATGACACTTCAGAACGCACAACAGAATCATCCCAATTTCTCTCAACAGAGACAACAAAATCAACAGTGATAGAACTGGGCATGGTTGGATTCGGTATAGGATAAATTATCAAACCATGTTGCTCTAAAAACATGATTCACAAAAACAGAAGCAAAGTGTTTTGTTGTTGTCTTTGTTCTCTTGGATTGCCAAACTGTTACGATTTTTGTAAAATAGAACTCAACTAGAAAAATATAGGATTCTTTTTGGGATTCTGAAAAGGATAGACGAGATAAGATTTATGCAGATTAGAGTTTCATCTGTTTTTATTTATTGTTTTTAATATCTTTTTAATTATTTTATAAGTACTTAATCTGATTTTAATTTGAGCCTAAGTACTGAAATCTAAAGGAAAAAAAACAGCATCTCTATTTACTACCTCAGAAATCCAACTTCACAAAAATAAGTACTTTATAAATTATATCATAGTATTCACCTAATGAATGAATAAGAGAGAAATATAGTGATAATAAATATAGAAAATATCTCAATCCACCCCATATCTCGACAGTGAAAATATCCCAAATTTATTTTGAATAATATTTAATTGAATTATTATTAAATTAATATATTATTGTTTTATTTGAGTTAATTAAATACTTTTAAAATTAACTGGTTTTTTAAATTTTTAATTTTTAAATTAGTGTATTATTTAAAATAAATAAATATTTACTTGTGTGTTATTTAAAATAAATAAATAAATTAAATTTTATTTTAAATTATTAAGTTAAGTATTCATCATTAGAAATATTAATAATAATTTATCTAGTTGTAAAATAATTACCATTATTTAAATTTAAGGGACTTGGGTTCGAGATCATAGTTATAAATTTTGTATTGATATATTATTGTAAATCATGAAAGTTATATGTAATTAATGTATTTTTGTATATTTTTTATTTTAAATTTAAAATTATTTAATATTATTATAAATTATGAGAATTATTTATTACCAATGTACATTGATTGACATAGTGGTAAAGGTATCTGACTTAAAACTACATTCTTGAAATCTAGATTGTCTAAAGTTAAAAATTAAAATTAAAATATGAAAAATAAAAATATAATCAAATGTGGCATTCCGAATTTTATAAAGATTTTAATTGAATCTTTTTTTTGTCGAGAATTAATTTGAGTTATGTAATTTTATGAAGGTTTAAAATATGCTTTCACTATTGAATTTAAAATATAAAAAAATCAAAATTATTTAAATTAAAAATAAAATAATTAATTTCATTTTAAAATAAGATAATTAATTTCGTGAATCAAATAAAATTAGTTACCTATATATTAAAAATTTATCTATTCTTGAATAAATGGCTGTTTTTATTGATGGGTGACACAACATTTATGGTCATTTAACTAGGTGAGTAATAGTAAGAAGATATTTTAGTTAACTCAATGAGAAGTTAGATACTTGTCGTAACCAAAAATGAGAGAAGTTAGATCCTTCCAGCTGAATACTAATAAATTGCCCACCCAACATTTAACTCTCTAGGTCCAGTAAAAATAAGCATTTAAATCTAGGAACGAATTTATTATTATTACTCCACCCATCGCACATGGAACATAAAGAAGAGTTAAAACGAAACAGTAATTCCATAGAGTTTGAGAAAACCATTGCCAATATCTTAATTAAGAAAAGTTTTTCTTAGGAGTGTAAAAACTCTCAAAAAATACCAGTTTTTTTGGTAAGAAAGATTTTTTAAAAAGGGTATAAAAATTAAAGGAGACAGAAGTATACTAAGAAAAAACAAGTTAGAGGGGATTTTTTAATTGAATGTCTCCGATCACAAAATTTACAAGAAAATTTGAGAATTTCTTCACCCACCTCCTAACCTTCTTGTCCACCCCTGGTGAATTTACAACATTACCCCTTGTTTCGGAAGTTCATTTTCGAAACGGTATTTTTTTTTGAAAAAAATGTGTTTTCGGAAATGAACTTCCAAAAACGTGTTTTTTTTAATATAAAATATTGATTTCGGAGATGCATCTCCGAAATAAAGTTACATTTTCAGAAAATGTGGTGTTTCAGAAGTTCATCTCCGAACTCACCCCCCATGATGGAATTCGGAAATGAACCTCCGAATTTATGTCTGGACAGAAGAAAAATGAAAAACAACAACGATTCGCTTTCGGGTGAAGATTACAACGATAATATTACTGAAAATTAAAGTTACATATTGTTGAACACAGGTAGGTGGGGATGAGTCAACATTTTGATAACGTCGTCCGCCAAATTATGCAGAAACAGACTTAAATTTTACATTTTGTTGATTGCTTAGTGGGGGAGTTCAGTGAAGCAACTATCACATGATGAGTGCTGCAATTTTTGGACATCTATCTCAAAACTTTTGAACCCAATAGAGGATAAAAAACTCGCTGACAGTTTGAAGAAACTACCTACGACATCAGGAAATAATGATATACTTCTGGCCGATAAGGAAGATGCTTTTATTCCAGATAACCTTCATATGAAGAAGCTTTTTGAGAGTGAGAAAGTTTTTGTATGGTATCCTAAGCATAACATGACACCATTGTTCAAGAGTAAACTATCTGATATTTACAGAAAAGTTGGTGCTAGAAATATCTCTGAGTCACTATCCAAAGAAGAATCATCTGTTGTGAATGATGATGTTGAACTCGAGCATGTTGATCCAAATAATATTCTCAACTTAAGGGGGTTGGTTAAGCTTATTCTTGGTTTTCTTGCATGTTGTAGCCTGAAAATGGAACAAAGTAAGAGACATGAAGCTGTTCAAAGTCTTGTCAACTTGAGTTTCCGCGAGACAAAGGAGCCAATCAATGTAAGCTATAGTTTATCATTATCATCAGGGGACGTCATTACAAAAAAATCAAACAAAGGGGTGCGCTGGGAAAGTCAAAATTCTATGTTTATAATCCAGAAGATGGATAGTGTTCGCGGTGATGAAATGAAACATGCTTCAAATTTCTCTGAAGCAATATCTATGATTGGTGGTAATAGCACCTTTCATGCTAACCTTCACAATTTTTTATGGTAAATAATAGTGATTTTTGCAGTTTAGGTGTATGGAAAGAGGATAACAAGACTTTGTTTGTCATTCACCAACGTGCTAATGCCAAACATGACGAAGAATAAGAAGAAGACCAAAACAGTGAAGAAGAAGCAAATGTGGCACAAGAAAGCTCTAGTTCTAACTCTAAACTATTGATGTTGATGTTGACAACAATTAAAGATGGAGGGGATTCGATGGCTTAGTACCTTGACACAAGGTGCTCAAATCATATGAGAAGAAACAAGAAACTATGTACTGAATTTGATCATATAAAAAAAACCAAGATGAAGCTGGTTAACAACAACTTAACGGAAGCAGAAGGCATGAAGAATGTACTGTGGATTTGCAAGATGGAAAGAAGGCATTGATAAGGAAGGAGTTTTGCATTCACAAGAAGGCATTGATAAAAAAGGTGTTATGTATTCGCAAGAAGGCAACAAATCTCCACAATTGCATTATGGTTTTGGATATGATCAAGTTAGTAAAAAGTATAAGGTGTTATTAGTTGTGGACAAATCCCCACAATTGCATTATGTATTCGCAATTCACCCCCCATGAGGTGTTTTCGAAAGTTCATCTCTGAAGACACCCCCCATGAGGTGTTTTCGGAGATGCACTTCCGAATTATGGAAATTTTTTATAAAAAAAAAAAACGCTTCGGAAGTTCATTTCCGAAGCAGAGGTATTTTGGGATTTTCGCTGGGGGTGACCCCCATAGGGAGGTGGCTAAAGAAATTTTCAAAAATTTCTTTGGCCACCTCCCAATTTTCTAGCCCACCTCTGGTAAAAAACCCAAACTACCCCTGACTTCGGAAATGCATCTCCGAAATGCAAGAAAAAGGTGTTTTCGGAGATGCATCTCCAAAAGCGCTTTTTTTTTTTGAAAAAATTGTCTTGTTTCGGAAGTTCATTTCCGAAAACAGCATTTCGAAAATGAACTTCCGAAATAATGCGCGTTTTGCAGATTAAGCAAAACAGCCTCCCTCCCCCAAATCATTTACCCTAATCTTCTTCCAAACTCAAACTCTCTGCAAAAATTCTGCAAAAGCAAGTGTGAAGTATTAGAGGTTGCCAAATTCTTCTTCCAAACTCAACCAAACTCATCATCAAACACTAATTGGTAAGTTTATCATTGTTTTTTTAAGTTTTATATCCATTTGAATAAACTCTATTAGGGTGTTTAGAAACTGAAAAAATCACATTAAGATAGGTTAGTACTGATATTAGGATGTTTAGTAGGCATAAAAATAGTTTTGGTTTAGGTTTTTGGGGTCTGCCATTGGAGGTTGCAGAGAAGTTCTGCGTAGGGGTGTTTCGGAAGTTCATTTCCGAAAACACCTCCATCCCAGTTTTCGGAAATGAACTTCCGAACTATATCAGAAGTGCATTTTCTTTTTTTTCATTTGTCTCGCATATTAATCGATTTTGATTGTTTACAGGAACATGTCAGGCAACCAACCAGCACGCATCAGACAAGGTAGGGAGACCCAGACTGTGTCGGCTAGACGCGAGCGGGCGGCGGCGCAGCTGGCGTCGACCCAGGGACGGGGGCAGGGTCGGGGACGCCGTGTGCGAGTTCCCGTGGATGTGGGAGAGGGTACATCTGCTTCAGGATCTAGGAGTCGGCTGGCTCGGGCATCTTCTTCCTGCCAGTGAGAGGAGGAGGAGGAGGAGGTGGCGATAGTGCCTTACCCCGAGCCGGAGGGGGTACCGGATGTTGACCCTCCAGCCGGGGAGGATGATGAGCAGGAGGACGGCTATCCGGGAGGGCCCTTTGACACTTCCGTGCTGATTAACTACCACGATCACGTCGCTCGGCGTATTTGGGAGGGAGAGGTATTTTTTATAATTTAACCGTTTAATTGTCACCATTTTTTATAATTTAACCGTTTATTTGTCGCTTATTTAATATAGGGTTAAATATGTTTTTGGTCCCTATAAATAAGTCAAAATCCAGTTTTAGTCCCTATAAAATTTTCATTCAAAGAATGGTCCTCTTAAATTTTTCCGTCTCCATTTTTAGTCCTTGCCGTCTATTTGCTCTAACGGAAGCAGACGTGGCACGCCACGTGTTACGCCACATCACTAAAAGTCAACATTGTAAAAAAAAATGTTAGATTGTGGGGGTTTTAAACCTCCCTAAATTTGATTTTTTTTTGAAAATTGTTACATTCCAACTTTTTCTTACCTACAAATATCAGTATTAATTAAAGTCTTGATTCATATATTCCCCTTCTTCTTCACACTACAATAAAATAATAGATTAACTACCAAATTTAACTACAAATTATTTTTATAGTTGATTTTAAGTTAAAAAACGTCTATTTAACTCTAATTATTTTTAAATTTGAAATAAAATAGATTATTATTGTATATTGTTTTGGTATTGATAAACATTTAAAATGGGTATGTTTTTGTTTTTCATCCTCTCCTTAACATTAAACCCTTGAATTTAGTTTCCGGTGCAACAACCATTACTAATTATATCTGTGTTTTTTTGGAATAATTTACAGGAACAACAAGATGGATAAGAAAGGAGAGAAGAAACAGAAGGAACCAAGGTTTGCTTTCATGACAAAGAGTGAAGTTGATCAACTAGAAGATGGATATAGATGGAGAAAATATGGACAAAATGCTGTTGAGAATAGTCCATACCCTAGGTAAACTATAAGCATAAACCTTTTTTTTTTCTTTAATTTTCTTCTTTCTTTGCATTCAATGGAAGAAGATAGATCCAAAGATTCCAAATCCAAACACTATTAACAAAGTCAATCAATAGTTTCACATAAAACTAAATCAACATTCACCTATATACTATAGTCCTATAGATCTGCTTGATGTAGATGTTACTACTACTATAGATCACATGAAAACAATGGATGTATATTTATATAATCTTTAGCATTAATTAATGATGAATATTTTGATTACTATGATTAAGAATCAAAAAATGGAAAAAAATTTCAGGAGCTATTATAGGTGTACAACACAGAAGTGTACAGTGAAAAAACGCGTAGAAAGATCATACGAAGACCCAACAACTGTGATAACAACATATGAAGGTCAGCATAATCATCATGTCCCCACTTCTCTACGAGGCAATGCGGCTGCAATGTTCACACCTTCTTTGCTATCTGCACCTACCCCTTTTTCATATGGATCAAACTTCCCTCAAGATTTTCTTCTCCATATGCACCACCATCATAACAACAACACCTTCAATCTCAGTTCTCAACCAAGTAGTGCTAATTCTGCTTCTGTTGCTGGTTCTATTTACTCTCACAACAACAATGTTAGCAACTCTCTTCTTCATCAGTATCAACAACAGCTTGTTCTTGATCAATATGGATTGCTTTGTTGGTGCACAATGAATAAAGATGGTGACAAAGAGAATAATAGAATAACGGCGCAAAAGAGATGAGAGAATAAATGTTGTATTCTATTTTGCGTTGTTAAATGATAGCTACTACAAGGCTATTTATAAGAAAAGAAAAATCTTGCCACATAAGCCCTAAAACAGTAAACTTAGTGAACAAGTCTAAAGTACAAACAGTACAGTACTACAAAATACTAAAGTACCCTTACTACTAAACAGCTAAGCTAATGGGACCCAGACAACATCTTCTGGTCAATACTATCTTTTGAGTAACCATCAGAAGATCAGCCCACATCACAACTTTTGATGCTCATCTTCTGAATATTGAATTACTCTTCAATACCATCCCTTAATTCATATTCTTCAATCAAAGCTGACAACGCCAATTCCATCCCTCAAGAGCAGAAATTGATCCGTCTTGATCGCCTTCGTCAGAACATCTGCCAACTGCTTCTGGGTACTGCAGTGCACAACTTCTAATGTTCCATTCTGGACTTGGCTTCTCAAGAAATGATACTTAGTCTCAATATGCTTGCTTCTTCCGTGTAACACCGGATTCTTGGCAAGATTGATTGTAGACTTGTTATCAATCATCAGCTTCAGAGGCTTCTTCACCCTAATCTTCAGGTCTTCTAATAGATTCAGAAGCCACACAGCTTGACATGCAGCTACAGCACCTGCGATGTACTCAGCTTCACAGGTTGATAAAGCAACAACAGGTTGCTTCTTGGAACTCCAAGAGATAGGGCCTCCCAGAAACATGAACAAATATCCAGAAGTACTTCTTCTATCAACTCTGTCTCCACACCAATCAGAATCAGAATAACTCAATAATTCTGATTCTTCCTTTCTCCCAGAAGGAAACAATATGCCAAACTTCAGAGTTCCTTTGACATATCTCAAGACTCTGACAGCAGCTTGGTAATGGGACCACTTAGGTTTACTCATGAACCTACTAACCAATCCAACTGCATAGCATATATCAGGCCTGGTATTACACAAATACCTTAAAGAACCAACCAGCTGTTTGAATACCGTAGCATCAACATCTTCACCTTCAGAATCCGAGTCCAACTTCTGATTCACTTCTGACGGTGTAACAGCTGCTTTGCAATTCTCCAACTTGAATTTCTTCAGAAGTTCTAACTCATACTTCAACTGATGCAGAATGATACCATCTTCTGAGTACAGAATCTCCATCCCTAGAAAATATGACATTTTCCCAAGGTCTGTAATCTCAAACTCATTCATCAGCACCTTCTTGAACTTCATCAGATCTTCTGGACAACTCCCCGTAAGCAATATGTCATCAACATAAAGACACAACAGAATCATATTGCTTCCAGAATGTTGCACATAAACTCCATATTCCATCTCACACTTCTGAAACCCTTGCTTCTTAAAAAATGAATCAATCTTTAAATTCCAAGCTCTGGGCGCTTGCTTCAATCCATACAGAGCTTTGTGTAATTTGTACACCATCCCTTCCTTATTCTTTTTCACAAAGCCGGGGGGTTGTGACACGTATACTTCCTCTTGTAATGGACCGTTCAGAAATGCAGACTTTACATCCAGATGCATCAAGGACCATCCTCTGTTCGCAGCTAACGCAATCACCAGCCTGATTGTTTCATGTCTAGCTACAGGAGCAAACACCTCAAAGTAATCTAGTCCAGGTTTCTGAAGAAAACCTCTAGCCACTAGCCTTGCTTTGTGTTTGCCAACTGATCCATCTGGCTTCAGCTTTACTTTAAAAACCCATCTGACGTTGATGGCTTTCTTCTTCTTTGGAAGTTCTGCCAGCTTCCAAGTCTTGTTTCTTTCTATAGCCTCAAGTTCTTCTTTCATGGCATTCATCCAGACCTTCTTCTTGAGCGCTTCTTCTATACTCACTGGTTCAGAATCTACTAACATGGCGCACTGAATGACCTCTCCTTCTGAGTCAACTTCTGTGTCTTGCAACATGTCAAAATCTGCAAACCTTCTTGGTATAGTTCTGACTCTTTGTGGTCGCTGAGCTACTTCAGAGTCAGCTACTCCTGAGTCACTACCTCCATGATCATCTCCAGAAGCTTGTTCTCCAGACCCTATGTCTTCAGAGTTTTCCCTTCCAGAATCATGACTAGCACCAGAATCTGGATCATCATCAGAATCTGGATCAGAATCAGATTCTCCTTCTGACTCATCTTCAGAAGATGCTTCATCTTCTGACTCGTCTTCAGAAGATTCATCTTCTGACTCTAACTTTTCTTCAAAAGTTATCTCTACATCAGAAGTTGGTTGAGACTTTCTCCAATCCCAAACTTCTGATTCCTTCACAATGACGTCTCTACTGACTTCAACTTTGTTAGTCTCTGGACAATAGAGCTTGTATGCACCTGTACTGTGGTAACCCACCAATAACATCACTTTGCTTCTATCATCCAGCTTCTTCCTTCTAGCTTCTGGAACGTGTTTGTAGCACACAGAACCAAAAACCTTCAGATGACTAACACTCTGCTTCTCCTTAGTCCACTTCTCTAAAGGAACAATTTCCTTCAGCCTCTTCGTTGGACACCTGTTGAGCACATATGCTGCAGTAGCAACAGCTTCTCCCCATAGATTATGAGGAAGCTTCTTCTCTTTAAGCATACTTCTCGTCATATCAAGCAAAGTACGATTTCTACGTTCAGCAAGACCATTATGTTGAGGAGTATAAGGAGCAGTAACTTCATGCTCAATTCCATTATCATCACAGAACTTCTGGAATTCTGTAGAGTTATACTCGCCTCCACCATCCGTTCTGAGAATCTTTATCTTCTGACCACTCTGCTTCTCAACCTTCACCTTGAACTTCTGGAATTCTGTAAACACCTCATTCTTAAACTTAATGAGAGTTACCCACGTCATTCTTGTGAACTCATCCACAAAAGACACAAAATACCTATTTCCTCCAAGTGAAGGTTCTGGAAATGGTCCACACACATCAGAGTGCACTACTCCCAGAGCATGCTTTGCTCTTGGAGCAACTTCTGATACAAATGGCAATCTGGGTTGTTTGCCTTTCATGCATACCTCACATGACTTCTCAGGCTTTACAATCTTAGGAATGCCACGTACGAGCTTCTTAGAACTTAGATGCCCCAAACTTCTATAGTTCAAGTGCCCCAACCTCTTGTGCCACAGCTTACTATCACCTTCTGAGCCTTCAGCACTCAGACAATCTGTTTCAGCTGTTTCAACATTCACCTTGAATGTTCTGTTGATTCCCTGTTCAGATTGCATAATCAACTTCTGATTGGAATCATACAACTTCAAGAGGTTGTTCTTCATAACAACTGAGAAACCTTTCTCAATGAGCTGACCCACACTCATCAAATTGCTTCTGATTCCAGGAACATACCAAACGTCTTTGATCAGAACAGTCTTTCCATTCTTCACTTTGACTTTGACATTTCCCATACCTTCTGCATATAGGTACTTATCATCAGCACATCTGATCTTTGTCCTCCTTTCAGAGTCAAAGTCTATCAGCCATTGTTTGTTTCAGTCAAGTGATTTGAACACCCAGTGTCCATATACCACCATTCTGACGAACATCTTTTGTCCGACTCTGAAGCCATCAATAGCACAGGTTCATCATCTGATCCACCTCTGGCTATATTTGCTTCTTCTGATCTCCTTCCTTTGTTTGCCAAACAGTCTCTAGCAAAATGGCCAAACTGTTTGCAACAGTAACATTGAACTTTCTTCTTATCCTTTCCCTTCTGATATCTTTTCTCATCAGAAGTTGAGGCTTCCTTCTGGAATCTATCACCACGTCTATGCTTCTGGTCCTTCTTGACAAAAGAAGCCTTCAGAGCTTGCTCAACTTCTCTCTCAGAAGTTCTCTCAGTCAGACGCAACTCTTGTGCTTCTAAACTGCTTTGCAACTCTTCTATTCTCATGGTTTCCAAATCTTTAGAATGTTCAATGGATACAACAATATAATCAAATTGAGGAGTAAGTGACCTCAATATCTTCTCTATGATTACTTGTTCAGAAAGAGTTTCTCCACAAGCCTTCATCTCATTAGTGATAACAATCACTCTAGAGATATACTCAGAGACTTTCTCATTGTTCTTCATGTTAAGATTCTCATATTGCTTTCTCAGGGATTGAAGCTTCACCTTCTTCACTGATACGTCACCACCGTAACACCTGACCAGTATATCCCACGCCTCCTTTGACGTCATAGAATCAGCAATCTTCTCAAACACATTCACATCCACACACTGATGGATGAAGAACAACGCCTTTTGATCTCTCTTCTTCGTCTCTCTCTGTGCTTCTCTTTGTTCTTCCGTTGCATCCGCTGCAACCGGAATATATCCTCCAGTGACAAGATCTAGAACATCTTGAGCACCAAATAATACACGCATTTGAATCATCCATCTATTCCAGTTTTTACCATCAAGAACTGGAAGTTTGGTATTCAAGTTGCTTCCACTCATCTTTAAACTTGTGCAGACAAAATAGATTTCACTCACACTCACACAGTGTTTCCCAACCCACAAACAACTAAGAAAAATGTGATTCAACACAACTTTGTTTCCCAGAAACAAAATCAATCACACAGTCACACAAACTCACGTTCACTCGTGTTTCCCTGTGTTTGGAACCGGAGCTCTAGATACCAATTGTTGGTGCACAATGAATAAAGATGGTGACAAAGAGAATAATAGAATAACGGCGCAAAAGAGATGAGAGAATAAATGTTGTATTCTATTTTGCGTTGTTAAATGATAGCTACTACAAGGCTATTTATAAGAAAAGAAAAATCTTGCCACATAAGCCCTAAAACAGTAAACTTAGTGAACAAGTCTAAAGTACAAACAGTACAGTACTACAAAATACTAAAGTACCCTTACTACTAAACAGCTAAGCTAATGGGACCCAGACAGCATCTTCTGGTCAATACTATCTTTTGAGTAACCATCAGAAGATCAGCCCACATCACAACTTTTGATGCTCATCTTCTGAATATTGAATTACTCTTCAATATGCTTCAAGATATTGTCCCTTCCATGTTCCTCAATACATCCAACCATAACTGATCCATATGTACTCTTTCTCTCTCTATCTCTCTCTTTATCTCTATCTTATAACTTATGATCTTTTTTTGTAAATATAGTTTAGAGTGCAATAGATACTTTAACCCAACACAAATAGTGCAAACAATTTCATAATATAAATAGTTCTTTAGGAGAAATACTTGATACGAACCTAAATCCTTATTTTTAGGCACAACCAATAAAAAGTGAGAAAATTGACATTTGTTAAAAATTTAATTTTGTTTTTAATTGCTATCATGGGGGGTGGTTGGTTTAATGGAGGAGAGAGACAATTTTATTTTATTTTTTTAATTAATAAAAAAACATGATTGCCTGTGTGTAAATCCATGTGTTATGGTTGTGTCCACCTAAGAATTTCTCGTTCTTTAGACCCTTATTATTTCTACAAATTTTATATTTTCATCTCAGTCTTACTCTTACTGATTTTTTACAAAACTATATTGAACAATGTAAAACCATTTTAGCAATCATATTTTACAAAATAAATTTTTGTTATTTGAAATTATGTTTGTCGTCTTATTATTTATTAAACAGTAAGATTTTTTTGTGGTGTAGGAATTTTAGATGTAATCGTTTATAATAGAAATATTGAAGTTTTACTTTGGTTTGTCCATTTTAGATGTTTATCAATACCAAAACAATATACAATAATAATCTATTTTATTTCAAATTTAAAAATAATTAGAGTTAAATAGATGTTTTTTAACTTAAAATCAACTATAAAAATAATTTGTAGTAAAATTTGGTAGTTAATCTATTATTTTATTGTAATGTGAAGAAGAAGGGGAATATATGAATCAAGACTTTAATTAATACTGATATTTGTAGGTAAGAAAAAGTTGGAATGTAACAATTTTCAAAAAAAAATCAAATTTGGGAGGTTTAAAACCCCCACAATCTAACATTTTTTTTTTACAATGTTGACTTTTAGTGACGTGGCGTAACACGTGGCGTGCCACATCTGCTTCCGTTAGAGCAAATAGACGGCAAGGACTAAAAATGGAGACGGAAAAATTTAAGAGGACCATTCTTTGAATGAAAATTTTATAGGGACTAAAACTGGATTTTGACTTATTTATAGGGACCAAAAACATATTTAACCCTTTAATATATGTTGCTTATTTGTTTTTTTTGTAACAAGAGCGAGAGCCGTTGAAAATGGTGAACCATGCCCGGAAGATTTTCAGTCTGTTTAAATCAACAGCTGAGTGGTTTAACGACCATGTGCGAGGTTCAGGGCTTAGCGGGCTCTGCATGACGGGGTACACCACCATCAGCACCGGCATGCAAGGGGCATTTGTGGAGCGCTGGCACAAGGAGACGTCCTCTTTCCACTTGCCGGTTAGGGAGATGACGATCACCTTGCATAACATGCAGTGTCTTCTCCACCTGCCGATCAGGGGGCCGCTGTTGCACCAATCCAAGATCCAGAGGGTCGAGGCCATTAAGTGGATGACGCTTTATTTGGGCATGGAGCACGAGGTTGCTCACTTTGAGTTCGTCACGACATCTGGGCCTCATGCCCGATTCACCACACTGAGCTGCTATTTTGAGCACCCCCTGGACGCGGCGGTCGAGGGTGAGGGTGACGAGCTATTCACACAGTATCACCGCGGCTGCGCTCTCCGGTGCTGGTACATGCATGTGGTAGGCGCTGCATGCTTTGTGGACAAGAGTGCAAGGTACGTCGACGTGACCTACCTCCGCTACTTCACGGACCTGGAAAGTGTTCACTAGTGGAACTGGGGGGCAGCTACTCTGGCATACCTCTACCAGAAGCTGAATGAGGCCTCCAACTGGAGGACGAGGCAGTTGTTCGGATCCTGCACACTACTTACGGTACGTTTTATTTTAATACATTATCGTATTTATTTATTTATTTATGTTTCGTATTTATTTTTAATACATTATCGTGTTTGTGTTTCAGAGATGGATCATCTCCTACTTCTCCCGCATCCACGGCTTCCGCTACGATCCTGCATACGTGGACGCCATGCCCAGGGCCGCCAGATACGCTCTCCAGAGGGGGAACGATGTGGTGGGACCATACCGTTTGTACTTGGACCGCACGATGCACGACGACGTCACCTGGAGGTCGTTCGTCGACTACGCTCGGATTGTCCCCTTTGACGACATTGCTTTATATTCAGGCTGGTTGGCATGCGGGACCGGCATCATGGTCCAGTATCTCCCTGAGCGATGCATGCGTCAGTTCGGATTCGTGCAGCGGATACCCAGGTCACCTTTTGAGGCTGCTCCCGACACAATGACCCGAGTGCAGCTCACTGCCATATGGGCGGACTGACAGCATCATGTGGTACCGCAGGTGTACCGTCTCACTCGGGTCACACAGGACTGGCACAGTAAGGAGGGGTACGTCACATGGTTTTATCGGGTGTCCCATCCTCTACTGAGACCCGACGTTCCCGGCGCTCCTAGGCCAGCACACGAGGAGATCCTGGAGAACCAGCAGGCCGAGGATGACCACGCCATTGATCTCATGCCAATCTGCCAGCGGATAGAGATGCTTGGGCGGGACGCGTTGGATCGAGGTATCGTTGATCAGGGCGGTCCAGATGCAGTCGCCGTGATGGAGATGATCGTCACTGATGCGGGCCGTGCGGCGGGGTACAGGCGGTAGAGGAGGGCCCAGGGTGAAAGAGTTAGGCACACCCAGTAGTGGTCGGGTTTATTTATTTTTTGATTTCGGATTGTATCTTTCGCACAGTATTATTATTATTTTCGGCTTGTATATATTATTTGGATTTGATTTATCATATTAGTATTTTCAGTTTATCTGTTGCTTATTTTATTTGGCGTTTGCGTTTAATTAAAATGCGATACTGTTAAAAAAAACACAAAAAAAACACAATTTCTGCATAATTCGAAAGTTCATTTCCGAATTCACCCCCCATGAGGTGTTTTCGGAAGTTCATCTCCGAAGACACCCCCCATGGGGTGTTTTCGGAGATGCACTTCCGAATTGTGGAAATTTTTAAAAAAAAAACGCTTCGGAAGTTCATTTCCGAAGCAGGGGTATTTTGGGATTTTCGCTGGGCGTGACCTCCATAGGGAGGTGGCTAAAGAAATTTTCATTCACAAACTCTCAAATTTAGATTATTACTCTTCTGGCCAATCATGAGTGCATTGAAAAGAAATTTATCTTTTTTTGATAAAGCTCCTGATTTCCTTGTTGATCGGTTAGATCTTGATGCTGTGATGGTTTCTATTCCTTTAGTCGCCTTGTAGTTGTTTTTCTTTCGGGCATTTTAGCCCTCTGTATTATAAAAAAAAAAATATTACTCCATTCATTTTAAAATAAGTGTTATGTTTTAAATTTTTTTTTTGTCATAATATTAAATGTTACTTTTAATTTTTAATATAATTTTAATTTTTATCTTTCAATTATAATATATAATTAATATTTTATATTTATTATTCTATCACTTTGTATAAATAATAATTAAAATATATTTTATTTTTGTTATTAGTATAAAAAGTAAAAAATTCTTAAGTATGTCACCTTTTAAAACTGAGAGACTAATAATTATTCAATCAAAATTTGATAGCTTATTAAAATATATGTTAATAAATTATCAAATGAAACTAACAATAAAAAGATACAAGTAAATTATAAAAATGTGATATACATTCATATGAATTTGGAAAAATGTCGCCTTTCCAAACAATCAATCATAATACTTTATTAATTAAATAATTAAAATAATTTTTTTTCTAACCACTCAATCACAATCACTTATGAATCCAATTAAAAAATAAATTAAATTTAAAATAAATTAAATTTAAAATAAATTTAAATTTTCTCTATTCTTATTGGTTGTTTCAAACCCTAAAAATTGGTTGTTTCAAACCCTAAAAATTTAGGTTCGTATCCATGAAAATAAATTTAAATTTTCTCTATTCTTATTGGTTGTTTCAAACCCTAAAAATTGGTTGTTTCAAACCCTGAATATCATCCTGATATCTCTGATCCTGTCTGGCCCATAAAGTCCTCATTTAAGTTCTCCTATTATGCAAATATTGGGTTTTCTCTATGAAGTAGGTCTCCATAGTAACAAATGTGGGAAATTGTTCCCGCAGGTTCTGGACCTAAATGTGTTCTGTTTGATCATCATATAAGCTCTGAAAGCTTATTATAAATCTTGGTGGGCTACCATAAAAAATGGGCGAGATTTTATTTACCCAATTTGTCATACCCACACCGTACTCCTCAAGCCTTTACAAGTAGTTAAGTTCTTGCCGGTGACGTGGGGCTCATTCTGGTTGATTAATTTCATGACGGTAGACATTTGGATGTTCTTTCTCGTGTTTCTTCTTGTAATGGAGGTGTCGGGATTCGTCTCATGGCACTTGTGTTGATTGTTATTATTGGACCAACCATTACATCATAAGGTTGGGCTTGCACTCCAGCTAACCCGCATAATTTATTAATAACACATAAATATTTACAAGTTCTTTGTGGAGCGTTATCCATGTATTTGATGTTGTATGCAATCAACATCCCAACATCAACTGGTTCATTATTCAGAATAGCCAGCAAAATATGGAATCTCTTCACAATAAACTTAGCTTGCTTGGAAGCTGTCTCTAAAGTTTGAAAAATAAATGATGTCCAGGCTCAAAGGATAAGTCGCATGTCATTACTGTGCAATTACAACATCTTCCCTTGAGCAATTACCCACTAAGACCCAGGATGACAAAATTCAGCTAACATTATCTCCTTCACACTCTCACTTAATGCAACATCTCTCATCTATTGAACATAAGATGTGTAATATTTGAACTGGCGGTGAGCGGAATTTGCATATACTCTAGCCCAATAGATTGGTTGGCCTTTTTGATCGAACTATTGTATTGAGTCTAACCTCTTGTTCCTAACACATTAACCAACTCCTCATAGCCTTCCAAGTTATCAACCTCAAAAGCTCTCTCCTTTACTACACTGTAGTGTCAGATCATATTCTGTTTTTTTTATGCTTTTAAAAGGCGAATAGGTAAGATGAAAAGGTTTGGGCGTTAGAGGAAGTTGAATGATGAGGTATCTTGAGTTTTGAAGATTCCTTTGGGTGCCATATGGACAAGCTCAAGAACACAAATAGCACAAAAATTGAAATAAAGTTAATAGAATATGAGTATAAGAGAGGAGTTTAGAAATCTGTACGGATGAAATAGCTAAAAGTGGCAAAGGTAATGTGGCATCGTGCCTGCGTTCCATGTTATCGCGCCACGATGGTTAATGGTAGGCCCAAACGTCTATATTTCGTCTCTCTAAAGTCAATATTGCACACGCGGTGGGGTGTATCGCCTCGCGATGGGATTTTTCTTTTCCATGTTCATTCCAGTCCCCTTTTCCTTCAATTCTTTCTTCTTTTCTCTTTTTCCACTTCTTCCTTCTATTTTTTCTTTGGCATTATTTTCCTTTTTCTTCAACAACAAGCTATACATGCAACACACATTAACAGATAAATGAAAATTAATTGGTTAAAATTCTAAATTGCGAGGAACATGAAAATGATGGGTTGCCTCCCATTAAAAGCTTGTTTAACGTCACTAGCTTGAATCTATTGTCTAAGGCTCTGCGAGCATTAGAGAAATCGTCTCCGATGCTTTTCACTTCTTTCATAGGAAATCAACTTCCTTCCTTTCACCACAAAGGTGCACGTATCGCATGGATCAATGAATTCAATAGCTCCACCTGCAAAAAATCCATTCACAATAAAAGTACCAGAAGTTCTAGCCTCCCACATACCTAGCAATCCATTCCAGCGAGATTTATACAAGACAACTTCCCGGTCTACCTAAAATTACACTCTTACCATTTTCTTCCCTTTGAGATTTTTCAGTTTTTCTTTCATCATGCTTACTTGGTAGCACTAAGGATTTTCCTTGTGGCACTTCAACGCTTCAAACACGTTGAAGACAACTTTTTCTTCGTTAAATCTCAATATCAATTCTCCTAGTGCCACATCGATGAGAGCTTTACTTGTTGCCAAGAATGGTCTTCTAAATAGGAATGGTATTTATGAATCCTCAAGCACGTCAAGAATTACAGAATTAGCTTGAAACAATAACTCATCAACTCTAACCGGGACATCTTCCAACACTTCATATGGATACGTGATCGAACGATCAACTAAAGTCAAGGTCATTTGTGTTGGCTCTATCATGGATAAAAACATAAGATTGATGCTAGCTCCTAAGTCACATAATGCATGATTAATTTTTAGTGAACCAATTAAGCAAATAATATTAAATCTACATGAATCAGCGAATTTTTGTGTGGAAACTTCCTCTGGATGATTGCACTACACTCTTTCGCCAAAGCGATATTTTCATCATATTTCAACTTTCGTTTTCTCGATAAACGAAAGTTCACATAATCTGTGATTAAAATACTTTTCTACAAGCTCACATAACTCAATCAACCGAATCAAAGGTCTTCTAGAAGTCAACTTATTTTTTTTTTCTCTTACCTTAATCTGTGATTAAAATTTCATCGAGAATTTGACTACCAACAATTTTTTTTTCTTTTTGAAATCACCTCACATACCACCTTTTTAAGACTATTCGGTAACACCTTTGATAAGACTTTGTTTTGGATTTGTTGTTGCATATTTTTGTTGTTTTAATATTGTTTTGTGTTTGAGTAAGAAAATGTTTTGTGCTAGGTTACATAGAAATCACTAGAAGTGGAATGTGAAACTAGGATGTCGGAAAGCTTTGTTGGATGCTAGTGTTTGTTTGACAACAAGATAGGCATGTTCGTGAAGGTGGTGTTAGTTGGCAACATAATCTTTGTTTCAAAAGTAGTATTTTCCTTGGGGTACAAATCTGTTTCAATAATGGCTATAAATAACGAAGCATTTGTAGAAAAGTAAAATGAAACTAGAGATTACGATTGTTGATTATTTTTAGAAATCAAATTATAATTATTTTAAAATTATTTAAATAATTTAAATTTATAATTATAATCACATTTCAATCCATATTAATTATAAAAATGATTATAAAACCTTTTTTTCGAAAAAAATCAATTATAAATGATTTTTCTATAAAAAACATTTTAAAACCAATTGTTTATAAATTTGAAAAAAAACAGATTATTTTTTAATTTAAATTTTAGTTATTTCTTAAAATTTGGAAAATATAATATTTTTTCTTGAATTTTTTTAAATTAAAAAAATTGAAAAAGTATAGATTATCAAAAAACAATGAAATTTTATTTAAGAAAAAAAAAATTGTTTTCAAAAAATAAAAATTATTTATTTCCGAAAAATAACTTGACAACAAATAAAGAAAAAGTAGAAGTTTTATAATGAAAATAATAATTTTAACTTTTTTCAAAAAGTTGAATACATTAATATTTCTATATTAGAGAAATGATATGAATTTTTTTTAACATTCTCTTACAACACTCATTTTTGTTACAATATGTGTGGGTCCTACTCCTACCATTTTATGTGGAATCTATTTTTAAAGTAAGGACTCACACGTGTTTTTACTAATAATTAAGTAAGTGTTGTAGAGAGTGTTGAAAAGAGAATTGTGAGCACTCCTCTTCTATATTACTTTTTTCGTTTTAAAATAAGTGTTGTTTAAAGTTTTTGCACGCGAAATAAGAAATACAATAATGTTGTTATAAGGCATAACATTTTCACTAAATTAACCCTATTAATATGTTAGAAATAATGTACAAGCTAATAATTAAATGACACAATTGAAAACAAATAATAATCATTGATACATTAAAAAAAGAGAATGACATTCATTTTGAAACAATGTTTTTCCTAAAACGGAGAGAATAGTTTCTTTTAAAAGAAAATGTTAAATCCATAAAATATAAATGGTTAAATAAGCTATAAATAAAAAAAACATATTTTGACTTCTTCTATAATAAGGTTTATATTTATTGGCTAATTATTAGGTTATTTTACATGACCTAATTAAGTAGCTAATTATTTAAAGACATTTTAGATAAATTATACTCTCTCAGTTTTAAAATAATTATAGTTTAAGATTTTTGCACACAACTTAAGAAATATAATCATATTGCCAGTTTTACTAAATTAACCTTATAAACATTTTAAAAGTAGTGTAAATTAAAATAATTAAGGAAAATTTTATGGTGAATTCATACAATTGACTTCTTTGTTGAAGAAATTAATTTATTCAATGAAAAAAAAATGTTGACTTAGTCAACGTTACATATTATTTTATTTTATTATTTTAAACTAAAAAAAATTTATTAATTCAAAAAACAATGAATTATATGTGATCACCTGGATCCAACAAATCAAAAAGGACAAAGTCTACGGAAAAACACTACTAAATTGTAAGCCTAACAATGTGAACTCTTAGATCTTTATCTTTCCAGCCTCTATATATGATATTTTCAACCATAATATTAGCTGTACAACTATCAAGATTACTAAAAATGGTAGAATTACGCAACTGCCAGATACCACAAACAATTTTTGTAAATGTCAACTTCAACAATCTAGCCTTCCGACAATCTAGCTTTCCGACCTTTCTTGTTTGTACTGTCACTGATCCACATCATTTCAGCTGGGAAAAGCTGAGGATAATTTGCAACCTTAATCCAATTCAGAATGTGAGACCAATTGAAGAAAATATGGTAGAGTGTTTCGGGTTTAAACTTACCAGACTACATGTATGCTACATAGCATTTATTATATATCCTCAGAGATTAAAAGGGAAAATTTATTTCAATATTTATATTGTTTTTTAATTTTAATTCTTTCTATTAAAATAAATCATCACAAAAAATTTAAATGAAAATCATGAATAAAAACATATGTGTTTGATAAAAAATAAACTCACATATAAACCAAAATCATATTCATATATTTTTAATATACTGAGACATGTTATCAATTGCACCGATTGAATACAAATTCTCCTGCAATAGAAAAATAAATAAGAGATTTTCCCAATGCACCCATTAAATCTTGTAGCCATTAGGCGCAATTTTAATTATGTCATTTGCTTCCGTAGATGTAGAGCTGTCAAAATGGACTCGGTTCATTGGACCGGCCCATAAGGCCTACAATTTAGCGCGGGTCGGGCCCGTCAGGCCTATGCTTTTTATGGACTGGGGTGGACCGGGCCAAGCGGGCTTCGGGCTGACCCATTAAAAAAAGATTTTGGTAAATTTTGGAGAAAAAAGATTGAGATAAGATATAATTTTATAAATGTATTTTCAAGTCATAAAGAAAAGTTAAAGAGGATCAAAAAATATTTTTAAAATGATGTGATCAAGGAAATGACTGTGAGATGTAGAAATTTTTTGATAAGTATTGGTGATAATATTAAATTACTTTTATAAGAGTTAAAAATAGATATTAATTAAAATAATAAGGATAAAAAAGGATAAAAACAATAAGCTATAAGATATAACCTAAAACGCTATTTAAAATAGCGTCTGGAAAATAAGCTATAAATTAGTAAAATAAGTTATAAGCTTGTGATAAAAAGACCGTTAACAAACGAGTCTAAATTATTATATGAACTTATAAAACATAAACTATAAGCTCGAGAACATGTCTTATCAAACAGAACCTAAAAAATTAAATTTTTTAAAAAGTATTTTCGGATGTATGTCTACAGAGGAAGCAGAGGTACAATTTTGACAAATAAGTGGTGCGTGAGAGATTTAAGGGATGAGGTGAGAATTTTTCATAAATAAATTAATTTACTTTTTTTATCTCAAATATATTGATTGATATTTGATATTAAAAAATAATAATTATTACTATATTAAAACGATATTCATTATAAAACAAGGAGGAAATAATCACTAATATCTCATGAGTTTATAAATACCATTAAATCCAAGTAATCACAATTATCAAAATAAGGAGGAAATAATCACTAATATCTCACGAATTTATAAATACCATTAAATCGAACTAATCACAATTATCGCACACATCTACTATAAATATCATTAAATTAAAGTAGAATTTCCGGACTTTTCATTATTTTTTACTCAAACAATGATATGATAATAAAAGGTTATAAAAAAAATATAAAATGATATGATGATAAAAAACCAACTATCCTTAGTCCTTCCTTACCCAAAAAGTCCTAGAAGAAGGCAAAGAAGAAGTAATGAGTCATGGGCAGTTGAAGAAACTTAACTGGACTCAGCTAATATACTAGTACTACAATACTGTGTCCTATCTTCCTTCAAACATCGAATCTAATTACACTACGTGTCTTTCTCAACAACACTACGTGTCAACTTATTATAGATTCTTCTTTTACTTATTTTAGCAAATAATAATTCCCTCTCTCATAACACCACTACATACACATCACTTGGTCAATTCTCCTCTTTTTTTGGATTTTTTATTTCTAATATCAATTTTATAAATTCAGAAAAAAATTCGGGATATTTAAATTTAATTTGCAAAAAATATAAATAAATAAAAAACTAAAATTTAATTTGTGTTTTGGGTTTGCTTTTGATATCATCATTGTATAAATTCCTCTCTTCTTCTAGACCAAAACCCTAAGGGTTCTTGTAAGAACCAATAGCCGCCAGATTCATGCTTTCATCATCACACTCGATTTCATCACTTTCTTCTCTTCTCACCGATTAGATTCTTGTTTCCAGTTTTCGGTCAGTAATTATGGAAATCC
Organism: Vicia villosa; assembly: GCF_029867415.1. Taxonomy (NCBI): domain Eukaryota; kingdom Viridiplantae; phylum Streptophyta; class Magnoliopsida; order Fabales; family Fabaceae; genus Vicia; species Vicia villosa. Next base: position 218,749,285 of record NC_081181.1, read on the forward strand.
AATCTCAAATACTCAAATTCTCAAGCTTTTTTGATGATTGATTCTTAGGTTAGTTTTGTTTCAGCTTGCAGTGTTCATGTTCATGAAGATAGTTGATTTTTATTATTATTACAATTATTATTATTATCATTGTTATTTTAATTAAGTTTTGTTTTTCAGTTTTACATACAAGTGAGAGCTTTTGAAGTTGTAAATATGGGGCTTCTGCGTTTTGACGATGAAAGTTTGGGTTTTTGAGTTGTTTAGCGGTTTAGGGTTTTGTTCTGGGGTAAGGGTAGTGATCAGGTTTTAGGTGATGAAAACTGCGATGATGGTCAGTTTGAGTTTTTGAAGGAAAAAATGTTGTCTGAATTGGGTAGGAGGCCGGTGATTGGTGGTGGTAACGAGGGTTCGTTTGGAGATGAATTTGAGAAGGAAATAGGGATGTTGCTTCGTGATCAAAGACGGCATGAGGTTGATGATCATGAACATGAAGTCAATTTGTATAGGAGTGGATCAGCTCCTCCAACTGTGGATGGTTCTTTGAATGCAGTTGGTGGGTTATTTGGAAGTGGGTCGACCGGGGTAGCTGGGATTTCGGAGTTTTCTGGGAATGATGGTTTTGGTTCTGAGGAAGAGCTTAGGTCTGATCCAGCTTATCTGTCGTATTATTACTCGAATGTGAATTTGAATCCTAGACTTCCACCTCCTATGCTATCAAAGGAGGATTGGAGGTTTTCGCAGAGACTAAAAGGTGGAGCTTCTGTAATTGGTGGGATTGGTGATAGGAGGAAAGTTAATGGGGCTGATGATAGTGGTGGTAGATCGGTGTTTGCTACGCCTCCGGGTTTTAACAATAGGAAAAGAGAAAGTGAGGGAGTGGTTGATGAAAAATCTAGAGGCTCTGCTGAGTGGGGTGGTGATGGTCTCATTGGTTTGCCAGGACCTGGTCTTGGAAGCAAACAAAAGAGCCTTGCAGAAATTTTTCAGGTGATTTGTTTCTTTCATTGCTCTGTAATTTTGTTGGCTTGTTTTACTCGGTTTTTGCATTTGTTTAGTTTTCACTGGAATTTGTCATGTTTCATTTCTGTGTTTTCGCTTTTCAGTTTGATCTTTGCGTCCACTGTAAAATCTTTTGGGCACATGGAAAGTTTGAAACTTCCAAGGCCTCTAACATATTGAATACCATAAATTTAATTGATTTGACTCGTATTCTGCACTTCCTAATAATCCTATATTTTTGGACACTTGTAAACATCATAGTTTAAAGCTTCTGAGCATATGTTGATAATGGCCCTGGAGCTCTTTTGCTGCTATATTGTTGAATTCATATCTTTCAGAGCCTTTTATCCGTTCAGCTTAATCTTTTATTTCTTATTCGATTTTGGATGTTTGCTTGATAATTCATTATCTTTTTATTTTTTTGGGCGAAACAATCTATCTTTCCTACGGATTGTAAATTTTTTTTTCTTGCTATTATCAAACGCGAACTTCCTGCACTACATGTTATATATTAAATGTATGAATATTCAAATTTTACATTTATCTCTTTCTTGACCCTTTTCATTCTACTGATCATCTCAAACCATTACTTGTGCAGGATGACTTGGGACGCAGCTCCTCTGTCACTGGCTTTCCTTCTCGTCCAGCCAGTCGTAATGCATTTGATGAAAATGTTGAGATTACATCCTCTGCTGAAGCAGAGCTGGCTCATTTGCGCCACGGTTCCTCAGCCACTGATGGTGTAAGGTCTGGATCAAATGTTCAAGGGTCACCTGCATCCCAAAATGTTGGTTCTCAAGCTTCATATTCTTATGCTGCTGCACTTGGTGGCTCTTCCCTGTCACGAAGCACTACTCCTGATCCACAACACATTGCTAGGGCTCCCAGTCCTTGCCCCACTCCGATTGGCAGTGGGAGAGTTGCTGCTGCTGAGAAGAGAGGTATTACCAGTCCTGAAGCATTTACTGATGTATCACCTGGCATCAAAAATGGGTCTGCAGATATTGTCTCAGCCTTGTCTGGCATGAAATTGTCAGCAGATGATGTGTTGGATGGTGATAACCATTTCCCATCACAGGTTGAGTCTGATGTTAATAATTATGAGAAATATCTTTTTGGTATGCAAGGTGGTCAGGATCATGGCAAGCAACACTTACAGAAAACAGCTCACTCTGATTCAGTTAAGAGAGGCGGAAGCAGGCCAGACATGAAAAGTCCATCCTTGGATAGGCAGGTCGAGCATCAAATGTCTGCTGTTTCTCCTAATAACTCGTATTTCAATGCATCACCTAGCTCTCCTTATAGTGGTGGAGGTGGCTTGCCTGCACAGTACCAGACTTCAGACAGTACCAATTCATCATTTAATAACTATGGCCTGAGTGGGTATGGTGGAAATCCAGCTTTGGCATCCTTCATGGCTAACCAACTTGGAACTGGTAACTTGCCACCCCTGTTTGAGAATGTTGCTGCAGCAATGGCATCTCCTGGAATGGACTCAAGAATCCTTGGAGGTGGTTTTCCCTCTGGAGGTTCGTCTCCATCTGATGTGCATGTTCTCAGTAGAATGGGAAATCAAACTGTAGGTGGTGGTCTTCAGGCTTCTTATGTTGATCCAATGTATCTTCAGTACTCGAGGACACCCGAGTATGCTGCTGCACAACTTGGTGCTCTTAATGACCCATCTGCAGACAGGAATTACTTGGGAAATTCGTACATGAATTTACTTGAGCTTCAGAAAGCTTATCTTGGATCTCTGCTTTCACCCCAGAAGTCACAATACAATGTTCCACTTGGTGGTAAATCTGGCGGTTCCAACCATCATGGTTATTATGGAAATCCTGCTTATGGTGTTGGTTTGTCTTATCCGGGAAGTCCAATGGCAAACTCTTTATCCAATTCGCCAGTTGGGTCTGGCAGTCCTATCAGGCATAATGACCTGAATATGCATTTTGCTTCTGGAATGAGGAATGTAGCTGGGGTTATGGCACCATGGCACCTAGATGCTGGAAACGTGGATGAAAACTTCGCTTCATCTCTGTTGGAAGAGTTTAAAAGCAATAAAACAAAGTGTTTTGAGCTTTCTGAAATATCTGGCCATGTTGTTGAATTCAGGTATACCTTTTTAGCCTGGCTGGTGTTCTGTTGGTTAATTATTTCTAATATTTATCAACATTCTTGGGGGAAAATAAAATTAATTGAATTTGCTCTTATTGGCAGTGCTGATCAATATGGGAGCCGTTTTATTCAACAAAAGCTTGAAACAGCAACTACTGAAGAAAAGAATATGGTTTATCAAGAAATCACTCCACATGCTCTTGCTTTGATGACTGATGTCTTTGGTAATTATGTGGTTCAGAAGGTAATTATAATTTATTACTTTGTATCTATGTTGACCATGCATAAATATGAATCTTGGTAGAGTAACAATTTGCATCCGACAGTTTTTTGAGCACGGACTTGCATCCCAGAGAAGAGAGTTAGCCAACAAGCTTTATGGCCATGTTCTGACGCTTAGCCTTCAAATGTATGGTTGTCGAGTCATCCAGAAGGTATTGACAATTAAGTGCAGTAGTTGATATTTCAAGTGGCTTTGTGTCCATAATTGTCTGAATGTGACATCCTTTCTTAATTTGTATATATAATTAGGCCATAGAAGTTGTTGATCTGGACCAGAAGATTAAAATGGTTCAAGAGCTTGATGGTAATATCATGCGCTGTGTACGAGATCAGAATGGCAACCATGTCATTCAGAAATGTATTGAATGCGTACCTGAAGATGCAATTGACTTTATTGTCTCAACTTTTTTTGATCAAGTTGTGTCATTATCTACCCATCCATATGGTTGCCGGGTGATACAGGTAAGATCTATTAAGTGCTTTTCTTTCTCTTTTTTTGTGCAGTTTAAAGTCCTCGAAAATGTAATACCATTTATTTCACATGGCAGAGAGTACTGGAGCACTGTGAAGATCCTAGCACACAGCAAAAAGTTATGGATGAGATTTTAGGAGCAGTTAGCATGTTAGCCCAGGATCAGTATGGCAACTATGTTGTCCAGGTTTTTAATTCATCATTACTACTACTTATATTTGAGCTATTTATTGTTGCACTTATTGATTCGAAGTGGTTCACCTAACAATCATAATTTTTGTATGGTTTACTTTATTATGGTGTTTTGCTTTGTAATTCATTGCAGTTATCTAGCTTTTCTTCACTTTGGGCCAAGTAAAATCTCAGCCGGGCCACTCGTTTTTGACAATATGCTTGTCTCCTTTTTCTATGATATATACACCATCTCATACAGTACTCTTTATGTCAACTATATTAAATGACTAGTTTTTAGATTTTTTATGGGTTGATACTAAGTTTATTAAGAATGTCTGGTCTTAATTGTTGCTTATTGTTTCTTTAAGCATTTATTGCTTGATGTCATAGCATACCATGCTTTATACTCAATTCAAATCCTGTCCTTTTGTGATCCAAACTTCTAGTTGCTCTCCACACAATACTTCATACTCCACTTGTATTGAGCAATTACCCTTTAGCATGTCATTTATACTTATAAGCTGATATTTTTGCTTTCATCTTCTCCTTTTCAATAACAGCATGTCCTTGAGCATGGTAAACCTCACGAGCGTTCTACAATTATCAAGGAATTAGCAGGCAATATAGTTCAAATGAGCCAGCAGAAGTTTGCCTCTAATGTTGTGGAGAAGTGTCTGACCTTTGGAGGTCCTGCTGAACGTTTATTGCTTGTAAATGAGATGCTTGGCTCAACGGATGAGAATGAGCCTCTGCAGGTTTCTTTACATTCCTTAAAAACTAAGAAGTTCTGCAGATAGAATCATATCAAACTTTCTGTATTGCTCGACAAAATTGATTCTAATTTGTCATCTTGCAAATGATAAATCAATCCCCTCTTGTATGCAGGCAATGATGAAAGATCAGTTTGCTAATTACGTTGTACAGAAGGTGCTGGAGACCTGCGATGATCAACAGCGCGAGCTAATTCTTTCGCGAATCAAAGTTCATTTGAATGCACTGAAAAAGTACACTTACGGAAAGCATATCGTAGCCCGTGTAGAGAAACTTGTTGCTGCTGGAGGTACGTATTTATTCCTTAATTGAATGTAACTTTTTATATACTCTTGTAATTGCATGAGAAGGTACTAATTACATGTAATTTGTTGCAGAGAGGAGAATTGCTGCTCAGTCTCCTCATACTATTGCTTAGGAGTGAGAGTAGAAAAAGAGTGTTGTCTGTACAGCTAACTGAGGCTAGTGTGATCTCCTCCTCTGCATGCAAGAGTTATTTATGTTTATCTATCTATTTATCTGTCTGTGATGGATAGTTGTGGCCGATTGGTAATAAAATTATCGGTTTGTAATTGAGAACTGTACATTCTGTAGTGTATACATAGAATATTTAAGTGAGGTAAGGTTCAGATGTGTAATACTACTACTACACCTCTGATGCCCCTGCAGTGGAAGATAAAATGACAATACAAGGCAAGGTAAGGTGGATGTAAAGTTTTCATAAAACGGTGAGGTAGTTTATAAGCTGACGAGAATGTACAAAATATTGCTATGTGAAGAGCTGTTTATGTTTATCATTATTAGATGAAAGCAGAGTTTTTCTTTCTCATATTTGCCTTCACTATTATATATATCTTGTTTGTTATGTTGTACCATGTTTATTCACTGATACAAGCTTTTGTACGGTGGAAATTCCAGTCATTTGGACATGGTTCTTTTTAAAAAGCTGCTTGTGACAGGTTCTATATTCAACTTAATTCATTTAGTTATACTAATTTCTTATAATTGAAAAAAGGCTTAATATTTTTTTTTTGCAAAACTATTGTTGATCTAGATAAATAAATCTATGTTTTGTTGATCAACCTTTTTTTTTTTCTGTGATCGATGATTAATAAATATTTAGAGATAAAATGATAACGTTTTTAAGGACAACCTATTATTTTGGACATTGAAATTGTTAATCTGTCTAAATTTTGCAATCACACTCTTTAGAGCAATCACACTCTTTATTACAATAAATTGTATACTCAATTGAAAAACAATTCTCCAGAATCTAACCCGACAAAAAAAAATGCAAATGTAGCAGTAAATTGACAAACAGAAGATAACAAACTAGGATTGAAGTTTGAGACAAAAAAATCAGTGATGGAAACCAACACATGAATCCTCAAACATGTCATGTCATTGACGATAATGTTTCTTGCTTCTCTGTTAAAACATTGCGATGATAATAACTACACAGTTTGCTAAACCATAGGAGAAAATAAATCTGATTTCATTGCAAGAATGGATTGGAGAACCTTATGAATTAATCGTCTTCCTCGATTTCAATAATCTTTTGACCAAATCCTTTAGGTCCTGCCCTAACAACTTTCTTCTTCTTTTTCTTTTTTCCACTCTTAGCTTCTTCTTTCTCAAACTTCTCCTTCTCTCTCTTTGTCAAAAAATCGGTTACTGCTAAATAGATTACCTGACATATAAATAATCAAATAAACACCGACTAATTCATGTTTATAAAAAAATGAGTGAAAAATAGAGGAGCAAATTACGAATATACCCCAATAGTGATAACGGATAAGCCAATGAAGGCGATGAAGAAAAGAACTGATACGATTACGGAAACTCCATCATCGGTGGTTGTGACCAATTGCTCTGTAGCATCAACGGCGGCGTCTTCGGCAGTTGCAGCAGCGACGGGAGGTGGGAGAAGTTTGGAGTTTGTTTGAAAAAGGATGGGTTTTCTGGATGTGGTGATAATGGGAGAGAAAGACGGAGTTGTTGGAAGACTTAAAGAGGAAAAGCGAGGTTGGAAAGGAAAAGAAGAAGAAGAAGAAGAAGAAGATTTTGAAAGGAAGGTTGCAATTTGTGGAGATGATGCAAATGCAGCACTGGCCATGGCTTCTTACCCTGACTTGCTGATTCACCCCCTTTAGGCTAGCAATAGCAATCACTTGATTCACTTTTTTGTTTATGTGACGTGGCACAACCACGGTTGTGATGGGTTGATTTGCTATCTTTGTTGATTAGATCCTATGAGTAAATCTTATGGGAAATGTTTAATAGTCCTCCTGTGAAACTTCTAAATTACGTATAATAGTTTTTTTCCTTATCTTAATTTAATGTAAAAACTAAAAATTGTTATAAATTAGTCTCTTAGCTTCATTTGTGCTATACTATTTGGTCTCTTCCATCAATTTTAATAAATAAATAAATTTAAGTTATAGTGACATAGATACAACATGACTCAAAGTCTAAATTTGACTTAACATTTATACTATAAGATAGAGTTTTCATTTAAGTTTTCTAGAAGGTGAACAAAGTTAATCTTAGAAACTTAAATGGAAATTATATTTTATAGTATAAATACTGAGTCATATTTAGACTTTGAGTCTTGATGTACATCCACTTTTCCATAACGTCTGTTTGCCCGAATTTGACGAAACAGATCAATTAGAGTAAAAGTGAAGTTAAGAGACTAATTTGTAACTTTTTTTAGTTAAGAGACAAAATGAAATATTAAATTAAACTAAAAATATGGGACTAAATATGCCTTTAATTATTATTAGAAATTCATATACACCTCAATGACACAAAATACAAATAAATATTTTCAAATATTGCGTTAAAAAAATATTTTCGGATAATGAAATATATATGTATGTTTATCTATCATGTAAACAGAACATATAAGTAATTAATTCGGTCAAAGAGTGTGACTGGATAGTAAAATTTAGATTCACCTTTATTATTACGAACACAGCACAAACAACAATTTAACAATATGGTTTAGGATTTATTCGAAGATTGAAATTCAAATTCTTTTTTGGTATCACAAACACAAAACACACCAACAGTGGCAAATAAAAAAACAAAAAAAAAACATAATTTAACATAAACGTTTTATATCACACACAAAATACATAACATAACATGGATACTTATTAACTTAAATCTAACATGACATTTCATCACATATGAATGGTTCACGTTGTTTCATCATCTTTAGAATACTCGTGGTTGATCTCACAAGTGTCACATCTACCTCGATTGAACTCTAAACTATGTAATGATGAAATGTACTCCACATAGCAATTACATCTGCACATGTCTCCAATTAAAACTTATTGAACTTAATCTTTCCTTCATTATCAATAGTTGGTGAACGATATTCAAAGTGAGTGATAATAACAGTGATGATAGTAGTGGAGTTATAAGAAAGAAGTACCCTACGTTTAAGTTACAAAAAGACATGGCCAATTACAAGTGGGAAGTATGAATGTTTTTTAATATCAAAGGGGATTTTAAGGAGGCAATAACCACATATGTAGTACAATCTGGAAGAAACTTGAAGTTCATTAAAAATGACAAAGTAAAAGTAAGGGTTAGATGTAAGGATGAATGTGAGTGGGAAGCATATTGTGCTAAGTTGGCAAATGAGAATTCTTGACAATAACGAAAGGTGGTTAATATTCATAGTTGTAGTAGAGAGTATAATATGAAGACGATGAGTATTAAATGGCCGAGTAAAAGGATTTGTAACTCCTTGAAAGCCAATCCTAGGATGAAGATTAAGGATATAAAGGAAAAGGTGTAAAAGAAGTGGAATGTAGGGGTCAACAAGACTAAGGCAATGAGAGCTAGATTTGCTGCTAAAGATATGGTTGACGGGTCTTTCATAGGGGATTATACTAGGATTTATGACTATTGTCATGAGATATAAAAAAAAAAACCAAGGTCAACTATAAAACTAAATGTTCAACCTATTCAAGAAAGTGAGGCTGATCAAAGTACCCATTTCAGAAGGCTATACATTTGCTATGCATCCTGTAAGGAGATCTTCAAGTTATGTAGACATTTCATAGGCATTGATGGTTTCTTTTTAAAAGGTCTTTGTGGAGGATAAATCCTGGCAGCCATAGGTAGAGATCCCAATGATCAAATGCTGCCAATAGATTTTACACTAGTGGAGGGTGAAAATAAGGATAGTTGTACATGGTTTCTTGGAGCTTCTTATTGATGACCTTGGAGGTAGAGATAAGTGTCTAGCATACACACTCATTTTTTATCAACAAAAGGTATGTTTATGTTTGTTTTATGTTTATATTTGATGTTAATCTTGTGTTTTCATTTCTGATCATGGTTATCATTTGTGATTGCATGGTCTGTTACCTGCAATGGATGAGCTTCTCCCTGGTGTTTAGAAGAGATTCTGTGTTAGGCACCTTTATAACAACTTTAGAAAAAAAATTCTAGAAAAATGGTGAAGGAATTTATATGGAAGGCTATAAAATCTACCTACTCACAAGCATGAGAAAGATAAATGAAAAGAATCAAAGCTGCAAAATCTATGGCTTGTTAGGTAAGTATTTATTGAAATTTGTGTCTAAATTTTATGTGCCTACCTTGTGTTGATCTTAATTTTTGTGCTGTAGGATGTCAGATGAACACATCTTTGAAGTGAGACCCCGTAAAAATCCAGCAGATAAATTTCCTATGTTTGAAGGATCACATATGCTCCTGTATAAGATGGGAACTCACATGTCTTCCTCGTATTCATGAAATTTTAGCTATGAAGAGTAAGAACCATAAGGTTGGTGATTATATCCCTAAGTATTACAGAAAATCAACATACATGTCTATGTACAAACATGTGATTTATCCTGTAAATGGATCAGATATGTGGGTTATGATGTAATATCGCGATGTGTTACCATCTAAGTACAAGAAAATTCCTGGAAGACCAAAGAAAAGGAGAAGTCTAGATTAAAGGGAGATTGATGGCTCTGATAGAAAAATAAGAAGAACACATTTTATTATCAAGTGCATTAGGTGCAATAAGGCGGGTCACAACAAACTCAATTGCAAGGTGACACCAGCTAGTCAACCATCTCAACAAGCATCTTACCAACCTACTCAACAAGGATCTCAACAACCTACTCAACAAGAATCTCAACAACCTACTCAACAAGCATTTCAACAAGATACTCAACATGGATCTCAACAACCTACTCAACTAGGGGAAAAAAAGGTAACTATTAAGAGTGCATCTCCTTCAAGTACTCAACCAGGACCAAAGAAGCTACATGTTAAGAGGGCATCAACACCATTTATACCACCAGGACCTACAACTAGATTGGGCGCAGCTAAGAGTGAAGTTGGGCCAATAACAAGAAGGTCAACACCAACAAAAAGAACCACACCAAAGAAGAAAAATTAGTTTAGTTTATACTTGTTTGCTGTCTGTTATCTTTTGAACTCAGTTTAAGTTAGATTACCTGCTGAACCTTATGAAGAGTATTTTGGATTTAATGGTATTTTGAACCTATGTAATAGAAAATATTATGGTGCATACACGAAATATTAGTAATGTGTTTTAGTAAAAAATCAAATGAGCATTGTCTTAGCTATTTTGGTAAAGATCAAGTAAGCATTGTCTTATCTGTTTTGGTATAATGTCAACTGATGTATACTAGTATAAACCATTCAAATGAGAATTGTCTTAGTTGTTTTGGTAAAGATCAAATGAGCATTGTCTTATCTGTTTTGGTATAATGTCAACTGATGTATACTGGTATAAACCATTCAAATGAGCAATGACTTACTGGTATAAACCATTCAATTTCTAACAGCATTATACTGCTTCAAACATTAACTGGTGTGAAGACATTATACCCAATTTCTAACAATATTATATTGGATCAAACATTAACTAGTGCAAAGACATTATATTCAATTTCTAACAACATTAACTGGTGCAAAGATATTAAACTAACTGAGATGGATTCATATGACTTCAAATTTATCCCATTCAAAATTATTTCATTCAAAGTGATAGCCACTAATACAAATATCAACTTGTTCAAATTTTACAACTTGATACAAACAGATATAACCTAACACAAAATGATTAACTGAACAATTACCCAAAATGTTACAAGTTTATAACACACTAAATACCAACACAGAGACAACAATACAAAACATAATCTTCAAAATTTTTGCCCCTTTCACCATCTTTTTCAATTGAATTTCAAGTTCCACAATCTCTTTCTTCTGCTCCTCATTTGTAACCCTAAGATTTTCGACCTCCATTTTTGCTGCATCAACTTCTTTTGCTAGCTTCTCCAACCTACATTTTTTGCTTCATAAAAAATTAGTCATTCTTATCTACCGCATCTTCATAGGACGAATCAAAAAATCCACATCCAGCTTGTGTAAAACACTGCGAATCAAAATAAATGATACATTTATTACAGTTGACACTACAAAGAAAAGAACATTCAAAATCATTCTTACCTTGAAATGTCGATAACCCCAAAACTATTTTCCAAAAGTTGTAATGATTGATACCCTACGAAGAACAACCATGTATCCACAATGACAAATGTGCTTCCATCACATATTTGAGCTTGTGTATACATTTGAATCAAAACTTGCATAGCTGTTTTGTTTAAATAGGTTCGAATAACGCCCAGAATTCATCACATATGAAACCTTCGATTTCAATGCACAATTTTAGTTGGGAATCATCCAAATCATAAACCCAAATTTGATTTGTGAAGAAAACGAACCAGAATATGTAAACCTTAGGGTGGAAACGAAGAAGATGAAGAATAACTGCAAACTAAATTGCCACGCGTACTAGCTAAACAACGTTTGACCAAAACAGACGGAAAGAATTTCTCTAACACTATTTGAACAATTAAAAGACTACTTTGAAACTTTTAAAAACCAAGGATCAAAATGAACTCTGAAATATATTTAAAGAAAAAAAATATATTTTGCCATTATTTTATAATTTTGTTGTATTCTTAGGAGATGTTGGAGATAGGTTATAGAATTCCAGTTAACAATTTGGTATAAATGCATCTTTGCTGTCAATATTTAATGAAGATACATTGTTATTTTTTCTATGAGTATAGTACCTTAATTTTATGAACCATACATATTTTTATCATATTATTATTGATTTAATGTAGAGAGATTATCATTTTTTGGGAAAATTTCTTTGGCCACCTCCCTATGGGGGTCACCCCCAGCGAAAATACCAAAATACCCCTGCTTCGGAAGTTCATTTCCGAAAGCGTTTTTTTTTTTAAAAATTGACTTATTTCGGAAGTTCATTTCCAAAAACATTATTTCGGAAGTGAACTTCCGAAATACTGCGATTTCTGCAGATTTATCAAAACACTCCCCCTCCCCCAATCATTTACCCTAAATCAAAACAAAAAGTGGCAAAGGCGAAAATTTGTGCAAACAGAATTCCAAAGCTGCATCAAGGCTCCAATCACACTGCTAAACAACATTCAAAAGCCCTCAATCCTAACACTTTGTAAGTTTTGAAATTTTTAGATCTATTATTGAAATGCATGTTATTTAGGGTTTTAATTGCATAAATGATATATGGTTAGGTTGTTAGTAGTATTTAGGTTGTTTAGAAGCATTTTGATTTGGTTTGAAGTTTGGTTTAGGGGTCTGCCATGGAAGTTGCAGAAAAGTGCATCGCAGGGGTGTTTCGGAAGTTCATTTCCGAAAACACCTCCCTCCCAGTTTTCGGAAATGAACTTCCGAATTGTATCAGAAATTCAAATTTTTTTTGTTTTTTATTTTGTCTCGCATATTAATCGATTTCAACTGTTTACAGGAACATGTCAGACAACCAACAAGCACGCAGGACTGCGTCTTCTAAAGAGGGCGCTAAGGGAAGAAAGGGTTCTTCAAAGAAGGAGGTGAAAGAGGTGAAGGAGGTGAAGGAGGTGAAGGAGAAGAAGAAGCTTTTGACTGGTTCTGCTTCTCGTCCCCTGGGAGTCCATGGCTCGGACGCGCAGGCTCAGCCTTCAGGCGTGATCAACGCTGATGGTTCTGATACTGAGTGGGATGAAGATTGGTATAATTATCTTCATTCGGAGGAGTTCGCTCGTCGAGAAGAATAACGTGTTTTTATTTTGTTTGATGTGTATTTTGTAACGCTCGTCGGGAAGAATAACATGTTTTTGTTTTGTTTGACGTGTTTTGTTTTGTTTTGTTCGGATTTCGGATTGTATCGCACAATGTTTTTGTATTGGATTTATCATGTTAATAAAAATACGTACTACAGTAAGTAACAAATGACGGAGGAGGTGTAACCGGGGCCGGAATATATGACGGAGGAGGTGGATGTCCGGAGGAAGAAGAACCGGAGGTACGTCCACCGCGAGACAAAGGAGCCAATCATTGTAAGCTATAGTTTATCATTATCATCTGGGGACGTCATTTCTAAAAAATCAAGATTAAAAATAATAAGATTTTCACTTTTAAATATTTTAAAAACTTCTTCAATTTAATCTTAAACTTACAAAAATACTATTTTTAATTTTAAAAATAATTATTTTGTTTAAGTAAGAAAAATCTAAATCCCCAAAATTGGGACCAAAAAAATCGACTGAAGGTAGAAAACTAGAAATGCAAAGAAACGCAGACGAATTACATGAGAAGAAATTATTCCAAATCAGTCCCCACAAATTTATATCGTTAATTACGGACGAGAGAAATCTCCAAAATTCAACCGAACCAGAAGAACCAGAAAAAGATGATAGAACAACAAAGCTTTCTCCATTAACATGCATCCCTTAACTCTCCCTTCTAACATGTTACTTTCTCTTTCTCCAATTTATCGATTTCTTCAAACATCTTCATGCCTCCATTACCAAATCCAAACCACTTGTTCAATTTCCATACCTAGATGCAGAATCAACCCTAGCATCTTCACAAATAGAAATCAGCATGCGTGTAAAGGAAGAGGTAGCAATAGAATTACTGTAATTGTAAAAGCAAAGCGCGGCGAGTCTCCGTATGAGGTTCTGGGATTGTCTCCTTCCGCATCTGTGGTTGAAATCAAGAAAGCGTATCGGAAACTCGCTCTCAAGTATCATCCTGATGTTAATAAAGAGGTAATTGCTATTATTTCAATCTCTTTGTTGTGTACTGTGTTGAATTTTATCTATTCATGATTGTTGCTGGACATTTATTGTGTTAGAGATAGTTTATTGAAAGTTAAGTGCAAATCCAATTCTATTGTTTGAAAATTTTAGAACAGAATAAAACAAGTTTTTCATTTTGTCCAAATTGTAGGGGAAGAAATATGGTGGTAAGTGATAGAATGAAATGAAATCCATGTCATGGCACTCCATTCCGCTCCACTCCATCCGATTTTAAATGATCTGAATAATGAAATACCACTCCATTCCATTTCATACGGCACCACTCCATCCAATTCCATCGATCCAAACAAGTCAATGTATTTTTTTCTTGTTGGGATATTATGATAGAAATTTTACCTATAGGCAATGAATTAATGAAAAGAAAACAGGAATGATAGAACAATCCTATGCAGAATTTGTCGAAAACAATTGTTTATATTATTAATACATAATTAACACACACCGTCAGAGAATGTTTCGAGAATTAGTGATAGAATAGATATAAAGCCATTCCTATCCATGAAACTCGTGAGTATTGGTTTCTCCTTTTTAACAATTTGAGAGCTTGGTCTCTCCCACCTAAAACCATTTAAAAACTATCTCATAATCAGTTTCTTCTTACCTTTCTCGATTAATTCCTAATATTAAACACTATAACTGACATAATAACTTTCCAAACCTGCCGTTATAAGAAGTCGAACATATTATAGTTTTAAATGATGTAGCAACGTATTGTTTGAAAATTAAAGATTTCATGGTTGCATACTCTGTTGGTTTTCGTTGTTGTTGTTGCAATATGGTCCCCATGAAATTTTGCTGGTTTGCACAAACTATATTTTCAATTATTGTATAACAGTTAACTTTTAGAAGATACAAATACTTGGTACTTATTTTTGCATTTTAAAGTGTACTCTCGCAGAAGAATGCACAGGAGAAATTTTTGAGGATAAAACATGCATACAATACGTTGCTAAATTCTCCACGCAGAAAGTATGATTCGGGAAATCGTGGTTCTAATTCTTCTCAAAGAAACCAAAGTTGGAATCCACAAGCTGAAGAAGAGTTTTATGGATTAGGTAAAGGTTTATAATAATTTGCAGTCTTGTTTGGAGATCTATCTACAAACTTCAATTTGAATACTTTTTCAATTTCGTTATTGCATTAGCATCTGTTGAAGAATACATTTTCAATTCTTCAATTTTGTTATTGCATTAGCATCTGTTAAAAAAATACATTTTTGACTTTCCTCAATTTAGCAACATTTTTAGAAGAAAAAAAAAATCTTATGTTAATATCTTACTGCTGCAGGTAATTTTTTGAGAGATGTTGAAATAACAATAGGTAGTTATATATACTCTCTGATAGACATCATGTGACCAAACCAGCAATACGATTAGCCTGCATTTCATTACAAATTTTATCTGGGGAAAGGGATGTCTCTAATGTTACAACTTAGTTTTATATTTCATTTCATGTGTGGTTTGAGTTCTGATGATTTCGTTATTACAGGAGACTTCTTTAAGGATCTTCAAGAAGAATTCAAGAACTGGGAAGCCAGTGCGGCTTCACAAGGAAAACCAAAGAGTCTATGGGAGGAATTGTCGGTGAGATTTCCTGTTAACATTTGTATTTGTTTCTAATTGTTTGTGGTTTGTTGACAATGTATAATCCTTTATTATCACCATAGATTTCCAAGAAAAGCCTTAGTATTCAACAAGGAATCATGATTTCTTAAATTTTAACTTACAGGAAATAGGAGAAGAGTTTGTGGAGTTCCTTGAGAAAGAACTCAATATAGTTGATCCAAATGACAATCCTCAAGAAGGAAATCCATCTAATTTATATGGCACAGAGACACCAAATAACAGGAGTCAAGGGGAAGCTCGCAAGGAAAACAAAAGCGTTGAGGATAACCTTGATGAAGTAGAAGCTGCTCTTGCTCAGTTAAAAAAGGAGTTAGGTTTATAGAAGAAAAAAATGATAGTTGGTTGAAGCTCAGATGCCAATTTATTGCCTCTCATTCATTTATTATCTCTTGGTGGCTCCTGCTAGCAAAATTGAGGAGTAAATATGTAACTTAGTCATTGAAATTGTAGGAATGCATCAATAGTCTTCTATATCACACATACTATTCATCTGATACCACGTGCGAGTGTCTTCAGTTATGTGGATGAAATAGCTATTTTCAGACAGTATATGGCTAATGGTCGGACTTTCCAACTCTGTCACACTCTTAATCATGCGTGCTGACTTCTTAGCCAAGCTTAGAGCATGGTCTATTGTGGATCATCCGGCTAGGCTCTATCTGTTTCTTGCACAGATAATAAGAGTGTTAGTTACTCTTGTGGTCAGTAGTTTTCTTTCTTACATTTTTTTTCTTTGTTTTCTCATGTAAACAAAAAGAAAATAGTCTTCACATATCAATATTTCAAAATGATCTTTTGTTATGTAAAATGTTAGTCGATGAGTTGGGTTAGTGGGAAAGGTGTGTAGGAGAAGAAAAAATGTTAGATCTAGCCGTAATTGAGGGGGAAATGACGGTAGTGGAAGTATGGTGAAATTAGCTAGTTACTTTGGGAGATCCTTAGGCTACTTGAATTGTATAGACTATCAATCTCCATTGTGTTATGCATTTTTCTTGTACTAAATAATGTAATTCTCAATATTACAATGTTCTCTACCATATTAGTATTTTACTTTACTTTCATATCCTGTTTTACCAAGTTGAATACTATCAAATGATATCCAGAGCCTTGTTACGATCTCCAGAGCCTAAATAGATATAAACCTCAAAAGTTGAGGTAAAGGTTCCAAACTTCTACCAAGAACTGAGAAAAGATGAGCATAGTGACCGTCATCCTTTACTACTTCGTCTAAATAGTCGGAGATTCTAACTAAGCAGACCGGAGAACCATGGGAGGAGCCTAAACAAGGGGAGAAAGATTTGTTATCAAAGGGGGTGCCAATATAAATGTTATGGGTTGCATCACATAAGACCTAACCAATGGAAAAGGGGCGTGGCAATCCGGCCCAATGCATGAAAATTCAAATTTAAACCCTAATAACCTTTCGGCAAGTGTATCGATAACGTCAAAGCAATAATAAAAGATTCTTTTCCACGAGGACTCGATTTAAAAAAAAATAATTGAGAAATTTAGTAATTAAACAGAGTGGGGTTCGTTGATAAGCGATTCTAAACAAGGATTGAAAAGGAGGTAATTTAAGATTGCATTAGAGCTATTTATCGAATCCCTTTATTTTTACCTGTTGATGAACTATGTACCTTTTGAGTTTGAATCCTATTATTATCTCACTACATATTAACATAACTAGTACATCCAATTCTTTGGTGCGTAGCTCACTAATTTATACGATAATTCCATAATTTTTTAGGTCAATTCAAAGACAAATTAGGCGTTGTCTTTGTGTTAATTCATAAGCAATAACTTTTAAATTCTTATTCCTAATTCATTAAAAAGTTGAATAAATTTTCTAGCTCAAATAATTAGAATAACGATAAAAAATTCGTAATTATCGAGATCAATTCATACACATGTAAGCGACTAAAAACATTAAACACAAGAATAATTTAAATAATATAATAATATTGAAAGTATTTAACAAATCTCAAATAGACATATGATCCAACATAGTAAAAACAAGGTTCATCTCAAAAAGCTCTAATCTAGAGAAACTTAGATACTCATTGATAAATTAATAAATACCATGAGTGGAGAAGCATTCATCATCAAAATATATGGAAAAATTGCTCTCTAATGACTCCAATGTGCTCCAAAATCGCTAGTTGAATGACCTTAGCCGCCACTTGCTCCTCAAAACTCAAAACCCTCTAAAAAGTGGCCAAAATTTCATTTAAATAGCAAAATTCACAATCCGAACAAGCTTCCTCCAATAATAACAACATCTGCTCCATTAAATTACTCATGAGAAGGAATATCAAAATTGCTACCATTCCACAAATTAGAGTTTGTAACAGCCACATTTTTTCGATCATGATAAACATGTATTTTACCCTCCATGAGAGCAAAATGCAGTGAGATGCAATGAATGAATTATAGTGGATAATGATAAAAGTAATGCATGCAGATTTATAATGATATGCAAGAAAAATGCAAGAGGGTAACGAGACAAAGCTCTCAAATCCCCCAACAGACACTGTAGTGGATATGATGCAGATTTATATGATGCATGATAGTGGCGGTTGATCTTCACATACTAGAAGATTCTTGTAGTGGATATGAATGCATTTTTGGAGAGATGAAACAACAAAAATGTAGAAATGTAGTTAAACTTATGTAAACCATAAACATGCTCTCATATTTGTATTTCTACCAACCTTATTAAAATATGTTTTAGGACAAAAGTGAAAAATATAAGATATAAAAAATCACAACCATTAACATCTACAATATTATGCACACAAGAAGCATCAATATTTGAACCCCTTCATCAAAGAAAAAAATTCATATAACAAGGTTTCGTCTGTTATTGCAAACTGTGTAGTAGTGATCACTGGCCACAAAAAATAAAACTATCTAATAGCAAACATCAAGATGCTGCTACATAAAATATTATTCCAGAACTTTTGTACCAATTCTCCAAGTACTAAAAAAACCAAGTCTAGCACAATCACCAAAAATTGTGACTTATTTGCAACTTAAAACCTATCTCCGAAACGGAAGAAAAACGCGCCAGTTCCTGAGTTATAATCAATGGCATATTCTGCTCTGGCATTACCAATCATGGCACCAACACCATAAGATGAACCCCGACCCAATCGCCTATAGACTTCTGAAGGATTCCCCATGACATCCTTTGAACTCCCTAGATCATTGCCATGCTCAACGAAGCCAAACACATTCACGCCTTTAACAGGTACCCGTAACTCAGCTGCAACCTGTGGAAAGAAAAAGAAATCAGTTGTTTCCCTGAGTATCGGGCTGGTTTGGTCCCGGTTATACTGCAGTCTGGTTGAACCAAAACCAATGTCCGTTTTTTAAAACATTGGTCTGAATAGCACACGGATGATAAAAATAAGTTGAAACATAATCATGACGAAGAATCATAAAATGAGTCTAGTGATTCCTACCTCCAGCATGTTTCTGGAAACACCAAGCTCGCCCATGCTGTAACCCCTTACAGAATAAGGGCCACCGAGAGCAAAAGCATCATAACTTGGAAGATCTCCAAAACAACCACCATGACGGCCGTGGAGGACTAGCACTGGTGGTGGTGATTTACTAGCTCCTTCCTCCACAGACATCAACTGGAAAAATCGTGTCACAGTTAGCAGGTAGCGATTGAAGAATGGGGACTTAGTGCCAATCCCTAGGCCTTGATCCACCTGTAATTTTCACAAGTGAAAGATGTATAATCAGAAAGCATTGACATATCATACTTCAAGAGTTTAAAATACAAAACATCAATTTCTTGTCCTCTAAGCAAGGTTTTATCCTTTAACAACGCGTTCAGTTAACCTCAAAACATCAGATACACTAAAATGCCATTTAGGATGAGATAGTCACCTGAAACATATTTCTCATTCCAACTAGAGCTCCATTCACAAAACGTGTGTTATCACGAGTGATGTTTGCCTGTAAAAATGCCATGCGATCAACGCCAGTGCCACTGAGGCTGGTAGGAGGTCCATTTAGTAAAAATGAACCATCAGGTAATACTCTTGGAGCTTCTGCAATGATCTTGCAATTCTCATCACGAGTTGTTATCTCTTCCATTACAAGTCCATAAGTGAATTTACTCTGCGGCGTGAAACTCTGCGTGGCACACAACAAAAAATTAAGATAAAAAAACACACTACATTAACCTAAATAGCCATTCCAAGGTTTATGTGTTCATGTAATGATAAAGAACAAACAAACTTGCCTCTGTAATATTAGCTTTGACACCAGCACGGTCAATCCATACTGATGGCAGTTCATCCATCCCAGGCCCCGCAATGAATGTCGGACTAATCTTTCTGCTATTGAAACAGTTTACTCGGAGAGTACGGTTTCGTTGATCATCTAGACCATCCCAATAGGGATGTGTGTACTCTAGCTTAAATGCAAGATCATCCTAGGAAAAAACATGAAGGACATTTTCATACACCAATCTCACAATATCTACAAAACACAAAACTATTCTCAAAATAAAATGCACAAACTCAACAAACTAACTCAAGAGTACCGGAGGGTTGAGGAAGTTGCTGGTGGTTATAGTGCCACTAACAGATCTATTCAGTCCTTTAATATTCCGATGGTCAAAAGTAATAGTCCCGCCGGGTTGAAGTGATGCCTAAACAGAAATCAAACAACAAACAATCAGATTAATCGAGCAGACAAAATCCGTCGGTTTTTAAAGAAAACTGATATTTAATTTGACAGTAAAATACCAAAGTTGGATATCCATCTTTTCCAGGGACAATACTCCATTCAGTACTGACTTCAGCCGCCTTCTGTTCCATCTCTTGTAACTTAACTTCAACAACAATGTCTCCCTCTCTACTCTCACCAGGCCGCGGATTAACCTCGATATTCGAAAACAATGAAAGCGAATTTATGTTTCTCAAAGCTTGCTTCCCTGCTTCAATATTGAAGGTGTTACCTGGGAGCAGCTGTTAATCCAACACAAACATCCATCACAAGTAGTAAGGATAAAAAATGAATCACAAAACAGATAAAATATCATGATACATAACTATGTAGTGTATATTATTGTACCTTTTTCGGAATCTCTCTCGTTATGATAGGGATTTGAGTGTTGCCTTCAACAACATTGCCAAGCTTATCCAGGAACTGAATAGTCAATTCACTGATATCCCCTTCCGCAACCTCGCAAACAACCTCTTTTGTATTGAGATTTCCAAAATTAACCACCTGAGCACAAGCATAGCCCTGATCATGGTACCAACTCTGAACTTTATCCCTTATCTTCTGCAACAACCTAGCACTCAAAGCCTTATGTTCGTTCATCATCTCCATAATCTCCATATCCACTGCCTTAGGTAACATACAAGGCCTTGCCTTGTTAATTCTCTTCTCGTACTCCCTCTCTTGATTCAAATAGGTTCTTAACTTCTCCTTTTCAGTCATATCAGGATCCAATTCAATACCCTTAGACGTCGGCAACATACCGACACTTATACAACGAAACGATTCAGCGCGTTTCCAAGTACTCTCGTTAAACAAAATCGTAATTCCCACAGTTCCATCCGGATTGGTTTTTCCTTCAAGATCAACGTTCTCAAACATTCCACTCATTGCCAAACCATCTAATTCCTTACTAAGCTGTGCCTTAGTGTATACTCCGCCAGGAGAAATATTAAGCATCTCCCTGAATGCATCGTCGGAATTCAGTTTTACTTTTCGCTGCCGATCAAAGAATGTAATATCGGAAACCTTGTACTTCTTCAACGCGTTGAGTTTGTATAACGGAATCACAATATTAACTGGCAAGCCATGAGAATCAAACTCATCGGACGGAGGTTCATCCGCATTTGCTCGTGGCGGAGTGAAAAACCGAGACCAGAATCCTCCGTTTCCATCTCCACCATGAAACCACCATCCTCCGCCACCTCCGCCATTACTTCCACCGATAATTCCTCCGCCATCACCAGCACCACCACCGGTAGTTGGTTTAAAGCGAAGCACAGCGGAAGTTGCTGTAGAAACAGCAATGGTGGTGGAAATGGCTTTGAAGACACTGCGACCGTTAGGGAGATGTGTGCGAGAGTTACATTTTGGAAGAGACTGTTTGTTCTTGTTGTTGTTAGCGGACAAGACAGGGCCAATGTTGCCTTTGGAGGGAGCAAGAGAAGACATTGTTGTTGGCTACAGTTGAGAAGGTGACCTCTACAAGAAAGCAACAGATAACAGAAAGAAAAACATAAGAAAAGGGTTTTAGATGGGTTTTGGTTTTGCAAAATCAAATAGTATTTATATTGTTTTTTCTACTACTACAATGCTGCAATGCTATTGGTTGTTGGTTTCAACTAGGTTCATGCACTTTTGCAATTTTGTACATCATGTTTTTCATTTGCATTTACTAATTAATTACATTTTATCATTTATATATTATTTAGTATTTTTAATACAAAAAATTAAGTATGAAATGTCACAAATTTGATAACGAATTTACATTTATCAGCGCTAATAACTTACATAAATCTAATAATAATAGTCATGGCGATCAATCACACTGTTATAACGGTTTTTAAAAATTATATTTGATTTTATCAAATAATAACTATAATATCGTTAGTCATATCGTTATAACGGTTTTCTATAAGTATATTTGATTTTTAAAGAATGGCGTAAAATGTGTTTGTTGCATATTCCTTTTTAACAATGTTAAATATAGAAAAATAAAAAAGTTAATATAAGAGTAAATAAATATCTAAATTAATTTTTTATTTTGTTATAACGGTTTTTTAAAATTATATTTGATTTTATTGAATAATAACTATAATATTGATAGTTATATCGTTATAACGGTTTTTTATAAGTATATTTGATTTTTATCAAAGAATGGTGTAAAATGTGTTTGTTGCATATTCCTTTTTAACAATGTTAAATATGGAAAAATAAAAAAGTTAATATAAGAGTAAATAAATATCTAAATTAATTTTTTATACGTTATAACGGTTTTTTAAAATTATATTTATTTTATCGAATAATAATATAATATCGATAGTTATATCGTTATAACGGTTTTTTATGAGTATATTTGATTTTTATCAAAGAATGGTGTAAAATGTGTTTGTTGCATATTCCTTTTTAACAATGCTAAATATGGAAGAATATAAAAAGTTAATATAAGAGTAAATAAATATCTAAATTAATTTTTTTAAAATATTTTTCTAGATGTGGATCAAAATTAATTATGTCTTCATCCAATGCATGAATATGAATAGAAGAATTAAAAATTCAAACAACAATAAAAAATAATGAATTGAAATTCAATTTCAAAAACACTAATTAGTCCTTCAATTTCAAAAACACTAATTAGCGGGACTAAGAAGTTAATGCTAGACTAAATAATTGGTATGGATCAAAATAATTTTTAGAATTTAATTGATATACACCGACGATGAAAATGAATTTTACTTCGTCAATTAATTTTAATTGTCAAGTTTTTATAACTGTTTGAGTTTTTACTTTAATCACATTTAAAATATTACTTAAGAATAGTTGTGATGTACTAATCGTGTAAAAAAAATTATATAGACACTACTACTCCCTAGCTTTTAATGCAACCTAACAAATTTTAAAAATATTTTCATGGATCAAAGTAGAGTAAATTTTAATTTTCATAACCAAATAAACGTATGAGTTTAAATTATCAAGGGCTTTATGCTTGTTATCCATAGATCATACAAACATTTATCCATCTCTTGATTCCAAGTTGAGTTCATATAAATACTTATATTATATGTTTTGTGAATGAAAATGTGATTAACAAAATTAATTTTCAAAGTACTGTACACTATTACAAATCTTTTTCTTTAATTGAAATGTACATAACAAACCAGACAGTGATGTGCATCAAGTAATTAATGTTAGGATATGAAATTTACCTTAGTTTTCAACATTATATGAAAATTGAACCGTGGTGACGATTCAGTGCATGTGCTTCCACTATGAAATGATCCCGTGATGTTCTTTAGAATAACCAAAACTTGAACTATTTGGGATGGTGGTGGTTAAGGAGAGGTTGCTGAAAATGAATTGGTGTTTTAAACAATTTTGATGAATTAGTAGCGGTTGTGAGATAGTGTACTAATTCAATTTACCAGGGTAACTGAATAACTACCCTCATTATTTTATTTATTTTTTAGAACTTAATCGGACTACACCGACGGTGTAAAGTAGTTTTACACCGTCAGTGAATTATAATCGTCAGATTTTAAGTTATATTTGACTTTTATTTTAATTATATATAAAATAATAATTATGAATGATTGTAATGGAATGACAGTATAAAACTTTTTACACTGATAGTGTATAACCATCGATCCTTTTTTTTAATGTAGTTTTCTAGAGTAATTGACCTACATCAATTTTTTAAATTCTTCCCTCCAAAAAATTTCTCTACTCCCTTTCAAACACAACTTAAAGAGTTAGAATAAATCAAAATAATGGAAAGTTTTGAGAGGTGAGAACTTTGAGAATTTATTTTTCTTTGAAATATAATTTTTTCCTGTTTGCAAGGGGTTTCACTCATAAAGAAGGTGTCGACTTCAAAGATGTATTTTCTCCTATTATGAAGCATAGGTCCATTCAAATGTTCCTTGCCATGGTGGCATAGTTCGACCTTGAACTGGAACAGATGGATGTGAAGACTGTGTTCTTGTATAGTGATCTAGATGAAACAATCATGATGAGGCAACCTGAAGGGTATGTCGAAAAGAGGAAGGAAGAATATGTGTTAAAACTAGTACTCTCTTTTTGTAAGAAACACTATCTTATAAAAAATTAATTATTATTATTTTAATTGTGATACTAGACTTATATTCTAATGTATTATTCTGTTGCAAAAAAAAACGAAGTTTATAGCTGATTTAACATATAGTAGAAGGTTCCGTAGGTACATCTACAAAACATTCTGGCGTTAAGACGTTCCAGAGCTGTATCTACGGAACATTTTCTGAACTGAATTAATTTGAATTTTTCCAAACATTTACCATTATAAACCACCTCTGTAGATGCACCTCCGTAAAAATTTAAATTTGGGCAAAAAATGTACTTTTTGATGTAAATCTACGGAAGCAGGGGACATAAATGAAATTTTGTTAGGTGTCTACGAGTATCAAGAGGTGGATTGAGATATTCTCACTCAAAAATGAAACTTTAAAGGTTCATAAATGTTTTAAGGAGTGAATTAATTGCCATGACGATTTCAATGTTTGAACAAGGTAAATTTTGACGTTATTGCACTTTTTTTTTTTTTTTTAAAAAGCACGAGTTTGTCTCGATAATATGAAAAATTCTTAGGTGGACACAGACCTAAGAAATTGTTTTACACACAACCAATCACATAATTTTAATTAATTAAAAAATAAATTAAGAATTTTCTCTCTCCTTCATAATCTCAACCACCCCATGAATCCAATTAAAAATAAAATTAAAATAAAAATAAATTAAAAATTACTCTATTCTTATTGGTTGTGCCTAGGAATATAGATTTATGGTCGTGTCCATGCAAGAATTGCTCCGATAATATTATTAGACAAAATAAGTTGGAGCAGTTTTAAGTGCCACACTTTTAAAATATTAAAAATAATATCATTTAAATAAATATAGAAGATATGAATTTACGCTACAAAAATAATTTTAAGATTTTATTGAGTATGAGAAAAATACTATTAAAAAGAGAAAAATTTTACCTCATACTTGGACAATTATTCTCCTACTCTATAATTTATATAATTTGACTAAAATATCATTAAATAAATGATTTATGTTTGAAAATAAGTCACATTTCAAACAAATTTTGGTAAGTTATCAGGAAAATTTAAAACAAAATGAGTTTATTCGACATAGTAAAAAATGATCTAAAGTGATCACCTGTTGCCTAAGAACTAGAACATTACTTTAGACGACACTTTTAAATCGTTGTCTAAAGTAAAAATTGTGAACCGGTTAATTACTACACCACTTTTAGCCACGTTTTTAAACCGTTGCCTAAGTCTAAATTTTGAAGAACATTAAATCTCTAAAACACTTTAATTAAATTGTCTGAGGAGTAATTTGAAAACTACCTGAACACCTTAATTAAGTTATCCAGTGAATAATTTAAAAACTAATGTTAAACACCTTTTTGCCCCCTCCATTTGGGCTGAATCCCAAAAATAATTCAGTAAAAAAACACAGATTCCATCCCTGTAATATGAAGATTTCCACATTTTAAACCTTTAGTGAATTTGGTGATTTAACTTGCTGAGTTGTCATTTTCATGTAAGCATTTTGAGTATGCCCCTTGCTTAGGTGTAATTTATTCAAATTATTTTTATTATTGAATCCAATTAACATAATTTAT
Organism: Vicia villosa; assembly: GCF_029867415.1. NCBI lineage: Eukaryota > Viridiplantae > Streptophyta > Magnoliopsida > Fabales > Fabaceae > Vicia > Vicia villosa. The sequence continues at coordinate 218,775,316 of NC_081181.1, forward strand.
TTAAATCCTTTATGTAATTAAAATCAAATGCCATGCATGCACACTCATTTACCCCCCCGAAAACCTAATTTAGAAAACACAAGTTTATTCTTCGTCGCTGAAGATTCTTCTCCGTCACCTCTTCCAAGCTAACGAATCCACAATTGTCAAGTTGTTGAAGCTTTGTTAGGTACGTTATTCTCTAATTTCACTTAGGTTAACATCGTTTTTCATGAATCCTAAAATGTATTTTCCATTTGTAGGAATGATGCTATTCACTGTAAGCTTTCACCATGACGGTCAGTTTGTACGTGATAGAATCGTTTTTTACAGAGGAGGAACTGGAACTATTGTTAGAGGGCAAGATTCAGACACCTGATCATATACGAAGCTATGAGCTTAGTTCTCGAATGTGGTTTCGACTGTAAAGGAATCCGAATGTGGAGGAAAATAAAAGGTATTGATGAAAACTTCTTTCATGTCACTGATGATGTTCATGTTACAGCAATTGCAAATCATGCTATTATGAATAATGTCGAGGGACATATTTGTCTTGAGCATTTTGTTGGTGACAACATAAAGAGGGTTGAGATTCCGAATATAGTTGGTCATATATGAAGCTATGAGTTTAGTTCTCTAATGTGGTTTCGACTGTAGTGGAATCCGAATGTGAAGGAAAATAGAAGGTATTGATGAAAACTTCTTTCACATCAATGATGATGTTCATGTTACAACAATTGCAAATCATGCTATTATGAAAAATATCGAGGGACATATTTATCTTGAGCATTTTGTTGGTGACAACACAAAGAGGGCTGAGATTTCGAATATAGTTGAAGTTAATGTTGGCGAAACGAGTGAAGATGAAGAATCTGTAGGAATAGGATTTGGGGACAACGAGGAAGAAAGAGTGGATGATGACAATGAAGGATTTGTGGTTGTTGAAGTTGAGAAACCGGATGAAAGTAATAGGGTTGAAGTTGGTGGTAAGAAGCTAAGGTACAAGTTAAGAGCTAGGAAAGATAAACCAATTTTAAAGTTTCCAAAAAAAAAATGAAGTTTCGTGTTCCTGCAAGGGTCATGAAAGGCAAACCTAGTTCATCAAAGGTGGTAGAGCAAGATGGAGATTATGAAAGTGAAGAGCTTGGCAATTCTGATCCGGATGCTAGTGACAACGAAAAGATGCGTAAGTATGAGAAGTTTAGAACACTTTAATTAAGTTATCTGATGAACAATTTAAAATAACTTATTACCAATTTACCCGATGAACATATATATCTACCGGAATGTTTTATTTTAATTTATTTGGTAAACTAATATAGGAGTACAAAATTTATCATTTTAAAAAATTTAATTTTATATATATATATATATATATATATATATATAATGGTATAGTTAGAAAAGTTTTGATAAATATTGGAGTATAGGAATAATGGTAGAGGTATAGTGTAAAGTATGAAAATTTTACCCCATACCCCAACAATTAAGGAAGGCAAAAAAATCCGTATCCGCAGATAAAATCTATCACAGATACGGGGCGGATAGCTTAATAGATATCCACAGATATAATAAAAGAATATTTAAATATCTGTTTATTAATGGATGTGTATACAAGTTTAATATTACCCGTATCCGCGGATATGCATATCCGTTAATAAATTATAAAAATTATTTATATATTAATTGTTCTCATCCTCTAAAAATCTAAGCTGCTCATTTTTTTTTAATTTTCTTTTAAAAAAATATTTATATTTCATACAAATCCTTTTGACAATTTCATATTTAGCCGCCTTTTATATTCTATACCTCCCTTCAACGATCCTTCTATATTTATGCCTTGGCGAAAATGAAGAAAATTAATATGATGAATTTTTGTTGTTAAAATAATAGAGATTTGTATGGATGTTATGTGAAAATAACTTATGTCTTTAAAAGAGGCTGAAAATATTTTTTAAAACATAATTTTAGAAAAAAAATATTATCCATGGATATTTGTAAATATCAGCGGATATCTTAAAACCCGCGGATTATCCGTTTAACAGATACCTGCATGGATATGGGGCGAATATGGATATCATATTTATACAACGGAGCGGATACAGAAATCATATTATCTGTCTCCATGAATATTCATTTACATCCCTACCAACAATCATTCTCCTATCCCTACAATTCATTCAATTTGACTAAAATATCCTTAAATAAGTAATTTAAGTTAGAAAAAATTACATTTAAAAAACTTACAATTCATTCAATTTCAAAAAAAGAATTTAGGCAACACAAAAAAGTGTTGCCTAAAGTTCCTGCCTACACTACAACTAGGGGTGGCAAACGGGCATGCCCACCCCATTTAGGTCCGCCCCGCAAAAGCCCGCGAAAAAATGGGGTGGGGCGGGGCGGGCATATTTGATTGTGCGGGCCTAAAACCTTACCCCGCCCCGCAAAAAGTGAGGGCTGGGCGGGGAATGTCCGCGGGCATTAAATATTTTAGGCCTAAAAATAGTAAAAGTGTATGAAAAAGTTAATGCCCGCAAAAGCCCGCAAAAAAACGGTGCGGTGCGGGGCGGGTACATTAAAGGAAGTGGGTCTGCCCCGCGTAAAAGTGCGGGTAAAACAGGCTTTTCCCGCGAGCCGAGCCCGTTTTGCCACCCCTAACTACAACCCACTTTTTACAAAATGCACCACTTTTAGCCAGAGTTTAAAATCGTGCCTAAAGTCTAAAATTTTAAAGAAAAAATTAAACCATCATAACACTTTAATAAAATTGTCTGGTGAGTAGTTTGAAAACAACTGAAACATATTAATTAATTAAATATTCCGATAAGCAATTTGAAAATTACTGAAATACATTAATTAAGTTATTCGATTGAGAAAATTAAAATTTAATTATCGAAATTCCTTTTCTAAGTGTTTCGGTACAGGAAAAATTAAAATAAATTTCTACCAAAATACTTTTGTCAAGTATTCCGGTACATTAAAAAATTAATTATCGAAACTCTTTTATTAAGTGTTCCAGACAAGTAATGTATTAGTAAAAAAATATTAATAATAAATGAGAAGTGTATAATTCTACTATCTTGATAAATGTTGGGGTATAGGAGTAATGGTAACGCTATAAGGTAAAGTTTTCTTAAAACAAAAAACAAAGCCCAAACATTAGAAGGCCCATTTTGCAAAATGGTCAGCATTTGGGATAGCTTCTTACTTTACTGTCAATCAATTCCCAAATTCTCTAAACCCCAAAACCCTACTCTCTCTCCGACCACCGCGATGGCATCGTCGCTAATCATCTACCGCCGCACCTTCAGAGCACTCTCCTCCCTCCACCATTCCTTTTCATCAACTCTAACTCTCCCGATCAGCTCCCACATTTCATCATCATCACTACCCTCACGTCGGGAATCGTCGCCGAACATGCTCGCCGTTCAATCCCGTTCGTTCAGGTCTACCCCTATTTCTCTTCTATCTTCTCGCTATACCGAAACACCCGATGAGATTGGTCCTGATACGATCCTCTTCGAGGGTTGCGACTACAACCACTGGCTTTTCGTTATGGATTTTCCCAAAGATAACAAGCCTTCACCCGAAGAAATGGTTCGCACCTACGAAGAGACCTGTGCTAAGGGTCTCAACATCAGGTTTTTTTATTATTCATTATTAGTTACAAAATTTAGTTAAGATTCTTGAAAATTTGTTTGATTTTGAATTTGAATTTGTATGTGATTTTAGTGTGGAAGAGGCAAAGAAGAAAATTTATGCTTGCAGTACAACCACTTACACTGGATTTCAGGCTGTTGTCACTGAAGAAGAGTCCAAGAAATTTGAAAGTATTTCTTCTTCTTATTCCTATTCAGTGTTTTAAATGCATAAATACTTTGCGATTTCGGTTGGTATAGGTGTTGCCGTGTCGCATAAAGACTTTTGCGATTTCGGTTGTTATAGGAGTCCCATAAAGACTTTTGCGATTTCCGTTGTTATAGGTGTCGCATAAAGACTCAGTTCATCGCAACACAATTTATTCTTTAATATAGACTTGGTGATAACTGTATTGGTATCGGCTCCTCTCGAAACCGTTTTGTCGTGGCCGTTTTCACGGTCGGCTGGCCGATTTTTAAAACTCTGTTCCTAATACTTACCTTTAATTCAATAGGCTTGTTTAGTTAAATTGATACATCTTTATGCTTTTCAACAACAGGTCTTCCTGGAGTCATCTTTGTGCTACCAGATTCCTATATTGACCCTGTCAACAAACAATATGGAGGTAACTTTTTAGCTTAATTCTAGTTATGCTTAGTTCAATTTCAGTTTAAGCTATTTACTTTATGATCTCTTAGGTGTTAAGCTGCCTGCCCCTTTTGATTATGAGAATCATTTTTAATTGTGTGATACAGGAGACCAGTACATTGATGGAACCATCATCCCTCGGCCTCCGCCCATACAATACGGGAGAAACCAAGGAGCAAGACGAGACTTTAATCGACAAGGACAAGGGAATCCCTCTTACAATAATCAGAGTGGAAGGAATTTCGGACAACAAGGATCACAAGGATATCCACCCCAACAAAGCCATGCTCAAACATCGCAAGGATATCCACCCCAACAAAATTATTCACTCCCACGTAACATTGATCAAGCACCACAAAATTACTCCCAACAGCAAACCCTTGGTACTGCTCCACCACAACAAAGATTTGGATCACCAGGACAAGGAGAAAGAAGAAATTATGCGCCGCAACAGAATTTCGGACCGCCAGGACAAGGAGAAAGAGGAAATTTTGCACCACCGCAGAACTTCGGACCACCGGGACAAGGAGAAAGAAGAAATTATGCGCCACAACAGAGTTTCGGACCACCAGGACAAGGAGAAAGAGGAAATTTTGCGCCACCCCAGAACTTCGGACCACCAGGGCAAGGAGATAGAAGAAATTTTGCACCACAACAGAACTTCGGACCCCCAGGACAAGGAGAAAGAAGAAATTTTGCTCCACAACAGAACTTCGGGTCACCAGGACAAGGAGAAAAAAGAGACTCTGTGCCTAGTGAAGGTGGATGGAATTTCAAACCATCATATATGGAGGAATTTGAACAAGCCAATAAGGGGAATCAGCATGCCAATGAACAGTCAGGTTCCCAACAAAGATTTCCACCTCCTGGTCCTGGCAATTTTACTGGAGAGGTATGATAGAATAGAATTGAGCAATATTTATGTTTATTTAAGAATACGAATTTTTATTTGTAGAGCAGTCATGCTCTCCTTGTTTTAGGAGTTTTGTGAAACTGTAAATGGCAAACCTATATCTCTGTAATATGTTCTATCAGAAAGAAGAAAAAAAAGAAGTAATTTCCTTGTTTCAATTAATGCGAAATGTGATTTGTTCTTGTTATTTTATGCAGGGAAGATATTGATAGTAGTCTGAGTCATGATGGGTGGCCTGCATCGAAGTTACCAAAATTTATTATAAGCTGATTGGACGTCCTTGCCGATGGGGTCAAAAATTGAATCTATTGAGTTGTCATTGTATATATCTTTCCATGTTCTGTTTTCATTACAAAGATGGATGTTGTAAGGCTCTTACTAGCTGCCTCATGATTAGTTTAAACATGTTTGAACTGGTTTATGCTGGATGGTTCTTTCTTTCCTTGATGATTAACAGATTGAACGTGGTTTTGTTATCACTTGTGTTGCCCCTAAGTCTGATGTTATTGATAATCACAAGGAAGAGGAACTCACTGCTTAGTTTAATTTCAATTTCTACTTTAAAATTCCTCTCATGCTATTATTATATATGTATGTTCCCTTTTGAATTTTGTGTCTACAATGAGTTGTAGTAACTCTATTAATTCCTTCACCTGTTTGCAGTAACATGTGAACTTATTATGTTGTTTTGTCTTTATTATTTTTGTTTATCTTGTTTGTTTTTCTGTTTCACAAATCTTCATTTTCTTTCTTGGGTTGAATATTATAAGAAATTAGATTTCCCACATGCTGAATTTTGGTGTGTTTATGCCTAGATATTCTTCTGTGGAATCAGAAGAGTGCTTCTTTTTTTATTAGAACTAAAGAGTTTGTGTAGTGTTGATATAAGAAATAGTGGAGCATGTTGTGCAGCAAGGAAGTTCTCTTACTGAGACAATTGCCTCTGTTACTGTCACAGACAACGCTGCTTCTTGGTTGAGCATACTATCGGCCTCTCTGGGGAGTTAAACAATAATGCATTCACTCTGCAGATTTCAATTGGTATTATCTTCTGTTGAACAGACTGGGAATATCTAGTACAATCATGCTTCATGATACACCTCATGATTATCTTTTGGTAATCCGGGTAGGTTTCATCTCATGAATTGTTTGTTGTATACGTTATTGACCATTATTTTTAGGTTCTACTTTTTAATAAATCAATTTTTATGGTTAATTAAGTGATTATCATTTACAACAAGACCAACAATTTCTATTGTTACTAAAATGACTATCAGTTAGGGGTGTGCAATTGATCCATATATATGGTTTGGTTTAGTTTTTAAAACCGTTTTTATAAAAATGTTTTAGGTATATAAAACCGGTTTATATTTGGATCAGGTTGGTTCAAAACCGGTTCCTAATAAAAACTGCTTTTTCATTCGGACTTTTACACTGTGTTTGGTTGGTAAAAGAAAGTTAGAAAATAAAAGGAAAGAATGAGAATGGAAAGTGAGATGAATAATTTTGTGTTTGGTTGGTAAAAGAAAGTTAGAAAATAAAAGGAAAGAAGAGAAATGCTAGCAACACTCTCTTTTGAACACTCTCTCAAACACTCACTTTCTTATTAGTTAAAACATGTGTGGGTCCTACTACTTTATGTGGGACCAATTTTTAAAATGAGGGGCCCACACATGTTTCAACCAATAAGAAAGTGAGTGCTTGAGAGAGTGTTCAAAAGAGAGTGTTGCTAGCACTCCTCAAGGAAAGAATGAGAATGGAAAGTGAGATGAATAATTTAATTGTTTGGTATGAAAGAAAATAGAAGGAAAGAAAGATAAAAACTTCTAGAAAGTGAAAAGAAATAAAAATACATATACTTATCCCACTTTCTTCTCATTTTGGCGTGGAAGATTTGTTTAAGTGGGACCCACCAAAATGTAATCCTTCTTTTAACTTTTTGAGAGAACCAAATGAAGGAAGGATATCGTTTCCCGTGCTTTCTTTCTTTCTACAATCAATCCTTCCATCTTCTTTTGAAACAAACACTGTTAAATCTGGTTTCTCTAAAACCAATCATGCTATTTTTTTTTGCTTTGCCATTTTTTTTTCTTTACCAATTTTTTAGTAAGTGAAATAACGCAACCTAACAATCTAATAGTGTGCATGGTCCACGAATCTTATTAATCAAACCACATTTCTAGTTTTGATATGATAAATTGAACTTTTGTCACAAAAATAAAAGGTGCCAAAACAATTCAAATTATTATAATCAAATATAATTACAATTTTTTTTTTATAAATTTTTCAATACATATATAAATTTATTAGACTAATAAATATTTGGAAAAGAAGAATAATTTATATTAACCAAGTATCTAACAAATTAAAATACACACCCTTAATTTAAAATAAAGTGTTATACAACGCTTCAATTCTCATGAAAAATTCTTATGTGTGGGTGTGTGTTAAGTTTCAAGTTTCAATTTATTTCCTTATCGTAACCAAAAACAAGTTTCAATATGTTATCAATGTCAAGTCACTACTTAGCTTGAAAATTTGTGACTCCACCACGTGCAAAAATATGAGTCCACTAATGTATCTCTACTCTATTTAGCCTTTTCAATCATTGCACAATGCTATAATCTCGGAACCAATTCCTCCACCATGGTTCATTTTGTGTTAAATTAATAACCTTTTATTATTAACCATACAAATTTATCTCACAAACGTTACTTTAAAAGCTGAAGCACATTGCAATTTCCAGGGAACTTTTTAGAAAAATGCCTCAGACAGAACGCACTTACAAACATGTTGATACTACAACAAGAAGTCCTTCCATTGCTACCATGGAACAATTCCTCCGAGGTAACACCTTATAAATTATGATTAATCACATTTATATTCGTGGTTAATGAAATTATGCTAATTATTAACAAGTTTTGACATGTGAAACACATACATAACACATCACCGACATTGAATCTAATCACATGTATCAGTGTCATGTCGGTGTTAAGTACTAACAAGTGGTTGACACTAAATACATGTTTATTTAGAGATGTCGAAACTATATATATTTTGTTATCATAGATATCTTTTAACCATATGGATATTTGAACAATCACAAAATTTGTTTAAATTTGATTTACCAAATTACACAAATGAATTACTTGCATCACAAGTAACGCCTATAAAAAAATAATCTAATTTTATGTCCTACATAAAAGTCATATTAATTTTATGTTATGTTTCCATATGCAGGAGGGGAATCCTCTAGGATGTCACCAACCTATTCTCCCACATTTGCTTCTTCCCCTTCCTCTCCTTATTTTGGGATGAAGCCCCATGACCTTGAAGAAGATCAAGGCCTCTATCAAAGAAAATCAGTTCTCGCCAAAGTGAAAGAAAGGGCCAAGAAATTAGTATTGCGCAACAGTCTAAGCCAAAAAAGACAGGACGACAAAAATCTCACTCCGTCTTGGGGAGTTAGCCTAGAAGACGAAGAGGAAGAAGAAGACCCTGAATACCTTGGAGCTCCAAGTAATTAACAGAATTCTTAAATTCCTAATCTACATGTTAGAAAATGGCCACTAACGATATTATAATCAGATAGCAACTTCAACCGCAATTTAAAACCTTAGTCTTATGTCTATTCGTTCTTATTTCTTAGTCAATTTTATATAAATTTAATGTGAACATTTATATTCCATTATTTCAGTCTATGAATCAGAGCTAGCACCAGAAGAGTACAAGGAAAATGCGAGACAACATCCAAGAGCAAATCCAGTAATCTCCGAGAAGCGTGTTCTAAGGACAATGAAATCAGGAGAAGAGCAAGATCAAGAAAATGCACTTACTCCAATCAAGTCCACAACTTCTACAATAAAATCTCCTCAACTTGCAACAACACCAACTAATAGCCCAAAAGAAAGTGTAACAATGACTCAGAAACTGACATCATCCAATGTTGAAGGGTCAAACTCAACTGCACCATCTCAATCTGCTTCCTCCTCTAAATATCATGTTGGTTCAATAACCCCGGTTGCTCCTTTTACTTCAGTAATGATGAAAAATGCGTCTCCTTCTCTTGCGAGTGTGAAGACTAATAATACTACAAGCCCCAAAAGTTCATATAATTCTCAAGCATTGTCGAGTCCTAGAAGAGGTTCTAATGGTAGTGGTGTGATTGAGAGGGTGAAAGGAGCTGTTAGTTCTTTGCTAAAGAATGATGAACAAGCACATCTAAAATATGGTGTTAAAAGTCCTATGACGCGTGCTAATTCCTCACAAACAGGCTACAATACACAACAAGGTACATAAAATATAAATAGCCTATGAAGCATGGACACCGGAAACATGACACTGACATAGATACGTCGACACTACTAATAATTTTAAAAAGTGAATAAATTAAAAATAATCACAAGTGTTAGTTTCGGTTTCAAACACATATACATGCGTCACATTTTCAAAGGTGTTGGTGCTAAAGAGTAAATACCACATATTTTCTTAAACAATGTTATTATACTATATACTAATTGATATTTTCTTATACTATGTGTGTCTGGATCGGTGGTGGACTAAATTGATTTTGAAAGAATAGATTTTTGTAGAACTAATTTTGACATAATTAGGGATGGCAATGGATAGGGTCTGGATATGGTACTATAGTACTCATCCCCATACCCGCGTGGGCATCAACGTTTGTGCCTGTACTCGTACCCTCTGGGTACCTAAGTATTTCTAATAAAAAGTTATCGATCAATTATAATATCATGTCGTTTTAAGTTTCTAACAACATTTAAAAAATTCGAGAATGTTATTATTGAGTTAAGAAATAAACATTTTTTTTATTAAAACGCGTGCAAGTTTAATTGAGATGTAGTTAATATAATTGATAAGCATTAGTGTATATATAATAATAAAAATATAAATATAAATTGTGCGGGTATGGGGCGGGGTGGACACTAAGGTACCCCGCACCCATACCCGCTTTTTTTCGTGGGTAATTGCTCGTACCCATGCTTGTATCCGTTTTACGGATTTTTACCCTACCCGTTATGGGTGATTTTTTAGGGTACCAACTGGGAATGGGTACAATTGTCATCTCTAAACATAATTGAGTTTTGCAGAATTGATTTATGTTTCGATACATATAAGTAGAAGTGAGTTGAACAAAAAAATTCATTGTAAAAATCACGTTTAAACTTAGAAGCTACAAATTTTAGCTTCAAGTAGAATCAATTTTGGAGGCAGAATCAATTCTACTTTTGAAAAATCAAACACCTCAAAATCATCCAGAATCAATTATACATCCATATAATTGCTTTTGGCTCGCCAAATCAAACAGTTTTTTTTCTTATTTTCATAATAAACTATTGAACCTCAAAAAGACAATACTTCATATGATGGTTCTATATTTTGCAGTTGAACAAGGAGCTGAGAATCGAGGAAGAATTCTTCAAACAAATTAAGAAGTTATTGAAATATATATGTACTTTCTAAATTTTCGTATATCACCATTTGCATCAATATATGTATGTACGTATTTTTTTTGCATTTTTCTGTATATATATATGTGTGATTATTAAATAGACTAAAGATCAATTTCAAAATTGTGTAAAAATTACTAGTTTGTAAGAATAAATAAGTTATATAATTTGTACAACATGATTAGCCAGAAATGTGATCAAGTAATGTGCTCATTGCCTAACAAGTAACAACACTATATAGGTCATTTTTTTATATATTCATATTACTACCTCCTTATAGCATCTCATGCTTAGTTGGGTATGGTTCATTGGCACGATATTGACCGAGTATCTAGAGCATGATACTCACATCACTGTTGTTTTGAAGTTGTATGTTAATAAACTAAATGCGTTCATCAATATAGATTGACAGACAATAGAACTCAACGTTGACCATTTTTCTTGTTTCACGACGATTAAGATGATGATTCATTTGGTCTAGTTGATCATTCGAATCAGACATTGATATTGATCAATCTCTTTTTTATAATAAATTGAAACTAGATTAAAATTCATTCTACCTAACTATGGGTAAGAAGATTTCATTATTTTTTAATGTTAATTGTTGCAAATGAACCAATCACGCCTATTATACAAGTTTTTGTGTATTATGGTCCACATAATGTAATGGTGCAATCTAGACCACGCAATACAATTTAGATCATGCAAGACACCCCTCCAATATGGGTTTGAATTATAGAATTTAAAATATGCAAAACACCCCTCAACATGATTTCACATTCTAGAGTATGAACTTGTGTTTTGCAGCAAAATACTTTTTTGTTGATATTTGATCCTTCAAAGTACATAAAGATAAATAATAATTGTAATATGAGATTAAGAGATAATATTATAACCCAAAAATGCATTATCAATAATGGATAAATGAATACACGTCATGTTGTGTATAAATATGAAATACATCACACTATGTAGTACATAAACTAATTCCTTTCTTCTAAGCCTCTTATGATGGAAGACATTCTTAGCCTCCATTAGAATATTATTTAACTAAAATTTAAGCTTCATCATTCTTCTCTATAATACAACGAGATAATAACTCAGCTGATGTGCATATTTATGCATTAATAGAGAGCTTACTATTGCCTTCCTCTTCTCTTGTCTCTTGAGCAAGTGCTTCATCTTCAGCCTGTACCCCAGAATGTCCCTTAGGCAATTTTTAAAAACCTGGATTGACCCGACCGATAGAAACGGTTCAACTTTGAACTATTGTCTAATTCAGTTCGCTTTGGACCAATAAACGGCTAGGTCTGTAAAATTGGGATAAAATTGTTTCAAGTACAAAAAACCAAAATAAACGTAAAATCGAGACCGATTTTGGTGAACCAGACGATTAAAAAAAACCAAAGATATTTTTTTATGTTTTACTTCATTTTATTTCTTTGTTTAAATATAAAAAATTAATTATAGCAAACATTTAAAATTGTATGGATGAAAAATAAAGAATAAAATTAAAAGATACATAACAATATAAATGTAATAGAAATAACGTAATGTTTGTGGACACGGGATAACGATATTGGTCTTTAAAAAGATGTGAAAATGTTGGTACATTCTTGCCTTCATCAACTTATACAAATAAGAAAACATGTTTGAATAAAATAATCTAATAATTAACTAAATAAATACACTAATATATTACTTAAATTGGTGTCATATATCCTATTAGATGTCTTGTCCTAAAATGTATATCATCATTTAACTCCATATTCAAGGCATATTTAACTCCTTAGACTATGAACAATGGTTTATAAATTCAACACCCTCCTTTTTTCACTTTTTATATTCCACGTCATCTTCTCTTTCTTCCACCTAATAATTCAACACATGTTTAGTTTTTACTCACTACATTGATTTTGCTTAATAAAATTCAACACCTTACTCCACCACCATTCACAACACACTAAAAATTTAAATATTCACAAAAACCAATAAGAATTTGCAAAATATTTTATGTGGTCTCACTCCCTCCTCATTCAACATGTTGAATGTTTTCAACATCAATTAATCCACCTCACTTTCAACACTCAATTCAACACCTTATTGCAAGCATTCAACTATTGAAAAAATTATTCAACACCTCCATTGTACACAGCCTTAGGTTGAGGTTGTGGATCAATGATTCAGCTTGATTTGCTCGAATCTTACATTGTCAGTCCTTTCTAACTTAAGCAATGGTTGAGTCTTTGTTTCTCCTTGAAAGAGTTCTTAACATATTGATCCTATCCATTTACAAAAATTGACAAAAATATAAACTAATTAGTAATTTGGGCGAAAGAAATTAAATAATCAACAAATCAATATGCATTATGCTACATTTTAGATTATAGAATCTGAACTCAGTTGTATAGTATGTTTTCAAATTTTATATTATGAGAAAATTTCTTTAGCCACCTCCCTATGGGGGTCACCCCCAGCGAAAATCCCAAAATACCCCTGCTTCGGAAATGAACTTCCGAAACGCTTTTTTTTTTTTAAAAATTTCCTTAATTCGGAAGTGCATCTCCGAAAACACCTCATGGGGGGTGTTTTCGGAAATGAACTTCCGAAAACACCTTTGTTCAGATTTTGGGGGGTTTCGGAAGTTCATTTCCGAATTATGCAGAAACTGTGTTTTTTTTTAATGTTTTTTCTAAAACAGTCTCGCATTTTAATTAAACGTAAACGCCAAATAAAATAAGCAATAGATAAACTGAAAATACTAATATGATAAATAAACAAAAAAAAATACTAATCCGATGAAAATAATATATACAAACCGAAAAAAATAAAAATAGTGTGCTAAAGATACAATCCGATAACAAAAAATATATAAACCCGACCACTACTGGGTGTGCCTAAACCTCTCGCCCTGAGACCTCCTCTGCCGCCTGTATGTCGCCGCACGGTCCGCATCAGTGACGATCATCTCCATCACGGCGACTGCCTCTGGACCGCCCCGCTCCACGATACCTCGACCCAACGCGTCCCGCCCAAGCATCGATATCCGCTGGTAGATCGGCATGAGATCAATGGCGTGATCATCCTCGGCCTGCTGGTTCTCCAGGATCTCCTCGTGTGCTAGCCTAGGAGCGCCGGGAATGTCGGGTCTCAGAAGAGGATGTGACACCCGGTAGAACCATGTGACGTATCCCTCCTCACTGTGCCAGTCCTGGGTGACCCGAGTGAGACGGTACTCCAGCGGTACCACATGATCCTCCTAATGCTCCCATATGGCAGTGAGCTGCACTCGGGTCACAGTGTCGGGAGCAGCCTCAAAGGGTGACCTGGGTATCCGCTGCACGAATCCGAACTGACGCATGCACCGCTCAGGGAGATATCGAACCATGATGCTGCTCCCGCAGGCCAACCAGCCTGAATAAAGTGCAATGCCGTCAAAGGGGACAATCTGAGCGTAGTCGCTAAACGGCCTCCAGGTGACGTCGTCGTGCAGAGTGCGGTCCAGGTATCCACGGTATGGTCCCACCGCATCGTTCCCCCTCTGGAGATCGTATCTGGCGGCCCTGGGCATGACCTCCACGTAGGGCTGGCAATGAACCAAACTAACTCGAGAATAGTTCGAAACTCGATTCGAAAATTAAATCGTTGAACTAGGTTCATGAACCAAATGAGCTGAGTATGAGCTAAAAACTAAGTTCGTTAACTAAATGAGCTGAACTTGAACTATACATGGTTCGACTCGTTAGGTTCATGAGTCAACTCGATTGTATATTTGCTCTAAGTCTTAGTATCATATTTTATCTTAATCTAACGGTTTTAATTGATAATTTATATTCTCTAGTGAGCAAAATATTTCTATAAATAATTATACAAATAAAATTAACATCGTATAAATTTTAATCTTATAACTTTTATTTTATTTCTATATTTATTAATTAAAAAATATTAATTTAAAATGACAAATATATATATATATATATATATATATATATATATATATATATATATATATATATATATAGAATTTAAAAAATTACTTTTAAGTTTGTGAAATAAGCGAGTTGAACCTAACAAATAAACCTAACAAGTTGGATCGAGATTTTCGTGAACTTCTAACAAGTAGAGTTTGACCTGAAAAAAAAGTTCGAGATAAACTCGTACTCGAACTCAAACTCGGCCAACTCTTAGCGAGTCGAGTTTGAGCTGAAAAAAAAGTTCGTCATGAATCGAGCTCGAACTCGAACTCGGCCAATTCTTAACGAGTCGAACTGAGCTGAGGCGAGTTCGACTCAACTCGACTCATTTCCAGCCCTACCTCCACGTACGCAGGATCGAGGTGGTAGCCGTGGATGCGGGAGAAGTAGGAGATGATCCAGCTCTGAAACATAAACAAGATAATGTATTAAAATTAAATACGAAACATAAATAAATAAATAAATACGATAATGTATTAAAATAAAACGTACCGTAAGCAGTGTGCAGGATCCGACCAACTGCCTCGTCCTCCAGTTGGAGGCCTCATTCAGCTTCTGGTAGAGATATGCCAGAGTAGCTGACCCCCAATTCCACTGGTGAACGGTATCCAGGTCCATGAAATAGCGGAGGTAGGTCACGTCGACGTACCTGGAACTCTTGTCCACAAAGCATGCAGCGCCTACCACATGCATGTACCAGCACCGGAGAGCGCAGCCGCGGTGGTACTCCCTGAATAGGTCGTTACCCTCCTGCTCGGCCTCGGCCGCCGCGTCCAGGTGGTGCTCGAAAAAGAGGCTCAGTGTGGTGAACCGGACATGACACCCAGAAGTCAAGACGCACTCCAGGTGAGCAACCTCGTGCGGCATGCCCAAATAGTGCATCATCCACTCAATGGCCTCGACCCTCTGGATCCTGGAGTGGTGCAGCGGCGGCCCCCTGATGGGCAGGTGGAGAAGACACTAGACGTCATGCAAGGTGATCGTCATCTCCCCCACCGGCAAGTGGAAAGAAGACGTCTCCTTGTGCCAGCGCTCCACAAATGCCCCCTGCATGCCGGTGCTGATGGTGGTGTACCCGGTCATGCAGAGCCCGCTAAGCCCTGAACCTCGCACATGGTCGTTAAACCACTGAGCTGCTGGTTTAAACAGACCGAAAATCTTCCTGGCGTGGTTCACCATTTTCAATGGCTCTCTCTCCTGTTACAAAAAAAAAAACAAATAAGCAACATATATTAAATAAGCGACAAATAAACGGTTAAACTATAAAAAATGGTGACAATTAAACGGTTAAATTAAAAAAGAATACCTCTCCCTCCCAGATCCGCCGAGCGACGTGATCGTGGTAGTGAATCAGCACAGAGGTGTCAAAGGGCCCTTCCGGATAGCCGTCCTCCTGCCCATCCTCCTCCCCGGAAGTTCATTTCCGAAACTGGGATGGAGGTGTTTTCGGAAATGAACTTCCGAAACACCCCTGCGCAGAGCTTTTCTGCAAGCTACAATGGCAGACCCCAAAATCAAACTTTAAACCTATGTCTACACATTCTAAACATCCTAAATACCAGTACAAACCTAACCTAATACATATTTTCCTATTTGTAAACACCCTAATATCAATTTTAAGCATAGATCTAAAACTCAAAATGCTTACCGATTGAAGAGGTTGGAGTGCTTTTTAATGTAGTATAGGAAGCTTGTTGGAGCCTTTGATGTTGCCTTGGAAGTCTTTCAACAAAATTTCGCCTTTGGTGTTGTTTGATGTTGAATTAGGGTAAATGAATGGGGGAGGGGGAGTGTTTTGTTAAATCTGCAGAACGTGTCTTATTTCGGAAGTTCATTTCCGAAATGCTGTTTTCGGAAATGAACTTCCGAAATAAGACAATTTTTTTTTAAAAAAAAAGGCGCTTTCGGAGATGAACTTCCGAAAACACCTTTTTCATGCATTTCGGAAGTCCATTTCCGAAGTCAGGGGTAGTATGGGATTTTCACCAGAGGTGAACTAGAAGGTAGGGAGGTGGCCAAAGAAATTTCCTATTATGAAATATAGCATTAACATAGGAAAAATATCTATGCAATAAATCAAATATTATAACCGAATGTGTACTAACTTGTTGTTAAACAGTTGAATACATATTGGTTTAAGCAATATTTGATGACAAAATGATACAATGTAAAGATTTTAGATTGGTGGATTAAGTGATAAAATGAGAAAAAACATAGTGAGAAAATAAGAAGTTTTTTAAAAAATCAAAAGAATTTTTTGTTCAAGTCTACTGGACTTGTTAAAAATAGATTGGGTTGAGTCACCGTCGTATTTTAAAATGGTTCACCATTCTTTAAACTCGACACACTCAAAAACTAAATAATCACTTTTTATTTAAAGCTATTTATCTTTATATAAAAAAATTACCCTAATTAGTAGGATAAATCTTAGTTGTTGTTGAATATAGATTAATTTTATTAAATTATTTTTAAATAAATGGTCCAAATTATTCAATCTAGTAAAAAAAAAAACTAACTCTAATCTTAGCTATTCACTTACTTTCCTCCTCTTTAATCACATAAGACAATGTCATCTCTCCTCAAATTCAAAATGAACCAATGCCCCCGTCAATTTTCTTATATAATAAATGTGTCAATATTAATAAAATAAAATCATATATATATATATATATATATATATATATATATATATATATATATATATATATATATATATATATATATATATATATATATATATATATATATATATATATATATATATATATATATTTCATAATAAAAGAAAAAGGTTCAATATGTTATTATATTTAATTTATTTTGAGGTACAAAATTTGATACTATTTAATTTCATGTCAAAGGATCCTTTTAAGCTAGTAATTATCGAATGTTCTTTTACTGAGCGAATTATGTAGGGATGTGATGTCATAATATATAACCTCTTATATCTAGATGTATTGTCCATTGTGAATAACATGTGTTTATGGTATTTAAGATATTGGAATAGTCATCATAAGTAAACTAGAATGGAGGAATGCCTTGGAATAGTCTTCACCTACTAAAATTGGAGCAAGACTCGCTCTAGAAAGTATCTAAACACACACACACTCTCTCTCATACACACACATACACACTAAATGTACATATATCCAATTAAAAAGACTGAGTTGTATCAATGTTTTAATATAGTTCACTAAAAAAGTTAATTTATGACAAATGTGCTACTGCTATTAGATTTCTTTAGTTGTTTATTTTTATGTTTGTTTGTCGCATCACCTAATTAAGGACAAGTAACTCTTCCAGTTTTGAAGTGTGATATCTCATTATTTGTGAGATATTTATGCCTATAAAATTAAATGGCAAAGTTATGCTTACTTAGAGCTATTTGTTAGTGTTTTTATGCTTTCTGATTAAATGTTAATGATCATATTAGGTGCTCTCTTTTGTTGTTTTTGTCTTTTTGTGTGTGTGTGCATGAGTAATTTTGGAGACAAGCTTTATCACGTGAAAAATATATGACCACTAACTAACTGGCCTTTAGCCAGAAGATACTAGTAGAAGTTTTGAATCTCAATGTTAGGACTGACTAGAAGAGTTTAGAGGAAGGTGACTAAAGTTGAGCTACAAAGTTAAAGAGATGAGGATGAGCATTAGAAGACAAAAGTCTAAAAACATTATTTTTGAACGCTGTAATAGTCACCCTACGGAATAAGTTTAATGCAAGACGTGTTATCTCCTGCATGTTGTTTACTACTGCTAGTACTAGAGGATAAATAAGAGAATATGTTTTATTCCTTGAGCCTAATCAATAGATAATCAAAAGGCCCGAGTTCTAAAGTTTGAAAACAACCTTATAACTTAAGAAGGCTATAAAATGACTTGCGTTGGAAAATGAAATGTTAAGAAGTTGAAAAATAAAGAAGGAAGGCTAAACCATATTCTGACGTGTTTGTTGCCCTATCATTTTTTAAAAATACTGCTCGATCTATCATTTTTTAAAAATTTGGACGTGTTGGTTAAAGAATGCAAGTAATAAAAGTGTCACTCTTAAATTTTTTTTTCCGTATTGTTTAGAAAGTTTAAGATTAGTATCCTGTGATGTTTTATTTCTTAGTCTCACCTTGAGCAAAACTCTTTATATTGGTCAGTGTCAAGTTTGATAAAAAAAAATAACCTTTTTTTGTGATGCGATTTAATTTTAATGACTTATTTTGTCTCATGCATTAACACTGTATATTTATTTCTTTGGCTAATCATCTTAGGAATAAATAATAGTTTATTAATTTTAAATAATCCTTTAATAAATGGACATCATAAAGGATAAAAAATAAACATGAATATTTTTCATTTAGTTGCTTTAGGGAAAAATAACTAAAACCAAGAGAAAAGCATAACTCGAAAAAGAAGTGTATAGATGCTATCGTGGGACTTAATAATTTGTTCCATAATTATTTACTGCACATATTCATTCGTTTATGCATACACCGCTAGGTAGCATTCTAGCCTCATATGTTAGGACATATTTTATCACAGTTGCAAAATAGATAAAATCATTGAATTGATCATTGTTCAACATGTTTTTAACTGTGTTAAACATTCTTACTTCGTATTTACTATATCTAAGTTTGAAGCTAGTGACAACAAACAATAATTATCATTCTTTACTTGATACTATTTACAAGCTTTTGACTAGAAAATCAAATTTAAGTTAATACAATCTATGTGAGATTAATACTCTTACTTTTAACATTTGCTACCACTTTGATTGTGAATATATGCACACCCAAAGCAACCAACAACTAGATGGGAAGTTGAAGAAGGCATGACATGTCTCCATAACCGAAAGGTGGAAGTCGTTTATCTCCTCATGCCACCTCTTTCCAAAGATTATCATCACAACTAGATCAACTATGATGAAGCTTGTGGTTGAGATGAACATATTACTTGTTATCTCATGAACAAGCTTTAATTGTTTTTCTATTTTTAGACATTCTACATATTTATGACCTTCAAAAAACCAGGCACAATACTAAAACTTTGAAGACCATTTCTCAAAAAATAACCTCTCATCTAAATGGACACTTTTATTTTAGAGATAATGTATCTTGATATGTCAATTTCTTCTTCTATGATTTATGCATACTATAACTTTCACCGTCCAACACAATAAAAAAAATCAATTTTTCCCATTATAATCAAATTTTACAATGGCATTAGTAAATACTAACTTCTCTGTTTCACCTTGAATTCATGTCAACAAACTATCTCATGAAATAAAAAATTTATCAATCTTTAATTGTAGGCGCGAATAAATATACTATAAAGAATCACTGAGTATTCATATCTTAAAAAGTTACACAATTAAAAATATAATACTCCTTCACTAAAGATATATTTCAAATTTTAGGATAAGATCAGGCATTATACACTATATTGTTTGTGTTCAAATTTTAAATTTTGAACACATATTATGAGCATGATTTATTTTATGGTCCAGAGCATACCAATGCATAGTGTTATTTGTGATAAGAATCAAAACACTATAAAATACATTAAGGCTATGTTTGTGAGTTTGAAGGGGAAGGGAGGGGAAGATTTCCGAAAACGAAAATTTTAAAAAATATAGAAAAATATTTGACATTTTTTGAAAAAATGATTTTGTTTAAAATGATAAAAGAATCATTAT
The DNA here is from genome assembly GCF_029867415.1 of Vicia villosa. NCBI lineage: Eukaryota > Viridiplantae > Streptophyta > Magnoliopsida > Fabales > Fabaceae > Vicia > Vicia villosa. The sequence continues at coordinate 218,795,629 of NC_081181.1, forward strand.
CATTATTAAATTTTTAATTTTCAGAATAATATAACAACCTAAAAGATATTTGGAAAATTTATGTAAGCGCTCTAAAACCCTCCTACAATACAATTTTTGAGTTCCCCCATTTCAAGAGGTTTTTGGTGTTATGAATAAAATCAAGGTTTTTTCTTTAGCCACCTCCCTATGGGGGTCACCTCCAGCGAAAAACCCAAATTACCCCTGCTTCGGAAATGAACTTCCGAAGCACTTTTTTTTAAAAAAAAATTTCCACAATTCGGAAGTGCATCTCCGAAAACACCTCATGGGGGGTGTTTTCGGAGATGAACTTCCGAAAACACCTTTGTTCAGATTTTGGGGGGTTTCGGAAATGAACTTCCGAATTATGCAGAAACTGTGTTTTTTTTTATGTTTTTCTTAACAGTCTCGTATTTTTAATTAAAGGAAACCGGGAAATAAAATAAATGACATATAAACAGAAAAAACTAATATGATAAAAAAAGTAATATATACAAGCCGATCCAAATCCAAAAAAAAATAGTGTGCTAAAGATACAATCCGAAAACAAAAAATAAATAAACCCGACCACTACTGGGTGTGCCTAACCCTCTCACCCTGGGCCCTCCTCTGCCGCCTGTATGCCACCGCACGACCCGCATCAGTGACGATCATCTCCATCACGGCGACTGCCTCTGGACCGCCCTGATGAACGACACCTCGATCCAACGCGTCCCGCCCAAGCATCTCTATCCGCTGGCAGATCGGCAGGATATCAATGGCGTGGTCATCCTCGGCCTGCTGGTTCTCCAGGATCTCCTTGTGTGCTGGCGTAGGAGCGCCGGGAGCGTCGGGTGTCAGCAGAGGATGTGAAACCCGATAGAACCATGTGACGTACCCCTCCACACTGTGCCAGTCCTGGGTGACCCGCCGGCGACGATACTCCTCCGGTACCACATGATGCTCCCAATCCTCAAACATGGCAGCGAGCTGCACTCTGGTCACTGTGTCGGGAGCAGCCTCGAAGGGTGACCTGGGTATCATTTGCACGAATCCGAACTACCGCATGCACCGCTCAGGGAGATACCGGACCATGATGGTAGTCCCGCATGCCAACCATCCAGAATATAGAGATATGTCGTCAAAGGGGACAATCTGAGTGTAATCGCTGAACGGCCTCCAGGTGACGTCGTCGTGCATCGTGCAGTCCAGGTACCCACGGTATGGTCCCACCGCATTGTTCCCCCTCTGGAGAACGTATCTGGCGGCCCTGGGCATGGCGTCAACGTACGAAGGATCGATGTGGAAGTCGTGGATGCGGGAGAAGTAGGAGATGATTCAGCTCTGAAACAGAAACACGATAATGTATTATAAATAAATACGAAACATAAATAAATACGAAACAATTAAAATGAAACATACCGTAAGTAGTGTGCAGGATCCAACCAACTGCCTCGTCCTCCAGCTGGAGGCCTCATTCAGCTTCTGGTAGAGGTATGCCAGAGTAGCTGCCCCCCAGTTCCACTGGTGAACGGTATCCAGGTCCATGAAGTAGCGGAGGTATGTCACGTCGACGTATCTTGCACTCTTATCCACAAAGCATGCAGCGCCTACCACAAACATGTACCAGCACCGGAGAGCGCAGCCGCGGTAATACTGTGTGAATAGATCGTCACCCGCCTCCTCGGCATCGGCCGCCGCGTCCAGGTGGTGCTCGAATTAAGCGCTCAGTGTGGTGAACCGGATATGAGGCCCATTTGTCGTGATGCACTCGAAGTCAGCAACTTCGGGCTCCATGCCCAAATAGAGCGCCATCCACTGACTGGCCTCGACCCTCTGGATCCGGGAGTGGGTCAACAGCGGCCCCCTGATGGGCAGGTGGAGAAGACACTGCACATCATGCAAGGTGATCGTCATCTCCCCAACCGGCAAGTGGAAAGAAGACGTCTCCTTGTGCCAGCGCTCCACAAATGCCCCTTGCATGCCGTGGCTGATGGTGGTGTACCCCGTCATGCAGAGCCCGCTAAGCCCTGAACCTCGCACCGCGTCGTTAAACCACTCAGCTGCTGGTTTAAACAGACTGAAAATCTTCCGGGCGTGGTTCACCATTTTCAAAGGATCTCTCTCCTGTTACAAAAAAAACAAATAAAAGCATATGTTAAATAGACCGTTAAGAAAATATCGAATAAACGTCTAAATTATAAACGGTTAAATTAAAAAAAATACCTCTCCCTCCCAGATACGCCGAGCGACGTGATCGCGGTAGGATATCAGCACGGAAGTGTCAAAGGGCCCTCCCGGATAGTTGTCCTCCTGCTCATCCTCCTCCCCGGATGGAGGGTCAACATCCGGTACCCCTCCGGCTCGTGGTATGGCACTGCCACCTCCTCCTCCTGCTCCTCCTCCTCCTCTCGCTGGCGGGAAGAAGATACCCGAGCCAGCCGACTCCTAGATCCAGATGAAGAGGTACCCTCTCCCACGTCCACGGGAACTCGCACACGTCGTCCCCGGCCCTGCCCCCGGCCCTGTGTCGACGCCAGCTGCGCCGCCGCCCGCTCGCGTCTCGCCGACGCAGTCTGGGTCTCTCTACCCTGTCTGATGCGTGCTTGGTTGCCTGACATGTTCCTGAAAACAATTGAAATCGTTTAATATGCGAGACAACAGAAAAAACTAAAAAAAATTGAAATTCTGATACACTTCGGAAGTTCATTTCCGGAACTGGGAATGGAGGTGTTTTCGGAAATGAACTTCCGAAACACCCCTGCGCAGAACTTCTCTGCAACCTCCAATGGCAGACCCCAAAATCAAACTTCAAAACAACCCATAATGCTTCTAAAAAACCTAAATACTACTAACAACCTACCCCTATATCATTTATGCAATTGAAAACAACCCTAACATGCATTTGAAATATGGATCTAACAAATATAAAACTTACAAATTAAGTGATTGGAGAGCTTTTGAATGTAGTATAGCAAGGTGATTGGAGCCTTTGATGCAGCCTTGGAAGTGGGTCTGCAGAAAATCTCAGAGGAGTTGAGTTTGATATTGGTTTAGGGTAAATGATTTGGGGGGAGGGGGGCTGTTTTGCTTAATCTGCAAAACGCGCAATATTTCGGAAATGAACTTCCGAAATGGTGTTTTCGGAAATGCATTTCTGAAATAAGTCAAATTTTTTAAAAAAAAAAAGGCGCTTTCTGAGATGCATCTCCGAAAACACCTTTTTCTTGCATTTCGGAAATGCATTTCCGAAGTCAGGGGTAGTTTGGGTTTTTCACCAGAGGTGGACTAGAAGGTTGGGAGGTGGCCAAAGAAATTTCCTAAAATCAAACCCTCCAAAATCCTCCTACCCAAAATCTTTTTATTCTTTTCACCTAATTCTTCCTAATTTCCAAAGCTCTCATCTCCCTTCCTCTCCAAACTCGCAAATAAAGCGTAAGAGTTTTGAGTCATATCACCTGAATTAGAATTCAAGTGGAATGGAGTGTGTGGAATAGATTTGTCAGTGAAAACAAATTTGTGTAAATGAAATGTTTTTGATGGACTTTGTGGTGAATAAAAAAAAAGTTGGCAAGAATAGGTTTGTAATTTTCTAACATGTTATATATTGATAGCCTTTGGAACACTTCAAAAACACTCTCTCAATTCTAGAATTTAAAATGTACTTCTGAATTTTTAAAGAATTTCTAAAAAAAAACATGGTGAAGAAAAAGAATTTCATTTTGTAATATTATATCAATGGCTGCAATTTGATTGGTGCAACATGGACCAAACTTATCATCCAGTTCAAATTATATTGATTCAATGACAAATAGAGTGAATATTCACTTTATTATTTGAGAAAAACTAAAATTTAATATGATTCTTAGAGTAATGATGAATATTTATTATTAAAAATATAACATATATAAAAATAAAAGAGTAGATGCATGTAAAGAAAAAAGGGATTCAGAATGATGGCTAGCGATCTCAAGATCCCTAGAGTTACTGGTAATATTTTTAGGTTGAGGTTGTTTCTCTATTCTCTAATGTGTTTTATCTAAAGTTTGGCTCAATTATTTGGAACCAAATTCCCATAGCCACGTGGAACCAGATTCAATACTTGCATGGAATGACTTGGTTAAAAAAATTTTATCCATATATTTCCCTCCTGTTAGGAATGCTAAGCCAAGAAATGAGATCACCTCATTTAGACAAGGGGAAGATGAATATTTGTTTGATGCTTTAAAAAGATTTAAAGAATTATTGAGACAATGTCCACACCATAGAGAGTTGGGACAATATACCATTGATTAAAGTCATACAACATATTCAAAATTACTCTAAGTTTATGAAAGATGTTTAACAAAAATAAAAAGAGTGGGAGACTTTGACACATTGGAATTAAATCAAGAGTGCGGCCAATTTTTTCAAGAGAAGTTTCCTCCGAAGTTGAAAGACCCAGGAAGTTTCACCATCCTTTGCAACATAGGAGAAATATTTTGTGGAGAGTTTTGTGTGATTTAAAGCATATCATTAATCTTATTCCCTTATCCATCTTCAAATATATTGGGATTGTGATACAAGACCAATGGCAATAATCATCACACTTCATCTAGCTGACAAAAGCATAAATTACACTCAAGGCAAGATTGAAGACGTGCTGGTAAGCGTTGACAAATTTGTGTTCCCTGTTGATTTCATCATTATAAATTTTAGTACTGATGAGGATACTCCCAATATGTTTGGGAGGCCTTTTCTTGCAATTGGGAAAACATAGATTAATGTTGAAAAAGGAGAAATCTCCATGAGAGTCAATGGTCAGGATTTAATATGCTCAATGCTTTGAAATATCCAGAAGAATATGTTGTTGACTACTCCTTGATTTCTAGTTGGGATTCACTTATTCGCATCCAACTCATTAAGGACAATGATGATTTAGGAAAAGAGTTAGGTAAGTTAAAGAAAAAGGAATCAGATAAGGAATGTATTGTGACTAGATCACTCTTACCTACTGCAGGATTAGTGAACAATTATGAAACTTTTGAAATCACATTTGAAATAATTAAAGGCAGTGTGTCTTTAATAGAGAACCCATTTATTATGGAGTTAAAGCAACTTCCGTCTTATTTCAATATGCATACCTATAGTCTGGATAGAAGTTATTACACATCATTGCTACTAGCCTAACTGCATAACAGAGGTGTCAACTTCTGACACTTCTGGGAAGGTATAAAATAGACATTAGTTGGCAAATTTCTAACATCAAGAAGGTTCGCTTCATTATTTGCATGCATAGAAAACTAATGGAAAATAGTGACAAGAACAATATAATGCACCAACCACTTTTCAAAGCTCTTGAAGATCAAGATAATACTAGTTTTATATGTCCTTATGGAACTTTTACCTTCACAAAGATGTCATTTGGACTTATAATGCACCGGTCACTTTTCTAAGATGTATGATGGTCATATTTTCCGACCTTTGTTGAGTATTTTATGGAAGCATTCATGAATGATTTCTCTATTTTTGGAGAACAATTTCAAAACTACTTAGGCAACCTGGAGTTGGTGCTGAAAAGATGTGAAGAAAGTAACTTGGTGTCCGATTAGGAAAAATGTCACTTCATAGTGAAAAAGGCATGGTATTAGGAAATCATATTTCTAAGAAAGGATTGGAAGTGGATCAAACCAAGATTGAAGTTATTGAGAAGCATTCATCAGCCACTAACATCAAGGGAATCCGTATTTTCCTTGGTCGTGGTGGCTTTTATAGAAGTTTCATTAGCTCATTGGTCGTGATGCCATATCTCTTTAGTGAGGAGTGTATGCAAGCTTTCAAGATTTTATAAATTGCATTAATTTTTTCTCCTATTGTCACAACACCAACAGGATAATTTGAGTTGAAGTGTGATGTTAGTGACTTTGTTATTGGAGTTATTCTAGTTCAAAGGCATGATAAAGTGTTTCACATAATTTTTCATGCAATCAAGGTATTGGTAGATGTCAGAGTCAACTACACCACCACAAAAAAAGAAAGAGATGCTAGCTATTGTATTTCTTTGATAAATTGAGATCCTACTTGGTTTGCATCAAGGTGGTAGTGTACATTGATCATGTTGCAATCAAATACTCATTGCAAATAAATATGAAAAAGCAAGGTTAATTAGATAGGTATTATTGGTGCAAGAATTTAATTTGAAAATAAGCGACACAAAATTGTAGAGAATTTGGTAGCAGACAATTTGTCACATCTCCCTAATGAAGCTCAGGGTCGTGACAATGAGGACATCAAATAAGAATTTCCTAATGAAGAATTTCTCATGATGACTACTATATTGACATCATGGTATGCAGATATTGTGAATTACTTGATCTGCAAATATGTGTATACCATAATTTAATTCCCAACAAAGTAAGATATTTTTCCCTGATACAAAGAATTATTTTCGGAATGACCCTTTTCTATATAGGAAGTGTGTTAACCAGCTGCTAAGAAGGTGTGTAGATGGTCCAGAGGCACGTCAGATCTTGTCATTTTGCCATAATGCACCATACGGAGTACAGTTTAGAGGAACCAGATTTGCTGTCAAGGTCCTAAAATCAGGTTATTTCTTGTCCTTTTTATTTAAATATGCAATTGAATTTTTTAAAACTTGTGATAGATGCCAAAGACTAGGAAACATTTCAATGAAACAAGAAATGACTCATAAATATTTTAGAGGTTGAATTTTTTATGTGTGAGGCATTGATTTCATGGGATCCTTTCCTCAATCTTTTGGAAATTTTATATATATATATATATATATATATATATATATATATATATATATATATATATATATATATATATATATATATATATATATATATATATATATATATATATATATATATATATATATATATATATATATATATATATTTGTGGTTTTTTACTATGTCTCTAAATGGATAGAAGTAATGGAAATCCCTACTAATGATGTCAATATGGTGACCAAAATTTGTATCAAAAACAATTCATTAGATACGAGGCACCTAGGGCTATCATTAGTGATAAGGGTGCCCATTTCTGCAACAAGTTGTTTGAGAATTTAATGGCTAGATGTAGGATCAAACATAAAGTTGTCACAACCTACCATCTCCAAAGTAAAGGTTAGGTTGAATTGTCCAATAGAGAGATTAAGAAACGTAGTTAACCCTTTTATGAAGGACTCGTCCAAGCATCTTAAAGATGTTATATGGGATTATAGAACAGATTTTAAAACACCTTTAGAGATATCTCCATATCGACTAGTCTACGGAAAATCTTACCACCTACACATTGAATTATAAAATAAAGTCTTTTGGGTCGTTAAGAAATTAAATTTTAACTTGCATATTGTTGGGAAAGCAAAAATATTACAATATAATTATCTGGATGAGCATAGATTGTTTTCTGATGTGAATGATAAAATCTACAAAACTAAGATCAAGAAATGGTATGACTGAAAGTTTCAAGAAAAGAGAATTAGTGAAAGAACAACAAATTCTTCTTTACAACTCAAGACTTAAACTATTTTCAGAAAAATTAAAATCAAGATGGTTAGGGTCTTTTAAACTTCTTAAGGTATGTCCTTATGAAATTGTAGACCTTTTGAAAGAAAAAACTAGAAATAAATGTAAGGTTAACGGGCAAAAAGTGAACACTTACCTTGGAGATCCTTTGAATGATGCAAGGACCGCTGTGGATTGAATAATTGATTATTTTGTTTGTAATTTGATTATAAGACTTTAAAATAGTGTTACTAGAAGGTAGTCTAAAATAATTTAATTTTGTTTTGTTAGTTTTCATGGAGATATGTTAGAAAGGAGACTGAAGCATAAAAACTTTTAATTGTTGCATGAAGTTTTTAAGATTGATGAATGTTAGAATTGCCAAATAGAGATCCTTGTAGTCAAGAAATTAAATGACAGTTTGATGTTAGAGAAAATTAAAAGGAAAATAAACTTGGAGAGAAAATAAAAAGGAAGATAGATAAAGAGTGTCTGAGACAAGACGTAGTCTATGGGACTGTATGTATGCTTTATTATGTCTTATTCCATTATTATTTGAGTAGTGCTATTTAGTACGAAGCAATTTGAAGAAGAAATGCAATAATGAGTATGTGTCACTATTTTAGTGGTAAATTTTAAATTAATTTTAAATTTAAATTTCTTTTTAATAGGGATCATGGGGGTTGTGGTGATAATGGATAGTTATTGACACTTAATTTCTATGTTTCATCTCGAATTCATGTCAATAAACCTTCTCATGAAGTAAAAAAGTTACCACTCGTGAATTGTAGGCGCCAATCAATATAATACACAACTAAGTTTCACAACTAAGTTTTCACATCAACTAGAAAATCACAAGGAGTACCCATATGTAAAACACTTAGGGTGTGTTTGTTTCAAGTTTACATGGATAAAAATGGTCCAAAGTCCAAACTATACCAATACATAGTGTTGTACGTTATAAGACTGAAAAACACTATAAAATACATTAGAAATTTTTAGAGTCATATTACCTTAATTAGCATTTGGGTGGAAATTAAGTGTGCGAAATACATTGATGATTTTGATCATCATTAAAAAGAGTGTTTAGTATATGAAACGTTATATATTGATAGTGTTTTGAAATAGTAAAAAGGATGACCAATTAAATATGTAATAGTATATTCAAATAAGTATTTAAATCATATTTTTATTATGAGTACAATTCAAAACTTCCACATTGTTTGACATCAAATGACTCCTATATTTATTAAGAATGATAGAACCGATACTAAAATTCCATTCATATGTAACAATGATAATAGGAATTCACAATACATCACGGATTATTAAAGATAGATCTTTGAACCTGCACAAACTCACCTTCCGCACTTGAAGATTATTCAAGTCGTCATAAAAATTATTTTCAATGTACTCTAGCATTCTTCTATAATCACTCCAATCCTTCTCAAACTTCAACATTGCCAATAAATTCAATGAATTATTTAAACAATTATTTTCCTCTCCAAACCCATGAGGATATGAGAAACGATTATTTGGGAAAATGTTTAGGAATATGGCATTGCTTACGGTTTTGCTGTCATTCGTAAACTAGCATTCTTCATAACTTATGAGACAGATTAATGTCCAATAAGGCCAAGCCAAACAGAAACTAGAATTCTCATTCTATTCAAAAGCCCCGTGTGGTGGCCAAACACAAGTTCACATCCTTCTCATAATAAGGAAGAAAATCAGCTGGCCATTAATGCTGAAAAAGTTCTATTTTCCTCTATTTTAGTCACAGGCTTAAGAAGTCAATATCACTCTATCTGGATCTACAATAGAGTTCTACACACTAAATGTTGTCTCCTCGTTTTTCATGGTCAAAAACAAATCAAAAGAGATACGAAAAACTCAAACCAAGGCAAGGCTAAATAAACTATCATTATCATACAGTGCAGCTCTTAATTTAACCAAAATGTCCAAGTATACAGAACTAACGGAACCACATACTTGACAAATGGACTTGAGGAAATGCCCAGTATCTACTAACCATCATATTAAGGCCAAAAATTGCCCATTCATTATGCACAAGTGGCCAACATCAAAACAGTCTCGAAAGTGTAAGGATTTCTCTCTCCCTGAATCTCTCTCTTAATATTAACTACAATCAAAGAAATATCACGAAACACTCTGACACCTCAGTATTATGCTTTCAGCAGAGCACTGCCCACAACAAAATCAGAAGTCAAACTCTCCGGTTGCCTGCAAAATTGTATTGCATCATTAATCGTGAAAATTTGATAAACTGAACTGAAAGGATGATAAAATATAAGAGTTCTCTTCAAGATTAACAAACCTTGTTGAAGAGAATATCCTTGTTATTTATATGCATGATGCCATCCTTTAATGTGCATTTCCACCTGCTCTTAGTACGTGTCACCTAAATTTTAATAAGCCAACACTATTATTATCCCCAAAATAGTTATCCAACCCCTACCTGTTAAATATACTTCTATATTACAACTGTGTCGACATGTAATGAGGGAGGTTGTTACCTTGTCAAACTGGGCCAAAACTAGATGATGTGTATTTTGATCATCTCCTTGGTCCAAGTCATCCAAATCATCATCATCATTTTCATTTAATGGAGGCTCGTCATCGTCATCGTCATTTACCACCTCATTTTGAGCAACGAGAGCAGGGGTGCTTACTGGTACTTCTAATAAGGCAAGAGAAATAACAATTGTCAGAAAAGTATGATATGCCACGACTCTTGAAAATATAACTAATATATCACACTTTCAAGTTACCAGCAGGAGCTGGTGTATTTGCGGCGTTGTAGTCTTCACTGTACACTCCACTATTATAGTATATCTACAAGAACATGGATAAAACAAAACCATGTAAGATGATAGAATGCAAAACTTATGGTAAATTTCAAATGACGCATAACGCAATTGAAACTCTAAGATTTCACATGTAGAATGAATAAGCTGGAATTTAGCCATTCAATCTCCTTGTATCCTTTTTTGTTATTGTTGTAAATAGAGGTCTATTGAATGAATTAAAGATTTTAGTGACCAAAAGTAGCATTCAGTTTTGAAATATGCAACTCATCCAGGTTTCACAACTGGGAATACCTATTTTAATCCATTAAGTCGCTTATATAGTTATATATTGTTTCTGAATTACAGTTGCAGTTGCTCTGTTTTTTAAAATGAACCAAGGAATTTCATCACACAAAAAATGAACCAAGGAAGAAGCAGTATTTGCACCAAACTAAACAGACACTAATTCATATGGGAGTATCCTAAAATAAGACTTCTATCACTGTTTATTACTTCCTAAACTGATAAACATCTGAAGAGATGTGGTCAGTTTCTTATTTATTTTGCAACAAAAGTAAATCAAATACACATTAAATACAGATACAGAAGCGGGCCATTGAAAGCCCTTCGAACATTAACTGGATTATAAATTGTCAAAAGACAAAGTTGGTGTGTCTATTTATGGATAACTAAAGGTTGGGGTGCATGCAGTTTTTCCAAAAATGCATACCGGGGGGGTATCAGGAACTTGAACAGGTAAATAAAGTAAAAATACATATCTGAGTTGGGAAAGAACAAACACCAAAACTGTTCCATTGTAATTTACAAAAGCTCACACAAGCACAGGCAGGAGCGGATGAAAATACTACTCACATTGGGAGTAGAAAGCAAATCATCCTCATAAGGAATTGGTCCATCAAGTTGAGGAATCCTAGAATTCAGTCTCTCCAAGTGTGCCCGCATTTTCCCTTTTGAATTAGTGTGTTGTGAATTGAAGGAGATGCTCCCTCCACAAACCTAAAATATTAAGCTCATCAGTTATGTAAATGAATAAATGTTTCCACCAATTGAGCAGGTCAGTGACTTAAGTAACAAACAGACAGAATAAAACAATGCATGTACTACAAAAAGTCACCATAGTGATTCACAACCATTATCTGGCCAGCACAATGTTGCTAGCTTCTTTCCTAGCTCACTCTTGTACTGTTAAATGCCAGTAGAACAATGCACAGGAGCGTGCTTGGAAAGAAGCTTGCAATCCAAGAGCTCATTTGGTTTTAGAAAAGGTTCTCCCATTTATTATGGTTTAAATGAGCCCTTATAGTTTTGAAGCGGGTGAAGATATCATTAATGACTCATTTGGAAAACTGTCACTGTACAGCATCACATGAAAGAAATTGGGTATTAACTACATCAATTTCATAAAATTACAAGATTCAAATTGGGTAGAAATGACAAGACATTCCTCCACACTCCGTCAACCCCGTAGCCGGCTGCCGTTACCTTGTCCTAACCCCACAGCAATTCCCGTCACAAAAAAAATGTTAAACTCTGATAAGCACCATACACTTTATACAGATGACAAAAACTGCCTCCACTCCACCATCCTTCACACCCCATCTTGTATCATTCCTGCCCCACAAAAGGACTGGGGAAATGCTAAATCTAACAATGTGATATGAAATCCCTTGCTTTTTAAATCAACACTCAAGGAAGAAAACAAACACTGATGGTATAAATAATAAATTTGACTATTAGCACTAGTACAGAACTATCTACAAGTGATATGGAAGTACCTAACATATATAAATATAACTTATTATAAAAGGTTGATGCTGACAAAACAGTGGGATAAAGGCCACACCTCAATTTCAAAATCGCCAGATCCAGCATCACCAGCTCCATCTTGCTGAGGTATATATCCTCCAACATCATATGGTGGAGGCATATCATTGCGTTTCCGCTTTCCACCAGGCACTGTGAAGAAATCCTAGAATTTTTTTCAGACATCTATTAATATCTAAATGTCATGACTTCATGTTCAGACTTAAAAGCAATAAGCATTCCTCCTTCAGAAGGTGAAATTGTCTACGTAGACCAAATCATGCAATACTGTTTTACTGAAAATCATGAATAACGACAGCATTCGAATCTAAATCCTCTTAATGGTTTAGTCTATTGTTTTTAGTCTTCTAAATATAATCATCCAGACATGACATTCTAAACAAAAATACTCATTCAATGTGTTGGAACAAGAAAGGAACAAAATTTGCTACTTTCATAAAACAGCTCAACCATAAGGTCTCATCAAATCTTAAAAGCAGTAAACAATAAGCCTTCTGTAAAGCCCGCGATGACTTGCTTACTTGTGTCATAGGCTGATTAGAAGCTCCTCTATCTGCCTCTTCCCGTCCTTCCACATAAGCTACAGTGTGCAATGCAATCCACTGTTACTACGAATCTGCTTAATCAAATGTTAACCTGAACATGAACGAGACTTACCAACATTGACATCAAGTGGAGGCCTCTGATTCATCCAAGGAGAAGGAGGTTGCTGTGAAGAATCATAAGTACAATATCAATGTCCACTTTAAAAAGAAGAACATGATCTAAACAAAAGATTTCAGTAAATCTACAATAGCCAGAGATTAAATCAATTGCACAAATTGAGAATGATAATTGAGAAACTAATACAACGGAAAATAGATTTGGATCATCTCCCACAAAATCCCTCGGTAACACTCTCATTTCTCTCTAATTCTTAATTATTTTCTCTCCAAATTTAATTACCATATCATGGCCTCCCTTTTCCCATCTTTTTACTCGTGTCACCATCCTTTTTGGGATGCATGCATGAGAGGATTCAGGCTTACAGAAAACATCTAATTTGGCATGTGCAAATTTTTGACATATCAAACAGTAGAAAGTAAACTTTACCATGAATGGACTTGGTCTTCCACCTTTAACATCAGCATTTCCACCGGTTTCATTTCCAGAAGAAGAGTAGTCACTTGGTCCAGTAGGAATGTTATAATTCGGGGTCTCACCAGCTCCAGGTAAAGGGGTTTGAATTGGAGTTTGCAATGGCGTCTGTAAATCATTAAAACCCCGCATCAAAAATCTAATAACCCCCATTCACAATTCAAAATAAACACATTCAACTGGACCGTAGTTGTACAACTAATAAAACTCACAGGGGGAAAAAGTATTTCAGCAGTGGGAGTTTCATACTCCTCAGTCCCCTCATACGGCACATTCAGATCGTGAACCGGAGTAATCGGACCACCCGGCGTCGGTCTGTTCGCACCAGTAGACCTCTCAATTGGACCAAGAACCGCACCAGCTTGAATCATCTTCGTTTCCCAAATCTAAACAAACAATCAAAAACACAAAACAAACAACTTAATCTCTAATCCCTAAACCCAAACACAAACCAATTCATCAGATCCAAAACCCTAAATTCAATCAACCAACAAAAAAAAAACAAATCAGATTTCTACATCAAAAAAGTAGTTAATTAATCAATTAATTAATGAATCGATAAACTGAATGAGTAATTAAGAGAAAGAAAAAAGAATTGATGAAATTACGGCTTGAAGCTCTCTGAGAACTTCATCTCCAGGACCACCACCGTTGGTGACGAACTCATCTCGAACCTTGACCATGACATCTTCGATAACATCGATATAAACCTGGCTTGTAGTTGAAGCGGCCATCAAGAATCGAGCGCGATTGATTCTCCGTTTGAGGAAGAGGGAGAGTGTGTGAAGAGGAAGAAGAAGGTATGGGTCTGTGTCTCTGTGTCTGGTTTTAGGGTTTGCGATGGAAGAGGAAGTCGGAGGAGGGGATATGAGAGAAAGAGAGAAAGAAACAAGAGGCGGACGAGAAAGGAAGAATAAAGAGAAGAATATAAATAGGTTTGCATCCGATTATAATCACCGACCCCCACGTGTCTTTACTACACATTTCCAATCCTTTTCTACTATGTACACTCTTATATATATATATCTCTCCAATATTACATACACCCCATACTTTTGGCCCATTTTTTCTTTTATCCTTCAATTTATTTGTCTAACAATAAATTATATATAAAAGCCCACATATATTTTTAAACTAAATTATGATAAAATATATAATATCATTACGATTTTCATTTTATCTTGATAAAAAGAAATATCATACTCCCTTCGTTTCATAATGATTGACTTATTTAGAATAAAATGATATCTTAAAATGAATGATCAATTTCAATTTCCAATATAATTTTTCTAATTCTACCCTTTAGTTAATAAAAATTTTACTATTTCTAATACATGATTAGGGTACTATAGTAAAAACAATATTCTCTTTCTTACTTTTATACATTTTTCTTAATCGGTATGAAATGGTGTGCTGGATCACTCATTGTAGGAAGAATGGAGTACTGATATCTATTAAGATAAGGTAAATCTAATTTACGACTCATTTTATATAGAATAAAAAGATAAGAAAAGGAAGATCATCTCAATAATATTTGTTTACATTTATATTTTTCGCTCAAATTTTATGATTGGAATGACACTTATATCTATTAAGGAGATATTCAAAGCAGTCTTTTCACGATTAAATTGTTGGCGAAATATTCAAAATAGATTTTTTGAAATTAAATTGTTGGCATTAATGGGAAGATTTATATTACATGCATAGAAATAATTTTTGATTGAAATATATTATTTATACGAAATATTATTTGCATATTATATAAATAAATAATATTTAAAAAAATAATATAATATAAATACTAATAGTAAAAAATAGTAAAATTTTATAATTGAAGATTTTATAGTTTTATATATTTGACATTACAAAATAATTGATAGTGAATGATAGTAACATACATAGAATTTGAAAGTATGTATAGTAAATAATATACAATAAATAAAATTTTAAAAATAAATATATATATTAAATAAAATTTTAAAAAAATAATTGTAAAACAAATTATGAATTAATTGAAAATATATTTCAACATTACAATCTTATCGAAAGAACATGTCAATTTAGGCGAATTAATAATTGAGTAATGCTATTTGACGCGAATGATTTCATCACGAATGGCTCACGAATTATTGTCCAGCCAATGAAAATGGTTGTTGGCCGAAAATTATGAGAACTGCCATTCTTATTTTTTATTTTTGAAACAGACATTTACTTTAATAAGGAAATATCATTATTTTATTTTATTTTAGTTGATATTCAGAGAGAGGAATTATAAAATCTAATGAACAGTGTATTGCCACCTCATTCTCGTGAGTTTAACGAACACTACATTCGTGATGTATATCAATTATCCTTAATAATCATGTGAAGTTATGCAAAAAAGTAATGAAAGAAAGAGACTTCAACTCATGTAATTTTAAAAATATAATATGGAAAGAAATTAAAAAATAGAATGATAATGCAAAGTTTTGAATTAAAAGAATATAATACATTGACCTACTCGACTTTAAAGAACTATATGTTTCTTCCATTGAAGCATATAGTTCATCATATTACAATTTTCAATTGGTGGTTTGGTTTGGCTTCATACATAAGAATTTTTTAGGTGTTAAGACCTCATTCGCTTCATTCTTAGTCTTTATATCTCTATTCTCAAGAAAAATCAAAAATTTGTTGTTACCAATGCAACAAACCCATTTATTATAACAACAAAATACAAACAAAAAAAAAAAAGAAAAATAGGCTCAATATAAAGAACTAGTGTTAGAGTCTTAGTGAATGGGAAGCAGACAAAATGGATTAAAACATTCATTTTTAAGAAACTGGCTAGAGAAGAAAAGACACTTTACATGTTTCACAAAGAGGAAACGTGTGCATAAAAATATCGATCGTCCACGTTAGTAATCCCTAATGGGTTTGATGGACCCAATGTCTTAAGAGTGATTCCCTACCAGATTCAATATTTGAACAAGTCATTCATTCTTTTATAGGTAATCACCTTCTTGGTATTAACGTGAAGTCAATAGCTCCAAAACCCAATATCAATAGCCCAAGAAAATAAGCATGTAGAAAAACAAAGATAAACAAAAAACAAAAATATAGTGTTGCTTATGTTGTGTATGGTTATAAAGATATTACATATTGCATACAACAACTAAATAGTTGCCTAATGGACAAATTTATGACAAAAAAACATATTCACAAAGAGTTGTGAACACCAATAGCATGGCGATTGTGAGGATATGCAAGACTTGTGATATGATAAGAAACAAGTTTAATGTAGATTCTAACATGACTTAGCTCCTATTTAGTGAATTTAATTAATTATTTATATGCTTAAATATACAAAATCCCCTGTAATGTTAGCAAGTTTTATTTTTAGGTCCTGTAAAAGTTTTTTTTTAATCCCCCCAAACTTATCTAAATTCCCTCATTAAACCCCTCAAATGCCACATTTTCATCCAGATTCTCCATTTTTAAATTTTTGTCTACATGGATTATAAGCAATAACACATGGCATTTAGTTTATTTTATTTTATGCTGACTAGATTTACTCATTTTATTTACCCCTTGTAAAAATTAGGATTAATTTTCCCATTCTCAATTATTGCGAAGAAGAAAAAGAACGTGACGGAGGATACGACACTCAGGGAAAGATGGTGGCTACGACGTATGTGGTGACGAAAACGAGTTCGACGACAATGAAACCTAGGATGTCTAAGGTAAGTGATATGTTGCCTTCTTCGTCCTCCTTGGTTTCTACTATTGGGTTTTTTATGTGAAACCTTATACTGGGTACTGGTGGAGATATCTTCGTGAGACAAGATGTTAAAAATATAGAACTTGGAGTAAGGGAGCCTAATTGTATAAATGAGGTGACTAATGTGGAAGACATAAAAGATGAGGTGGTTGAGGGTTTAGATGATAGTGAATATGAAAGAGCTACTGCTCTTGTAGATCGATTTGAGAGAATTGACGTAACATTACTAATAAGGGAAGAGGGGTAGTTGTTGGACTTTTGTGTGGGTCCAATAAGAAAGGTGATGAATATGATTATTATAGTGATGAACTGGACTCTTCAGATCCAAATGATTATTGTAGTGATAAAAGGCCCAAGTATGAGAAGTTTAGGAAGGAGTGTCTCAACAAGGACCATAAATTTAAGTGGGGTATGGAATTTAATTATCTTGTTGACTTTAGGGAGGCAATTCGTGAGTGGTCGGTGCTAAATGGAAGGGAAATTAAATTTTTGAAAAATGAGAATTAGAGTGCAGGGTTAAATGTGGGTTTTTAGTCTGATGCTCTAAAGTGGGCCACAAGCATACTTTTGTTATAAAAACACTAATAGATACCCATGTGTGTGCTACGGTGTTGAATAACAGATCTGCAAACTCAAAGTGGGCGGCTAAGTCTGTGGTCAAGAGAATCCAAATATGTGAAAAAGTATGAATTAGGGATATCATGTAAGAAATTAGACAGATTTTTCTGTAGGTATTACTATTGCAGGAGCATGGAAGGCTAAATTGATACCAAAGAAGATTATTGAAGGTGATGCTGATAAGAAGTATGTTGCTCTATGGAGGTATGCAGCTGAGTTAAGAAGGGTTAATACTGGTAACACTGTGAAGATAAATGTTGAAAGACCATGTCCATCCATCCAACCTAGGTTTGGCTCCTTTTATTTTTGTTTTGATAGTTGTAAGAAAGGTTTTATAAATGAATGTAGACCATTTGTTGGGGTTGATGCTTGTCACTTGGGGTTGCCTACCAGTGCACCAAATGTGATAAGTTTGACCATAATGCATTGACATGTAAGATTGTGACACAAGACCCTAATGCACTAAAAATAAAGGTATTAAGTGTTGTGTTTATTTATTGATATGCATCTTATCTGAATTTGGTCTTTGGCTAATTGAGTTTGTATATTTGTTGTGAAGAGAAAGGCTAAAGATGATAAAAAGTCAACTGATGTAGAGACTTAAAAACTAGTTGTCATGCTAACTATGGATCCAACTGATGTAGAGACTCAACCCCAAACTTCCATGCAAACTATGGAGCCAACTGATGTAGAGACTCAACCCACAACTGCCACGCAAATTATGGAGCCAACTGACAAGCCAACTGATGTTGAGACTCAACCCCCAGCTGTCATGCCAGCTCAAAACAATTCTACTATATCTGCTATGGTGTAAAGTCACACTAATTATTATGTTGCAAACACAAGTCATCCATAAGCAAAAATAGAAAGAAAGAAAAGAAACCAGTCCCTGCAAGAAGAAGGAAGAGTGAAAGCGTATAGTTGAGCTGGTTTAAAAAATCCAATTATAGGCCTAGGATCAAGTGACCAACCAATTACATTATCAAAACCTGAAGAAACATCAAGTGCTCAAGATTCTAAGCTTGAAGTGTCAACTAGGTCTTTGAAGTTTTGGAAGAAGAAGATATGATAAATTAACAAGTTGTTATTGAGTAATGTTTTTTTAGTTCTAGTAATGCTTATAACAAACCTATAATGTCATTTTGTGTTTGTGCCAAAGCTATGTTTAGTTTGTGTTTGTATTGATGTATGAGATATCATGCACTATATGTGCTTTTTGATAATGAATGCATGATGTTTAATGTTGTTAACTATGCTATCAATGTTTCATTTTATGCTTTCTTGTCCAACATTATGTATTCTCATATTTATGAAACATGTTTATACTACTGCTACATAGAAACATAGAATCATAGAAACAAAATGTTGATACATCAATTGAAACACTATTGAAAATGAAACATAAAATGCCTTTCCATTGAAACAAAATGCTGATACATCAAATGTTATAATAACCCTTCATTATATTAACTAAAATACTACTGAAATCATAACCATAAATTTTAAACACTACTGAAAATAACATCCAGGACAAAGCAAGTGCAAGCATCAACTTATAGTTCCTTTTCTTCTCCATTACAAGATTTTTCTTTAATTTTTCAATATTGTGTGGACTGCCTTTTACACCCCAATTCTCCTTAACAATGTCCTTCAAAATCTCCTTAAGATATTCCTCTGTCATCTCACAACATCTTGAGGGAATCAATTCATTCCTCTGAACCTTACACCTCATTGTCCCACAAGAACAATCCACATCCATTCTGCATATATGATTAACACATATAAGACTTACTAAATACAGTATACGACTACAAACAAGAACAAACACTTACCAATGGGTTTCTACATGTTGGCAAGCCCCGTCAAAAAGAGTTACCAACGGATGATGCATTGCTACCACATGATTGAGATGAAGAACGCGAGAAAATTTTCGTTGCACTGTTGGATGAAGAGAGAAAGGGGAACGATGAATCCTAGATTCACAAACAAGAAGATGATGGAGGCAGAGTGAGAAAAAAATAAAACACAACAACCACATTGTCAGTGCCACAGTGGAAAATAATAAAACACGAAAGCCACGTTAAAAAAAAGGGAATTTGGGAGGATTCTGGATGAACATATGGCATTTAGGGGGTTTAGTGAGGGAATCTAGATAAGTTAGGGGGGAATAAAAAAAATCTTTTACAGGAGCTAAAAACAAAACTCGCTAAAATTACAGAGGGATTTTGTATATTTAACTAGGGATGGCAACTAGTCGGGTCGGGTGCGGGTTTCACACTACTCAAACCCGCACCCGAAACCACCACCCAAACCCGCACCCGAAACCACCACCCAAACCCAAACCCAAAGGCTATTCGGGTGGCAAAATAACACCCACGCCCACACCCGTTGGGTTCGAGTTTTTTCCCCTAAATCCAAACCCACAGCAAAATACATTTTTCCTACAATTTTCTTACAACTTTCCACAATATATGCCCACACCCGTTGGGTTCGAGTTTTTTCCCCTAAATCCAAACCCACAGCAAAATACATTTTTCCTACAATTTTCTTACAACTTTCCACAATATATATATATATATATATATATAAGCAGGTGTGATTTTGGGTTTCGGGTGCGGGTTTCACACTACCCAAATCTGCGCCCAAAATATCAGGTGGCACCCGAACACGGACCCAAATCCAGCCAACTTGGATTTTCACCGGTTGACTCAAATTCGGGTGGAGGTGGGCCCCGCGGGTTTGGGTTTGATTGTCATCCCTATATTTAACCCTTATCTTAACTGATAATGAAAAGGTGAAAGGTCGATAAATGTAAATATTAGGTAAGTTTTCGTATATAATTCACATCATTTATTGACTTGTTTTGCAAGAAAACTTATCAAAACTCCCCAATTCATTGTATATAGTATATGGTTAGATTTTAAATATAATCATAGTTATTTTACCTATTTCCATCTTTTGTGTATATTGATTGAGTAAGAATGGTTTAAAAGATGAAATCTTAAAGGATTCTAAGTTCGTGTAATTCGCTTGGCAAGCCAACAAATTTCTTTTTGAATCAGAACACGAATATTTGTAAGGTAAATAAGGGGAGGCAGTTCTCTATGCAAGGAAATTAATGGCCCAACAACTTAAGTTAGAGATCAGGATGATATGACAACAACTTCATTATGAAGAAATGTCCATTTTCTCTGAGAGGAACAATTATCTTAGTGGCTTGTCGTTTTCCTCAAGAAAAAAGTATATGTGATAACTCATAATAGAATTTTGGCATTATTTTCACAATCAAAGAACAAAAAGATAAGGAAGAAAAAGGGTTCACAAAGTCGGACAAGGTGTATAGTATTTGGAGTTTGATTCATCAATATTGGATGTAATTTCATTTTTAACTCATATCTTTTTAAAGCTACCATGAGTTTGAATAGTTAAATTCTCTTGATGTTGGGATTAAGTATAGTTATCAATGAATCTTTTTTAAATTATTAGGGTTATATACGATCTTCTTTTTATTATATCTATGTTTTTATTCTTGTTCTTAATACCTTTTCGAATTGACAACCCTTAAAGTAGTGGTTTGACGGAGAGTGCTTGGAAAAAAACTTTCTAAATAACGATTCTAAAATAAATTCATCTATGAATAATAATTTCTAGGAATAAGACTTAGTTTATAGTCACAAATAATTGTTGGATCATTGTACATATTAATTGAGCGAGGAATTGTGAGTTAATAAGTATGAAAGATCCCGTGTTACTTCTTGAGAATGAGAAAGTATATAATTGATTATATTAGAGGAATAATTAGTGAAATCTAATTCAAGTATGTTTTATATGTGAATTTATCTTGTTTTAATATATTTCATAGTTTATGCAACAAAAGTTTTACAGTTGTAACTTACACTTATAAAAATAACAAAATTAAAAAAAAATGCCCAAAGTCCTTGGATGTGATAACAGAAATATTTGTATACCACTAAGAACTATCAAAGGTAACATTTTATATTCTATATTAGTAAATTATTTCATGGCGAATCTCAACCTATGCAACTTAATAAGCTACAATGGTGTTGCTACAACTTGGTCTAATAGTAACCTAAATAAAAAGTATATGTCATCTAGACTTAAAAGACTTGAAAATTTCTTTACCCACCTCCCTATGGGGGTCACCCCCAGCGAAAACCCCACTTTACCCCTGCTTCGGAAATGCATTTCCGAAGTTTTTTTTTTTTTTAAATTTCTCAGACTTCGGAAGCGCATCTCCGAAAACACCAAATGAGGGGTGTTTTCGGAGATGTACTTCCGAAAACACCTTTTTTCAGATTTTGGGGGGTTTCGGAAATGCACTTCCGAATTATGCAGAAACTGTGTTTTTTTTTTAATGTTTTTCGAAACAGTCTCGTATTTTTAATTAAACTGCAACGCCAAATAAAATAAGCGACATATAAACAGAAAATACAAATATGATAAATCAAATCCAGAAAATATATACAAGCCGATCCAAATAGTAATAGTGTGCGAAAGATACAATCCGAAAACAAAAAAATAAACTCGGACTCCTACTGGGTATGCCTAACCCTCTCTCTCTGGGACCTCCTCTGCCGCTTGTATGCCGCCGCACGGCCCGCATCAGTGGCGATCATCTCCATCACGGCGACAGCCTCTGGACCGCCCTGATGAACGACACCTCGATCCAACACGTCCCGCCCAAGCATCTCTATCCGCTGGCAGATCGGCAGGAGATCAATGGCGTGGTCATCCTCGGCCTGCTGGTTCTCCAAGATCTCCTCGTGTGCTGGCCTAGGAGCGCCGAGAGCGTCGGGTCTCAGCAGAGGATGTGACACCGGGTAGAACCATGTGACGTACCCCTCCACACTGTGCCAGTCCTGGGTGACCCGAATGCGACGATACTCCTCCGGTACCACATGACGCTCCCAATCCTCAAATATGCCAGTGAGCTGCACTCAGGTCACCGTGTCGGGAGCAGCCTCAAAAGGTGACCTGGGTATCATCTGCACATACCCAAACTGTCACTGACTTCGATCTTCTGGATCCGGGAGTGATGCAACAGCGCCCCCCTGATCGACAGGTGGAGAAGACACTGCACATCATGCAAGGTGATCGTCATCTCCCCAACCGGAAAATGGAAAGAAGACGTCTCCCTGTGCCACCGCTCCACAAAGGCCTCCTGCATGCCGTGGCTGATGGTGGTGTACCCCGTCATGTAGAGCCCACTAAGCCCTGAAGCTCTCACCGCGTCGTTAAACCACTCAACAGTTGGTTTAAACAGACTGAAAACCTTCCGGGAGTGGTTCACCATTTTCAAAGGCTCTCTCTCTTGTTAAAAAAAAACAAATAAAAAAGTATGTTAAATAGACCGTTAAGAAAATATTGAATAAACGGCTAAATTATAAACAGTTAAATAATATAGTCGGGCAAATTATAAAAAATACATCTCCCTCCCAGATACGCCGAGCGACGTGCTCGTGGTAGGTAAGCAGCACGGAAGTGTCACTGGGCCTTCCCGGGTAGCCCTCCTCCTGCTCATCCTCCTCCCCGTGTGGAGGGTCAACATCCGGTACCTCCTCCGCCTCGTGGAATGGCACTGCCTCCTCCTCCTTCTCCTCCTCCTCTCGCTGGCGGGAAGAAGATACCCGAGCCAGACGACTCCTCGATCCAGATGTAGAGGTACCCTCGTCCATCTCCACGGGAACTCGCACACGTCGTCCCCGGCCCTGCCCCCGGCCCTGCGTCGACGCCAGCTGCACCGCCGCCCGCTCGCGTCTAGCCAACGCAGTCTAGGTCTCTCTACCCTGTCTGATGCGTGCTTGGTTGCCTGACATGTTCCTGAAAACAATTGAAATCCATTAATATGCGAGACAACATATAAAACTAAAAAAAAATTGCATTTCTGATACACTTCGGAAGTTCATTTCCGAAACTGGGAATGGAGGTGTTTTCGGAAATGAACTTCCGAAACACCTCTGCGAAGAAGTTTTCTGCAACTTCCATGGCAGACCCCAAAATCCTAAATCAAAACTACTTTTATGCATTCTAAACAACCTAAATATCAGTATCAACCTATCTTAATGTGATTTTTTCAATTTCTAAACACCCTAATAGAGTAATGAATAATGGATCTAGAAATTGAAAAAAAATTGATAAACTTACCAATTAGTGTTTGAGATGATTTAGGTTGAGATTGGAAGAAGATGTTGGCAATATCTGATACTTCACACTTGCTTTTCGCAGAAATTTTAAAGAGAGGCTGAGTTTGGAAGAAGATTAGGGCAAAATGAATGGGGGAGGGGGCTGTTTTGCTTAATCTGCATAACGAGCAGTATTTCGGAAATGAACTTCCGAAATGGTGTTTTCGGAAATGCATTTCCGAAATAAGACAAATTTTGAAAAAAAAAAGCGCTTTCGGAGATGCATCTCCGAAAACACCTTTTTCTTACATTTCGGAAATGCATTTCTGAAGTCAGGGGTATATGTGGTTTTTCACCAGAGGTGACCTAAAAGGTTGGGAGGTGGGCAAAGAATTTTCCAAAGACTTTCTAAATAACGATTCTAAAATAAATTCACGTATGAATAATAATTTCTAGGAATAATGCTTAGTTTATAGTCACAAACAATTGTTGGATCATTGTACATATTAATTGAGCGAGGAATCGTGAGTTAATAAGTATGAAAGATCTCATGTTACTTGAGAATGAGAAAGTATATAATTGATTATATTAGAGGAATAATTAGTGAAATCTAATTCAAATATGTTTTATATGTGAGTTTATCTTGTTTTAATATATTTCATAGTTTATGCAACAAAAGTTTTACAATGGTAACTTACACTTATAAAAATAACTAAATTAAAAAAAATACCCAAAATCCTTGGATGTGATAAAAGAAATATGTGTATACCACTAAGAACTATGTAACCTTTTATATTCTATATTAGTAAATTATTTCATGGCGAATCTCAACCTATGCAACTTAATAAGCTACAATGGTGTTGCTACAACTTGGTCTAATAGTAACCTAAATAAAAAGTATATGTCATCTAGACTTAAAATATTTGTAGTTAACGTAAAATCAACAAAAAAATATCATACTCATTCTAATCTCCATTTACTTTTGTATGTTTCTTATCATTGTACTATTTTTTAAAACTTTGATCTTAACAATGTTTGCATGAACAACAGATCTCAATCAACAATGTTAAAAAAACTTTAAAAAACATTGGATTCAAGATTATAAAAGTGACAACATAGTGAAAAACAAGTGAACAACTAGTATAGGAGACAATAAAACTAAACTTTGTGGGATTCTAAACAATCTCCACGATTGGGGATAAAAAAAATGGAAAATTGATGAAATATAAGAAAAAAATTAATAAGATATGTTAAAGCTTCAGAATTTGAGACATACCGATCACATTATACACAAAATTAAAAATAAAGAAAGTGATTTGGATGTGACTCTAAGTTGAGAAGAATTGAGGTGGAGCTAGAGCGCTAAATATCAATGGCTTTAACATAGAGATAAAAGTACAAAATATTTGCACCAAAAAACTACTCAAAGAAAGAAAGAAAAAATTGGTTTAACTCCTTCATTGACTCAAATGGAAAGACCAAAAGTGAACGAGTGATATTCACAAAGTTCTCTTATATTACTTTTAAGATATTCTCATACCACTTCACAATTTATTATTACTCATTGATCTCATTTCTCGTGATCTCTAGTCTTTTAGGCCAGGTTACCATTATGAGTGATTCATTGATACAGTGAAAATAGTTTCATCCTTTTGGATCTGTTTTGGATTTTCTTTCTAGCTAATCATTTTGTCAAAAGGTGAACTAAGTTTTCATCAGTGCCTACAGAATCCACTCTAACAACTCTTTTAGAGAGAAACTCTCGAACAATGTTGAGCATATGACGGTCTTGTCATCTATTACCGTTATAGTAATAGTTCTTAATTTTTTCAAATTGATTTTTTCACAGGGGAATCTTTGCTAGCAATCAACTCAACCAGCTCGCTTTTTCATTAGCGAATGCAAGAGCTGTCATTTTTTATTCCATAGTGAATTGAGTGGGATTTTTTTTGTTTCTTATATTTCTAACAGACTCTCCTCCGACTATGGAGAAGATGTAACTACTAATTTTCTTTGTAATCATCTAACAAGGTGTTCAAATCAACATCATTATACTCTTCAACAAGCAGCGGAGAATTTTTTATAATATTCACAACCCTCTTAAAGTACCTCGAGACATTTTCAATAACATAACAATGCTCTATATTGGGTTTATTTATAAACATGCACAACGATCCTGCAACACAAGTAATGTCAAGTCTAATATAGCCAAGACATACATGAAGTTGTCAAAAATGCTCGTATATTCAAATTTCCTTACTCTATCACCAATATTTTTGAAAAGTTTAACACTTAGATCAAGTGTTTTACACTTAAAATATTTATAATGCATGTTTTTGAAAGAAAAAAAATTATTCGATACACACAATCAAACATATAATGCATTATCAGGGCCGACCCTGGGCCAGGGCAAGCAGGCCCACGACCCAGGGCCTTAAAAAAGGACCTCAAAATTTGAGTTTATGGGCTTTGCAAATTTATTTGAAATATACTAAATACGTACATTGCATAGACTAAACAAAAGCAGCGCTTGGCCGAGTGGTTTGAATGGATTTTGAAGTAATCTCCTCTGGAATGATCAGGGTTCAATTTCCATGTAAGGTATTTTTGGAATATAATTGTTTTATTTATGTAAGGTATTTTTGGAATATAATTGTTTTATTTTCATTATTGGTAATAAAGATTTCAAGCTTGTTTTAAAAGTACAAATTAATCTATGAATTATTTAAAATTATCTTGTAGAAATTTAGGATCCCTATAAATAATAAATAAAGTGTAGTTTATTTTAATTTTTTTTTAATATTTTATTATTTTGTTATAAGTGTTTTAATTTTTAAAATATCACTTAAATTTAATGTAATTTTAAATAAATTTGTTAGAAAAGATTATTTTTTAAAATATCATTGTATAAAATTATATGATTTTGATTATAATTATGAGATTTTGATTATATGAAATTTTTTAATAATATATGTTTAAATAATTAGATGTTAAAACTATTTTTTCAATTCATAAAAAACAATTGAAAATAATTTCTAATATTTTTTTAAAAAATCTCATAAAATCAAAATTCAAAGTTAGTTGTTTAGTTTTTTATTAGTGGTCCATTTTTATTATTGTCTTATACCTCTAAAAAGTCAAGACCGACCCTATGTATTATGCATGTTTTTGACAAATATTTTAACATTAAATAAATTAATGTAATAAATATTATATTTTCTTTAAAAAAATTGAATTTCTCAAGTGACGTCCCTGCCCCATTTTTTTGGGACTTCGATTAAAGAAATTCTGCAGTCAAACCATCATAATCATTATTGGTAAGTCATTGAATTAAATTTTAAGGACTCAAATTGATAAAAAAATAAATAAAAATATAATAACTTAATAATTAAAATGAATGATTAGGATATGCAATGCATGGAATCCATTTTCCATTTTGAAAAAATCCAATGACATTTAGCTGCCAAAGCGCTTCTTTTAATAAACAAGGGACATTTTAAATTAAGTTATTTGGACTTATAAAAATTCTTATGTGAACCCAACTATAATATATGGATTTACAAACAATCAATCATTTTTTTTATTAATTAAAAAAAGTGAATTCTTATTTATCCAATTTAAAAAATTGGATAAAGTTACCTTCAATGTAAAATATCTTGAAAACAACAAACAATTGTATTATTTTATAATTAATTAAATGAGTTAAAATTAAATGTAACCTTGTGATTGGTTGAAGGTACACTACCCAACTTTTTGTGATGGGTAGAGAAGTTATCCCTATTAAAAAATTAAAATAAAATTTTCTCTCTCCTCCATTAAACCAACCACCCTATAATAACAATTAAAAACGAAATTAAATTTTTAACAAATGTCAATTTTCTCATTTTTATTTCTCTATAATTAATTATAATTAGAGTTTAAATGGACACTTTCGTATCTGTTTTATTTTAATGTGCAAATGCATTAAAATATAAATGAATTTTTTAATTTAAAATTATTTGTGTGATAAACTTTGTGATTTAAATTTAATTTTAATTAATAAAATTGGGTGGAAAATTTTTATAGGAAGAAATTATAAGATTATAATTTAGTATGATATACGGTTGAACAAAATTTTGTGCAATTTTTTTTAGGATGAATTTGAATATATTTTTTTTATTATATAGGGCATATGCATAAATCCATGTAATGTAATTTTACTCCAAGAAAAGAAACATTATTCAGTTGCCTGATTCCTAGATTTTGGGTGAACTCGTTACAGTTTCTCTCCTCTTCATTTGTTCTATTTAATCTAACACCTATGATGTACACCGTATCAAATACAACCTGCAATGTGTTAATGGTTGTGTGTGGAACCAAATAAAAAATAAATATTAAATATTTTTTAAAAACAAAACCGTATCATTATACGGTGTGGGTGTTATTTTCAGTGTAAAGATAACATTTCTGTTTCTTAATACTTTGGACCAAACCCATGCACTGTTCATATTAAACAAATACCCCGTTAATCACTGGTTTCTAAAAAAACCACAAGTGTTCATGACTTTTTTTGGAGAAAATATCATAGTTTAACTCAATTGGCAAATGATATTTATTTCGTTGGCAAACGGACTTGTCCGTTTCGTTTAAGTCTATTTCGTTTAAGTCTATTTCGTTTAAGTCTATTTCGTTTAATGGCAAACTACTTTTTAAAGTTTAAAAATTATAAAAATTTATGTTAATATTTGTCCCTGTGAAAGTCTGCAAAAAATAAGGTGGAGCAGAGCGGATATATTAGAGGAAACAGAGGGTGTGGATCGAAAAATCTTGTTCCACCCTCCAAAATAGTACAGACAAAATAGACATATTCAATAGACTGGACCTATTTTGCCAACCTATACACTAAAAAATTTGTTTTGAGTTTGAACATAATCTGACGGTTGTGCCCATGAGTTTTTAATGATTATTGAAACTTCGTTTTCATATGCATAAAAAAATTGATCAAATAAAATATATAACTTTTTTAATCAACCCAAAAACAACTTCATTCTTAATAAGTCCATCTTTTAAGAAAGTTCAGTTAATAGCAGTGCAGTAATATTATATTATAGAAGCGTGTATTCAAATCCACAACTTCACCATTAAACTACTTAGCCCAAAAAAAACAACCCCATAATCATAAAAAGAAATCAAGTTTTATTTATAAGCTTGCAAAACATACAAGTAGAAGGTAGATGAGATGAGAAGAGGATAACAAGAAATATTTGATTGTAAACCAACTCATAATAATAGCTAGGAAAATTTTAAAATTTCTTATACATATTTATTAATCAGTCCTAGCCTCCACCATCTCCACCACCAGATTCACCACCATGAGCACTTCCATCTTGACTCATCAAAGACACATGAGCTGCCGTCGCCACAGCAGCAGCCACTCCCCCTGCATCATTGCTATGAACATTGGTGCTGCCGGCTCCATCAGCAGCAGCATGAGTTGTTGAAACATACCCTTCATTTTTTCTTCCCTTGTGACGACTAGGCTTGTCATTGGAGGAGAGTTTCTCAAAATCTTCCACCTCGTTTTTCTTACTCTTGTGGTTGTTCCCTCTAAGACAGAAAAATATGGTTTTGATTTTCATGGTTGGAGAAAAGAAAATAAGACATATTGCCAGCTTACCTTTGCTCACTCTTTTATAACTAAGCCATGGCTTTGCTTAGGTCCTCCAATAATTGTTTTTTTTTTTAAGGTTCAATAATTGTTTTATGGTTTTGCTTTTCATAATGGAATAATCACCGGACTAATTGGCATTGATTGATTTGGCCTTTATCCATTATGAGTTTATTGTATGAGTCTATTTTTTATCCAAAAATAAAACTGTTAAATTTAACTACCAAGAAAACTCTTAATTTGAAGTTAATGATAAGTGTCTTACGTAAAGGACAAAATTACGATACACTTTAACGAAAAGTACAGATATAGGTTTATTTAAAATAAATCTAACTATTGCTTTTAAGTTCTTTTTTCTATTCATGGGTTCCTCCAAAAGCTTTAGAGAGATTCGACGACTGTTTAAAACGAGCTAGGTAAAAAATTCTGGTCAGATTTCTTAACTCATGTGAAATTGTGAACCAGTATAAATGATGGCATTGAAGATTGGAATCACGAATCATATCTTGATTGAGGTCACTTTCTGATTGATTGTGTTGGGCTGTAATGTGAAACATCCTATTCAGGAAAGGTTGTTTCATATAATCCAAGTTACAGAGTGTAAAGCGTTTAGACAGCACATTTAACACAAATGAAGCTTTCACTTTATATAGTTTCTTTTACACCATGATGATGCGAGGGAAATAAGGAGAGTCATTGTCCTTTGGAATTTCTTTTCATTAGAGCATATTTTCTGATATTAAACTAGAAGGTAATTCCTTAAAATATCAAACTTCCAAAGACCACTTTGTTATGCAACCTATAAAGATGATACACATCAACCAGAAAAAAAAAAAGGTTTAATTACAACTCTTTCAATCTATGTTTGGTTTATACAAAACTATCATCGAAATATACTCACCCGATTGATAATGTTTGTTCTTTACATATTAATATAGTTTAAAGAATGATACATTTTACAAATTCATGTATATGTAACATATGGTCTCTCGTGCCAAATATTACCAGAGTTCTCATTTCCATTTCCATCATCGCCAGTTACGGAACAGTCCTGTTTCGTTTTTAGGAAACTGATATGAATAATGGGTGCTACAAACTCCATTAAATTGGAAATTCATGTAATCAGTTGGGGCTTCAGTCACCAGAGTATCATCAACAAACTGCCCATCACTTTCATCGTACAGACAATGAGTTGTCTTGTTTCATTTGTATGAGACCGTTTTCAATATTGCGCAGCACTGGCTTATAACTGCAATATTGTAGATTGCATTAATAAAGGAGCATTATATCCAAGAAACTTAGGGTCAGAATGAATAAATGATGTGCGCCAGATAGAGTGAAAAAAATAGAGGGTCTTACAAGCGTGCAAGACCATCATATGCTTGTTTGACTTGTTCAAGTTGCGCAGAGAGTTGCATGACTTCTGCCGTTAGTGTCTCTGCTCTGCTCATTTCCTTTACAAGTTGGCCCTGCCAAGCAATCAAATGGGTGTAGAATAAGGAACAGAAACAGATGAAAGCTGTCAACGTTTTGAGAACAGATGGACCTCAATGAAGTTTCTCAGAAGACAATGCAAAAAATTATAGTTCGACAATTAATTGCAGAGTCAATTTTCGACCCCAAGAACACCCCGCAAGGGGACAACATGAATTGACAACAAAGAACAGACATGTTATAACTTATAAGTAGGGTAAGTATATAACCTTCAGAGATGCCACCTCTCCAATAGATGTTGAGGAATCAGTCTCATGTACCCCATTCTTAAATGAGTCTGGTAAGCCATTAGCCTGTTCCACTCGCAATTTTTCTAGAATCCCGCGCAGCTCTTCATTTTGCTTAAGACACTCCATCACCTGCAGAATCACCAGTCAACACAGTAATAGAAACAAAATTCTTCAGTCTAGAACTATCATATTTGTTATAATGTATACATTCAGAAGGAAATCTTCAACACTGCATAAATAGATAAAGAACTGACGGCATTAAAATTTACCCCACAGTGATATCAATCTTAGGCAAAACAGAATGCAGGAAAAAATACACATGCAAGAGAAAACCACCTCTCAGTATAACACTTCACATAAAATCGCTTCACCAGCAAGCCATAATAATATAGGAGAATATGACAGACACTAATAAAACCAAAAAGAGGGTGTCATATCTCATATCAACCAGCGTATTAATTTGTCAAGTGAGGCAATATTTTACAAAACATACAATTACAAGGATATTCATCTCTGACAAAACACATTATTTGGAGCCTTTGAATTTTAGTGAAAGATATTCATCTCCAACAAAGCATACAGTAGTAAACCTAGATTTCATTTATTTAAGAGCCATTGAACTATAGTTCCCAGATAAATCAACCACAACACTAAATTCTTAGACGAAATTTGTTCACTGAATTTCACTAGTCAAAAGATGCAGAGACTCTTGAGCCTTGATCTCGAAAAGAAAAATGATAGGAATCGATATTTTTCTATTAAACAAGTAGGCAAGGATTTCCCTATTTAGAAGTCTAGTCAAATAAAATATTAAACCATGGGTGTATTGATAAGACTCCTGATATTAGCTGTTACCTGGCTTTCCCATCTTGCTGCTGCTCCAATTGCCTCTTGATGTGAATTTGAGAGATTAGAATTTTCCTCAAAAAGCCTCTCTATCTCTGTAGATTGATAATCAATCTTCCAACAAGATGGCAAACCAACCACTCTATCAGATGGAATATACAGAAAAGTAAAACATAAAATTTAGATATTAAGAATTTACCTCCATTAGAAGTTTCTGCCTGCTGCTCTCCAATCTTTCTACAGCTAACGCCATATCATGCAACTGCTTATCAAGTTTCTGCTTGTCCTCCTGAGATTTAGCAAAAGGTTGACCGTTAAACAAAAACATAATAGACTGAAAATAGAGTTGGGGGTAACAATAGGTCATTCATCATCAGCTGCCAAAACACCCATGATAGATAACAAGAAACTAAGGTCATGCTTAAAGTAGCATATTTAAAAGAGATTGAAACTATGAACAAAAATAATTCAGATTTTCTTGATATATAAAAAATATTGGGACGGTTGTCAAAAAATGGGCAGCTCATGTATCTAGTCCAAACAAGTTTGGTGAGTACTACATCCTTAAAGAAGATTGAATGAGATCTCCCCCGCAATTGTCCGGTCACTAAAATTCCTTCTTCCAAGTTAACTTCAATTTGACTCACCTCTGTTATTTTCCACTTACTTAAAGTTTCAAAATACCCATATATGGGTCAGATACATTGATTATCCAATGAATCTAAAAAGTAAAGTTTTTCTTATATTAAGGACCAGAGGGAGTAAGACTTAAGTGGCAACAACAACAACATTTAAACCTTATCTTTCTAAGTGGAGTGGACTACACGGATCAAACTAAGTCATAGTATTCTAATATCGAGATCTTTTTAAATAGTTACTTCTATAGTTTTTCTAATTTCTCCTCTACCTCTAGCCGTTTGACCACCTCCATTTGATCTACTCTTTGCTACCCCAACTCTCTCTAATATCGTCATTGATAATCATATCTCGTCTAATCTTACCACACATCCAACGCGACATCCCCATCTCTGCTACACTTAGTTTATTTCTGTGTCGGTTCTTACCGTTGTCCGATATAATTTTCCCTTCAGACGGAGCGGTACTTTCGCATCATATAAAACACCTGAGACCCTCCTCTATTTCAACCAACCAACTTGAATTCGATGGTCTTCTATTTTTTCTTAGTTTTGTACTATGGGCATAAGATATTTCAACCATGTAACTTGTGGTATGATATGATCTTCAACTCTCACTTCTAAGCTAGAAATAGCTTTGCCTTTTCCTAAATACTCCGCCTTACTTCTGCTCGGGAGAAAGTCATATGCTTCTAAGACCCATCTCCAACCTCCCAATAAATTCCTCTCTCGCCTCTCCAAGTAAGACTATCATTTGCAGAAAACATACATCTCAGTGCTAGCTCTTGAATGTGTTCCCTAAGTACATCTAAAACTAAAGTGAAAAGGTAGAGGCTTCAAGTTGAATCTCGGTGCAATCCTATTTAACATATAAGAGCATGACAAAATATTAAAATAGTAAAAAGTGAGATGTCGGATGAAGAATAAGCCATGTGGAACATTGAAAAGAAGAGTAGATTTAAAAAAATCATCATAATCAAGAGTGAGGACTCAAAGGGGCCCAATATGCTAATACCTAAACAGTGACTTAAATTAACCAGTAATGCAATTTTTTTGGCATGATTGATCAGCTAACAGACATTAAATATTGAAAATTCATTAAATCAAAGAAGTTTTCCTCACCAAAGTGAATGCCTTGTGAGTTGCTTTATCTGAGATTTCTGCGAGAGCAAAACCCATGGTCAATTCAATGTTATAGTGCACCAATACATCAAGAAGGAATATCAAGTCAAATGCAATGATAATTAGAACCAAATAATAATTTAATAGATGTCCTTGCTAAATAATGGATTGGAGACCCTGTGTATCATGAAGATTTTATGGCACAAATCGCCAAATCAGTAGATGTGAAACTATATTATTTGAAGTCAGAGAGAAGACAACAGGGACCATTTATTAGTTTGAAAAGCAGAATGCTTCCACCAAAGAAGAATTTGAACTTTATGGCCATGTCATTTGCGATCGAAGGATGGCATAGTGCATCCAAAGAGAGCCATGACTTACATTACTGACTGCTAGCATGCTTTGATTCAATAAGCTATTAGAAATTTAATATAGTATGGCCAAAAGTTTTTATGAACAGCACCTGCAGCCTCTCTAGACATGGAGTTTAGTTTTTCTTCCAACTCCTGCTTTTCAGACATCAATGATGCAATACGGCTTTGCTCTTTTGCTAATTGTTCTTGCCCCTGGTGCCTCATCAGTGACTCACGCTGTAGATTTAAATCACCATTAGACACACACAACAGAAAAATAAATTAAAAATTAAAAAGTCAAAGTGGCAATAACACGATCGTTACTCGCCTGCAGTTCCAATTTTAAACCAGCTAGCTCATTTTCTAATATTTGAAGATGGTGGTCTGGTGGACCAAGAGATGGAATTGTACTGACTGTGTTAGTCATTGATTGTTGCTGAACTGAATTCAATTCTGCTCTCAATGCTGCTGCATCTTCCTCTGCCTAGAGAGAAAGATAGCCAATAAGATTTTGAAGACAAAAAATGGCCTTTCATACATTTTTTTAGCAAAATAAAAATTCCCATACACGATATTGCTCCTCTTCTGCTTCCTTCAGCCGTTTCTTCAGGGTACGAAGCTGTGCTAAAAGATCTTCCTGCACTAACACGTAAGTTACAAAAGGTATTACGAAAGATTCAAAACAAGCTACGGCAAAGAGACATGGATAAAATTGAGTATAATTACTCGTGAAACAACTGCAGCATCTTTTTCCATCGCAACATCCTTGAGAGCTTTTCTGAGAGATGGCACCGTATTTTGCTCCTACAGGATCAAATTGGGTTTTCTAATTAAGTGTTAAAATCATTACAATCTCAATATTGCGGAGTGCAAAGTCATTATGACTAATTAGCAACTGCGCTCTAAGTAATCAAATTTATAACTCAAACTATAAAAACAAAATTCATCTTCAGCCCTTTTTGTTTACCAGTCCATTTAACTTCTTCTGCATTGCATCATTATCAATTTCAATCGTTTGAAGCTGCGACAATAGAGAAACAACAATCAGCCTACCAGTTTATTTTTTGTCAACCTAAAAATAATAAACCAACAAACAACAAATCTGAATCTTCACCTTTAAAGTCATTTTCTTGTTTTCTTCATCCAACTCCGTGTTCTTCTTTTGCAGATCTTTTATTTGAGATATTAGCGAACTAACATCTGACTGTAATAAGAATATACACAATTGAGTTCAAATTTCAGAAAATAGCATCACTCAAAACAAAATCGCTCTACGCAGAATTCAAGTAACAATAAAATAGAAGAATAGATGTTACCTCAGAGAGTCTATTTCCGCTCTCCGACTTGTTAATTGTAGCCATCTCTAAAGGAAAAGGAAAAACAATTTTGATTACAGCAATGTAATGCATAGAAAGATCAATACACAAATGAAAAAGTATATGACATGAGTTTTTCTATTCGCCGATAAAACCAACAAAACTCACCGGAGATGGTCGGAACCTGACTTAGATCTGGTCCGGAAGTGGTTTTAACCAATCTTTCCGCGGCTCTCTTTTGACGAATTTCCTCAAGCTATGAAAGCATTCAATTATACAATTCAATTGAAATCAAATGGTTAGGGAAATAGAGAAATCAAATATACATAAATTGAGCAAAAATTGAGTAAAAATTGAAGATGAAATGGTTGATGTGAAAATTGGGTAAAACGAAAAGTGAGAAATTGGAGAGGTGGAAATGGTAATGCATGAATGTGGAGTGTGAATATAATCGAGAAAGATGGAGAAAGAGGTAGATACCGTTCGTCGACCGAGAGATGCGTGACGAGCCTCCATTGTTACCGACGGGACGGTGATGTTCGTCTGCAAATTCGCTTCGCCGCCCCTTTGGGTTTTTCACCTTTCGAGCCAAGTCCCTTTGAATCTTTGATTTACCCAATATTAATTTGGTTTAATTGCTTTGCGCCCCCTCCTTACTTTTTCAATTTTGTTAGTTTGGTCCTTTTAGACTAGGGATGGCAAACAGACCCAAACCCGTGGGGCCCACCCGCACCCGAACCCGAGTCAACGGGTGAAAACCCGAGTTGATTGGGTTTGGGTTCGGGTTCGGGTACAACCCGATATTTCGGGTGCGGGTTTGGGTAGTGTGAAACCCGCGCCCGAAACCCGAAATCACACCCGAATATATATATATATATATATATATATATTATGGAAAGTTGTAAGAAAATTGTAGGAAAAATATATTTTATGTATTTTGTTGCGGGTTTGGGTTTGGGTGAAAAAACCCGAACCCAGCGGGTGTGGGCGTGGGTGTTATTTTGTCACCCGAATAGCTTTTGGGTTTGGGTTCGGGTTCGGGTGGTAATTTTGGGTGCGGGTTTGGGTACTATAAAACCCGCACCCGCGGGCACCCGTTGCCATCCCTATTTTAGACTCTGTTTGTATTTGTATATTTTAAAATGAAAGAAGTGAAGGGAAATACAATAGAATTGAATGGAGTGGACGGAATTCAAAGTGAAAAGAGATTTATTGTATGAAAATTTCTCAACCAACCCCATAACATTTAGGCGCACCATTGAATTGACAATTTTGTCCTCGTATTTTTGTAGATGGATCTTCAGAAGCACCCATTTTTTTGTTTACGTTTATTTTGTTTCATAGATGCACCTACAGAAGCATTTTATGGATCCATCTACGAAAACAGACAAAAACATAAGCATTTTGAACCATAAAAGACCCCATGCATTTTGAATCATAAAAGATTCATTGATTAATTGATATTACAACGAAATTTCAAACAGAAATTAAGAAAGCTAATAGATCTAAGAAATTACAACGGTTAAATCAATGTCATCTAATTCATGCATCATTTGAATGCAATCGATGTCCCATTTCACTTCAACCCACCAACATTGTGTTTTTCCGGTCGCAAACGAGGTACTTGTTCTAAGCCTCTGGATCCTTTTGATTTCTTCTCCGGGTTCGTACTCCCCCTCTAAAAAAGACATGATAGTCCTCTTGAGTTGGTCGAAGGAATGGATATTCCAAAACTTCGCCGGCACAGGGGATTTAACATGAGAGAAAATGACATGCCCTTCCCTTATGCAATATTCTGGTTCAGGATCGGGACGCTTCATTGATGTTCGGTGACATCCATCTGGCCTAATACGAGTGTAGCGGGGAAAATCTGATATCGAAGCCATGGGATTGACTCGAATCAATATTCCGTTTTGAAATCGCCACCGCGCTTTATTTTTTCAAAGGAAAAGGGAAAAGAACGTAAAACCCAAAGTTTTGTTTTTAAAACAAGAAAGAGAACTCAGGTTCGGGTGTTGATTATATGAGGGGAAGGTTTAAAGCACCCCTCATATCCGTGGTACTCCACGGGAAGCTTTTTGAAAATCTGTGTTGTGTGTGTGCTAAAAAACAGTTTGTTTTATTTTTAAAATAAGCTCGGCAAAGCGTTAAGCTTTGGGCCTACATACCTCCTCGGTGCAATGGAGAAGTCAGAGCTAATGTAGTTCCGCTTTTGGGAAAAAACATTTTAAAAAACGAATAAACACTTTGTTGTCGTTAGAGAGAAATACTCAGCCATTGATTTTGAGCATGAGAACAAACAAGTTCTTTGCATCGCAAATGAAAGAAGGGCGCCAACTCGGATAAAATCAACGAGTATGCCACTAGCTCTCTCACGCGGAAAAGATCTCGTTATTATCAATCAATTTCAACATCGTGGGGTATAACCACTCGTTTCGACAATTAACGGTGTCTAAACTTTTGAAGAAAAGCCACTAAGGGCGAAAGATATTTTTAAGAAAAAAGTTTTGAAAATATTTGCAAACATAAGAATATTTTGGAAAAAAGGGAGAAGATTTTGAAAATTTAAGAATGGGAGGAGATGAAGAGGCTAACCTAATGCATAAAATAAAAGCTAAGGAAAGAAACGGTCTAACCGAATAAGAAGCCAACACTTGACATTAAGAGCCAAGGTAGTTTTCCCATCCTTTGGATTTATCAATACCAACACATTAACACTTGGGGATCCAGATGAACTTATTGTCTTAGCACCATTTTTCATTAAGCACATTAAGATTCTGACGAAAATTGGGCAGAGTAACGGCTGTTTTCGGGTAAAATCCTTATATCAATGCCTTGGAATTAACCATCAAGGGCTTTCAAGGAAATACCTGCACACATAAACATACAACAGAACAATGCCAGACAGACAGAACAATCACAGGATAGTAATAGAATGAGTCCAGAGGTACTAGGTCCATAAGTCTGAATCTCCAAAGCGCTAGGGATAGTAACTGATAGTCCAAAGAGAGCCTTATGTATTTTTTAGATTTTGGTTATTTATTAGTGTTTTAGCGAAAAAAATAAAGTATGGTCCAAGTGGACAAAAGAAAAATAACAGAAGCATAAACATA
The DNA here is from genome assembly GCF_029867415.1 of Vicia villosa. Taxonomy (NCBI): domain Eukaryota; kingdom Viridiplantae; phylum Streptophyta; class Magnoliopsida; order Fabales; family Fabaceae; genus Vicia; species Vicia villosa. Next base: position 218,834,191 of record NC_081181.1, read on the forward strand.
TGTCCAAGTGGACAAAGAGAAAATGACGGAAAGTAAATATGATGAAATGATAAAGTAAAGCGATAAAGCGAGAAATATAAAGAGCGGTAATATAAAGAGCGGTATAGTAAAGGTGCGGAAATTAAAGTTAGTTGTTAAGTGTTAAAGATAACCATCTTGAAACTTGTCAAGTATGTTATCAAAGTTAGTAGGAAGATCTATGGTGAGTGAATGATGTACTCGGATTTAAATTCAATGGGGTTTATCAGAAGCTTGATAAAATCATAGCGACTACACGATAAAAAACCTCCACAAGTCTTAAATCAACCGCATACAATTCTCTTCCATATTTGATCTTTTTATTCGGGACACGAAATATTGCGCTATGTTAAGCAGATCGCCAAGTGATTTATGTAGAAATCACCCTACAACAAGGCCGGTCAAAACTTTATGTGCTAATGCATGCGAGAAGAACGATATGTAGATCGCCTTCCGAAAGCAATACCGCACGAAAAGAAAATAGGTAACGATCTAGTCTTTACTAAGAATCCATAAGAATTCTCAAAGTATTAAGACTTTCATCGATCAAAAGAAAAAAGGAGAAGGAGAAGATAAAATGCATAAAGATAATCAACTCACACTATCATTAATATCATTCATCTAATATTATGGATTTGGTTCTTTCAAACCTATCAACATCCTAGATCCAATGATATTAATGAAATGGAGGAAGAAGAATAAAATTCACAAAAGATAATCAACTCACACTATCATTAATATCATTCATCTAATATTATGGATTAGGTCATTTCAAACCTATCAACATCCTAGATCCAATGATATTAATGAAGTGGAGGAAGTAAGAAGCCAAAACAAGCATAAAAAAGGCAAAAAACACATTCTGCCAGCAGGAAATCGATTTACCTCTGTAGGAAATCGATTTCCTGAGTCCAGAGTTCAAATTTTTGAAAAAAAATAAGGTGGAAATCGATTTCCTACAGAGGGAAATCGATTTCCTGCACGCAGCATTCAAAAAATCAGCATTAGGAGGCATAAAACTTGACTTAAGCAAACATACAAACACCTTATGATCACATATCCATTGGAGCACGAATTTTCCATCAAATCACCATCAAATAGCACCAATATAGCATCAAAGATGCATTGAACACAAGCAACAAAGATCTACATCTTAGAATTGAGAAATTTACCAATTCTTGAATTAAAGTGTTGAAGTAGCTTCAAAAACAAGCACAAAGTGTAGATCCTTCAAGTATGGAGATGAACAATCAAAGAAAAGAGTGAAATGTAGGAGGCTTAGTTCAAAATTAGCAAGATTCAATGTGAACCTTACTAATCTTATGAAAATGAACTTTGGGTGAGGGTTTTGGAAAGGGTGAGAAATGAATTTGCAAGCAATTTTTTGGCTCTCCAAGCTTGAGAAATGAATTTGCAAGAACTTTTTTGGCTATCAAAAGCTTGAGAAATGAGAGAGTAGAAGGCTCTATTTATAGAATTGGAGCAAGAGTAGTGGCAAATTGGTCTTTTTGTGTTTGGTGATTAACTTGTGTTTAATTGGTGATTAAAGTGGCAATTAAATGGTAAAAATGGTAAAATGAGGTTAAAGAGGGTTTAATGAATGAGTTAATTTTGATGAGGTAGAAAATTGGTAAAATGATCAAATAAAAAGGTGCCAAAATGATGTCAAGCTTCCCTCTTATATTTTTTTGAATTTTGCGCACAGGAAATCGATTTCCTGCAGGGGTAAATCGATTTCCATCTTCAAATTTTCAAAAAACTGTTTTCTTGCACTGTTTTGATTTTTGCCCGATCTTTCACTTGTAAAATATAAACAAAAGAGACAAAACATATATTTTTGATTTTTGGTTAGTATAAACAAATTAAAGAAAATTAGGTGCTTGATAGTTTCCCTCAAAGACGAAGCGAACATAACACCGAAAAATGAAATCTCAAGATTGTGATCTTGATTAATGATTGAGATGCAAATGATGTATGATCTCAGGGTCAAAAATTGGGGTATGACAGATGCCCCTATTTAAGTTTCTTCTATCCGGAGATGTGAGGGTTAAAATCCTCAGCTCGACGTAATTGAAGAGACTTAAATACAAAACACACAATTTTTGAACCTAAGGTATGATGTGATGCTAATGGATGCATCAAGTATGATTATGGAATAGATAGGAGTATAACACCACTGGGGAGATAAGAAAGGATTCCACTGGGGTAAAAGGTATACGTCATCTAGGAATAGAATCGGACTTCACAAAAGAAAGAAACTCTCGACAGAAGCTTTCAAGATAAAACATGATTGAACTTCGAGAAGAGAATATCTGAGGCCTACATGAATGTGGCTACATCAAAATGAATATCAAGGTAAAACATGATTGGACAACATCAAATGACAACCAAGGTAAAACGTGATTGGATATCGTCAAAGGACAATCAAGGTAAAACATGATTGGATAATCATCAACGGACAATCAAGGTAAAACATGATTAGATGATCATCACAGGTCCATCAAGGTAAAACATGATTGGATGTCATTAAGGGATAATCAAGGTAAAACATGATTGGATAACATCAAATGACAATCAAGGTAAAACATGATTGAAAAATACCAAATGACAATCAAGGTAAAACATGATTAGGTAACACCAAGGTCAATCAAGGTAAAGCATGATTTGAACTTTGGGAAGAATGTATCAGAGACGTTCAAGATAAAGCATGGACGAAGCAACATCAAATGACAACCAAGATAAAACATGATTGAAGGTAACCAAGATAAAACACGGTCGAAAGTGATCAGGATAAAGCATGATTAGAGACAATCAAGATAAAACATGATTGAAGGGAGACAAGATAAAACATGGTGTAAGTGATCAGGATAAAGCATGATCAAAGACAATCAAGATAAGACATGATTGAAGGGAACCAAGATAAAGCATGGTGTAAATATTTCAGGAATGATACTAAAAGAAGAAAAGATACATCTAGGAATAACACTAGACGGACAAGACAAACAAGCATCTGCTTTGGATAGGTGCCAAGTAAGTTGGACTTTGATCTCAAGGTGAAGATGTTGATAGCAACAAGACCTCGAAAAATGCAAATGAGTATGAAATTTGCTTCAATGCATGATGTTGAATTTTTCTATGCATGATATATGATTAATGCAATGCAATTGTTTGTTACAACTGAGGGAGACTCTTTTGTGAGGCATGATAGGAACTCGATTCCTCAACACGGGAACTCTGCCAATTCTGCTTACGAAGAAGATGCTTGGACATACTTCTATTACACTGGTAACTGTATCAAAACGATGATCCTTTGAGAAAGGCTGATAAAACTGCTTGGGGATTGCTGAAGAAGATTGCCCCTGATTCACTAATTGTTGCAAGTTAACCGATCATGGCTTCAGTTCTTGAAATGCATGTTGGGATGGCTTGCCCCAGTACAAGTATTGAAAGGATATTCTGATCAACAAATCTTGACTGAACATCTGAACAACAGGATCTTGAAGTAACGTGCCCCTGATAGGATCACTGATCAAGTTTCTCGACTGTTTGAACTTCCTGAAAGGTGAATGCTTACTTGCAAATAAAATGTTCATTCAAGAATGGTAATTTTAATGCAATGCTCAAAGAATATTTTTGAAATCAAAATCATTTTTGGAAAGATGTTATTGATGTAAAGCAAATGGAATCACTGGTCAAAACATAAAGGTTAAGACATTCAAAGTGAAAGATAAAGCAAAGATATGATATCAAAGCAAATGATTGGAAAATCTCATGGGAGTCAGCTTACGCAACCTTGTTGTAGTATGCTTTCAAACAAACCTTGCCTCAATTAGGTCTTTTAAAGGTTGTAACGTGGCCAGGTTCACGGTTTAAGAAACAAAGGATATAAGGCTCAAAATTTGATTGTACCCACCCCCTTCGTGATGATCTCCAGTCCTAAAACTCAGTTAATTCAACTTATGCATTCAGGTTCCAAGAGACTTCTGGAATTGCACCTTTGATAATGATGATAGTTCACAAGCAAAGAGAACTTTTGAGATTGCAGTCACTTCTTCCTTTTTGTTGTCACAACATTTTGTTGCTTGAGGAATTTATTGACTTCTCTTTTTTCATCTTTTTCTTTTGATATCCCTACTTTTGCCTGAACTGTTTATTTTGAACTTACAGTCAGCGGGATGCCCTTATTTTTGCCTAAGTCATCATTTTTGGTTTTGACTTAGCAGGCTTTTCTTTGTATACATTTTTTGATACATTTTTTTTTGAAAGATAGTGACTGCCTTGCTTAATGATTAAGATGAACCATCATTGGCTTTTAATTGACATCTCCAACATTTCTTTGATGTATGCGGAGGAAAGCTTGTGATTGAAACACTTGTTGAAAGGTGTATTGAATGATTCTCTTAAAATAGAATGCACAGCCAAATTAACTGAGAACTACCCTGCCCCAGGTTAAAAATGCAGGTTTTTTCATACAGAAAGAAACTCCAACTTCGAAGGCTCAGAGGGGTTGACAAGGGATTAACTTCCTTATTTCTCCAGTGTTTGGGAATTGAAACAATGCTTGTACATCATCAGCAAAGTTTTATTCGAAAGCATACAGTTCAACAACTTGGGTATTTCGTTGTCATCATCCTCCCTCCAATCTTTGCATAAAACACAAGTTTGATAGAGAAAGCAAATGGAAGAAAAAGTTTTTGTAAAAGAAGGTATAAACATAAACACAGTGGATGTTAATGAATTCAAAATATGCAATGCTCATTTCATTAAAATCACCATTCAGAAACAAACAAAGTCTAAAAGTAAACAACACAATAAAGGAAATACAAACAGCACAGAATCAAGGCCTAGTGACTAATCAGCAACAAAGATGAGCTATCTTGTCTGAAACACTTGGCTTTAGGAAAATCGGAGGAATGTTGCATTCTTTCTTCAACAAAACTTGCAGGATTTCCATAATTTGATTCATCTGAATTTTCAACTCGCTGACCTCTGCTCTTAGAAACTCTTGGTCTTGTTGAAGTTCTTCCATACTTTTCAGATACATGCTTCTAGTTCAATGTGTCGAGGAATCAGCTTGACAGATAAGCAAACCACTCTGAAGATGGAGACAGACAAGGATAAGTTTTATGGTGAGTGAATGATGTACTAGGATTTAAATTCAATGGGGTTTATCAGAAGCTTGATAAAATCATAGCGACTACACGATAAAAAACCTCCACAAGTCTTAAATCAACCGCATACAATTCTCTTCAATATTTGATCTTTTTATTCGGGACACGAAATATTGCGCTATGTTAAGCAGATCGCCAAGTGATTTATGTAGAAATCACCCTACAACGAGGCCGGTCAAAACTTTATATGCTAATGCATGCGAGAAGAACGATATGTAGATCGCCTTCCAAAAGCAATACCGCACGAAAAGAAAATAGGTAACGATCTAGTCTTTACTAAGAATCCATAAGAATTCTCAAAGTATTAAGACTTTCATCGATCAAAAGAAAAAAGGAGAAGGAGAAGGAGAAGATAAAATGCATAAAGATAATCAACTCACACTATCATTAATATCATTCATCTAATATTATGGATTTGGTTCTTTCAAACCTATCAACATCCTAGATCCAATGATATTAATGAAATGGAGGAAGAAGAATAAAATTCACAAAAGATAATCAACTCACACTATCATTAATATCATTCATCTAATATTATGGATTAGGTCATTTCAAACCTATCAACATCCTAGATCCAATGATATTAATGAAGTGGAGGAAGTAAGAAGCCAAAACAAGCATAAAAAAGGCAAAAAACACATTCTGCCAGCAGGAAATCGATTTACCTCTGTAGGAAATCGATTTCCTGAGTCCAGAGTTCAAATTTTTGAAAAAAAATAAGGTGGAAATCGATTTCCTACAGAGGGAAATCGATTTCCTGCACGCAGCATTCAAAAAATCAGCATTAGGAGGCATAAAACTTGACTTAAGCAAACATACAAACACCTTATGATCACATATCCATTGGAGCACGAATTTTCCATCAAATCACCATCAAATAGCACCAATATAGCATCAAAGATGCATTTAACACAAGCAACAAAGATCTACATCTTAGAATTGAGAAATTTACCAATTCTTGAATTAAAGTGTTGAAGTAGCTTCAAAAACAAGCACAAAGTGTAGATCCTTCAAGTATGGAGATGAACAATCAAAGAAAAGAGTGAAATGTAGGAGGCTTAGTTCAAAATTAGCAAGATTCAATGTGAACCTTACTAATCTTATGAAAATGAACTTTGGGTGAGGGTTTTGGAAAGGGTGAGAAATGAATTTGCAAGCAATTTTTTGGCTCTCCAAGCTTGAGAAATGAATTTGCAAGAACTTTTTTGGCTATCAAAAGCTTGAGAAATGAGAGAGTAGAAGGCTCTATTTATAGAATTGGAGCAAGAGTAGTGGCAAATTGGTCTTTTTGTGTTTGGTGATTAACTTGTGTTTAATTGGTGATTAAAGTGGCAATTAAATGGTAAAAATGGTAAAATGAGGTTAAAGAGGGTTTAATGAATGAGTTAATTTTGATGAGGTGGAAAATTGGTAAAATGATCAAATAAAAAGGTGCCAAAATGATGTCAAGCTTCCCTCTTATATTTTTTTGAATTTTGCGCACAGGAAATCGATTTCCTGCAGGGGTAAATCGATTTCCATCTTCAAATTTTCAAAAAACTGTTTTCTTGCACTGTTTTGATTTTTGCCCGATCTTTCACCTGTAAAATATAAACAAAAGAGACAAAACATATATTTTTGATTTTTGGTTAGTATAAACAAATTAAAGAAAATTAGGTGCTTGATAGTTTCCCTCAAAGATGAAGCGAACATAACACCGAAAAATGAAATCTCAAGATTGTGATCTTGATTAATGATTGAGATGCAAATGATGTATGATCTCAGGGTCAAAAATTGGGGTATGACAACGAGACATTTTTGTGTTTGCGTTTAAGGTTTGTGTTTGCGTAATACAAACCTAGAAACCCCTTATTTATAGAAGCCTTTGAAGACTATGGACCACACAAACTTTGTCATAGAAAGTTCCGTAGTTATATCCACGAAAGTGTTTTAAAATTCCACTTACCGTAGATGCATCTACGGTAAACACCCATAATTTTTTAAATTAACACCTTCTGTAGATGCATCTATGGAAGTTTGCCTGTTTGTTTTTGCAGCAGAAGCAATGCAGTAGCTAGCAGTAGATTGCAAATGGAAAAATGTATAAACACATAAAGACATAAAGTAAGACTTGACAAAAAAGGACTATATTGCAATGTTATAGAGTGTATATATTACTCTTTGAAACTACATAAATACATTAAAAGAGCTATCGCCGGCTAAATCTATTGGAGGTTCTAATCTTGACTTTTCGGCATTTGATTCCTTCTCGGTGTTGTTCAACTTTTCAAAATTGTGCATCCTATCCACAAAACGGTCCGGCCGCGTATTGGCAACGTCGGTGTGATAAAGTGCTCATTTCAGTGAAGTAGGTGGTATGAGGCATCCCGATTTCAAGTAAACTTGTACAAAATAACGCGATTTAGCGAGCCACCCAACACATATAATACGATCAATTGGATTTGTAGGAGGTGTCGTGCGGAGCGGGAAAAAGGTTTCTGAAAAACCGTAATGCGTCAAGTCAATGTACACGATGTCATATGCGGATGCAATAAGATGTCCCATGTCCGGGAATCTCATCCAATGCGAAACCAGTGTGTAAGTGCCACCCCAAGGAACAAGAGCCTCGTTTACCGATTCAAATTTCATTTCGTCTCCAAATACCCGTGTGTACGAGTCTTTATGGTTCACCAATTCTTTGATAAGATCATGACGGACAAGCTCATGGGCATCCTCTCCCTTACCAAGCAAAGCCGATATGACCCGGAATCCACAATTACAGTCCCCCACCAAACTCCCTTTGATTTGTTGCACCAAAGTTTGAGTCTTTGAGTGATATAAAGTATTGATGAAGTAAGGTTTTTAGGGTGTGGAGTATGTGGTGTTTGAAGAAATGAAACAATGGAGGGAGTGATCATGTTGGTTCAAACTATATCAAACACTTCCGTAGATGCATCTACGGAAGAATGTGGCGCTAAGACCTTTCTGGAGATGCATCTACGGAAAAATCTCTGAGCTGATTTTATGTGTATTTTCTCCCCATATACACTAGTTTATTACGCTTTCGTAGATGCATCTATGGAAGGAATCAAATTTTTTCAAAATATGGGGTGCTTCCAGAGATCCATCTACGAAAGCCGAGGGCAAAAATGAAAATTTTTGTGGTGTGTAAGAGATTCATGAGGTTGGATGAGAAATTTTCTATTATATTATTTAGGAGTTTAGGTTTTTTTTAACCATAGAATAGAACAAACTAGTTTAAATATAATGAATTGAAAATTCTTTTGACTGATATTGAATTGAAATTTTAAAGGACTGTTTTGGCAAAATAAAAATTTTGTAGGTTATATTTGTATTATTGATTTTTAAGACTTTTTTTTTTGAAAAAATTATAATATTTTCTTCAGTTTCGGTTTTAATGAATTTATAATACAATTAGGATTTTAAAGTTATTTATATATCAGATTAGATTGATGAATTTTTAATAAATTAATTAATAAATTCTGAAAATTAAATAAGGAGAACTAAAAACCACGTAAATATTACCAGAGAAATATGTGAAGAGTTACAAAATCTACGACGGAGTGGGGATGTGCTTGCAAGATTAACACTCAAATATTCAAGTCAATGTATAAATGATGACAGAGTATTCAAATTATTTTTTGAACTTGTTATCTAAAATGATGTCATTATTATATATATATATATATATATATATATATATATATATATATATATATATATATATATATATATATATATATATATATATATATATATATATATATATATATATATATATATATATATATATATATATATGGCATATCATATGAGAATGCTATATTTATATGAGAATGTGAGAATGAATCTCAACCATTGGATTTTAAAATAAATGGTGGAGATTATGGGTGAATCTTTTTTTTCTTTCTCCTACATTTTGAAATAAATGATGTAGGAGAGAGAAAAAAAAGATTCACCCATAATCTCCACCATTTATTTTAAAATCCAATGGTTGAGATTCATTCTCACATTCTCATATAAATATAGCATTCTCATATGATATGCCCTTTATATATATATATATATTAATGCTCAGAATTACGTGATTGACATTTATGTTTGGCTAAAATATAGTAGCACCAATATGTAATATGTTGTATAGAACTTACAAATATAAATATGTACAAAACAGGTAGAACAACGAGATGTTTTATGGAATGTTGAGACATGCTCTGTGACAACACGTCTTAGAGATGTCATATGCAGAAACTCATGACATCGCGCCTGCTAAGCTGAAATATGAAGATTCTAGATGTAATCAACAGATGCAGAATATTCTATGGAATATTATGCAAACATATGTGGCGCAGATTTAAAGGTCAAGAGAATCAAGTCAGAATATTGAAGATTATGTAGTGTCTAATTATGGAGACAATTTAGGAAACTTATGACTAAAGACCTTTCTTTTAGCAAAAGTTTTTTGTTGATTTGTAACAGCAAATAAGGTTGTGATTGAAGGCACAAGTCCAGTTGGCAATAAGTTATAAATAGGAAGCTTTGTAACCTAGTTTATCAAGCAAGTCGAGTATTGAAAAGATATAATCATTAGGCTTTGTCAAGGTAGATCACCCGGGTTGTGGGATGGCTGCCATGTTCTTCTCAAAACCTGTAGGTAAGAGAAGTATTCTTCTCACTCGAATCCTGTAGGTAAGAGTTGAGGGATTTGTTTCTTGATCAAAGCTGTTAAGCAAGATCAAGTTGTTTGTCTTGAAGCGTGTCTTCAGTTTCTTAGTTGATGTTATCACTGTTTGTGATTGAAGGGATTTGAGGGGGGCCTCATACCTAGGTGAGTCTTAGGTAGAAGTATAACACGTGTAGTATTAAGTGATTAGATCGTAAACTAGAGGTTTGCTGAGGGTCTATGAATCGATTCTATTTAGTGGACTTGTCCCTGGCTTGGTAGCCCCCAGAGTAGGATTATGAATCCAAAATGGGTAAACAATTCATTGTGTTATTTATTTTCTTCACTGATTTATTAGTTTGTTCAGTAATGGGTGTCATAACATCGAAGACGACATCGGGGATTACTCCCAGAGCTTGTGTGTTTATTGAACCACCCCAGATCAAAACCTGCATGTGATAACTGGGTTATCATTATGCATAAATGGTTCCAGAAAGTTTATGATCTGTTAGCATTCAAGTGTTGAACCAAAATTGAAGATGATCCTATTTTATCAGTGCAGCTTTTCTAACAGACTAGATGTCACGACATCATACATGACATCCGGGTTCTGTAATACCAGAATATAAAAGAGGAATAATTACTTCACTATCTTTCAAATATGAAATGTGGAGGACCTTTAGATTTGCTTAAGTATGAATCCTCTACAATTGAATACACTTTATTCGAGTGGTTATAGAAATGTTTTAGAAGTCGATCAAATACATAGTTGATATGTTTGAACTCGGAGTATTCTATCAAGTAGTCAGATCCGCATAGACATGGCTGGATTATAGTAGAAATGGTTGGTTCAAAAGAATTATATTCTTTAATAATAAATAAGTAATTTTAACTTTATATTCTTATAAATAACATTTTTTTTTCATATATCTGAATCTATATCACGAATTAACAACTTTTTCTATTCATGCTCGGTAACATTTTTTTCATATATTTGTTTTATATCACAAATTAACAAGTTTTTCTATTCCTCCTCTTATATTCAAATAGTGGATTCATAATTATTGCCTTCATAAATAACTAATGTTAAAGAGGGAGATTTGTTGATAAGTTTTTATTAGGGTTGACAATGAATTGAACCAATTCAAAAATAGTTCAAGCCAATTCGATAATTAAATCGTTGAACTAGGTTCGTGAATCAAATGAGTTGAATACGAGTTAAGAATTAAGTTCATTAACTAAATGAGCTGGATTTAAACTATATAGAATTTGGCTTGTTAGGTTTATGAGTCAACTCGATTATATATGGGATGAATTATATTATTTTTAAAATTAGATCTAATGATTTGCTCCAAATCATAGTCATGTTGAAATTAAACTCAAACCTTTGAGTAGTTACTTATTGCTACATAATGACAATGAAGGAAACAAGAAAGAAAATTTGGGAAGAAAGGTGAATTAGGGTTTGAAAAATAAGAGGAGGAAGAAGAATATTTCCTGCAGAGTTTCTCTCTGCCCACATACTGTGAAAAACTTATTCACTTTGCTACTGCAAAATTTTGTGAATACAAGTGTATATTAAAAATAGGAGTTAATCCATCTATTTATAATTTCAGGTTTCTTTCTCCCTAAGGCAAAGTTCAAAACACAAAAAGCTTTAAATACCTATTTAGACCCAAGTCGAAATACTGTGTGAAACTAACTGCTTCGCCACTTCGACAGCTAACATAACTCGACACACTACTTGTTTCGACACATCCTTGTTCTGTCGAGCAACATGCTGCTTCGACACAAGGAATTTCAATTTAATGCACCAGCTAATTCATTGTGTCTAAGCTATCTACATTCATCATAACTCTTGGTCTTCTGAACACTTCGACTTGCACTCCTTTCTTCTTGATTTCTGCAATCTGATACTCCGTTCTGCAGTGTTCCAAGTTCATCTTCCCTTTATCTACCCGCTCTCGAAGATAATAGAACCTCATTTTGATGTGCTTGCTTCGACCATGTGCTATCTAGTTTTTTCTAGATTGGTAGCTAACATGTTGTTAATCTTCATGGTGATTGCACCATGATCTTCTGCTGTAATCTCTTTGATGAGATTCACCATCCATATTGCTTGATATGCACAAAGAGAAGCAGCTATGTACTCGGCTTCACATGATGAGAGTTTCACTACTGGTTCTTTTCTCGAACTCCAAGTAACTGGTGCACCACCTAGCATAAACACATAACCAGCTGTGGATTTTTTCGATCCTCAGTATTACTACATCAACTTGAGTCGGTGTAACCCACTAGTTTACATTCTTTTCCTTCATCAGCAGTAGGAAACAGAATATCATAGTCAAGAGTTCCTTTTAGATACCTTAGTATCCTCTTCGTCGATGCTAGATGTGATACCTTTGGCTTATGCATGAATCTACTCACCATACCTACATTGTATGTTAGATCAGGCCTTGAGTGAAAAAGGTATCGTAATGACCTAATCAGTCTTCTGTACTGGGTTGAGTCGACATCATCTTCGTCTAATTCTTTCAACAACTGCAGTCTTGGTTCTACATGTGTCGAAGTCAAGTTGCATTCTTCCATCTCAAATCTCTTGAGAATTTCACTTGCATATCTTTTTTGATGCATCATTAAGCCTCTACTACTCTTGTAGAATTCGATACTAATGAAGTATGAAATGTTGCCCAGATCAGTCATTTCGAATTCATTGCTAAGATCATCTTAGAAGTCTTCGATCTCTTTCTTGCAGCTACTTGTTATCAACAAGTCATCGATATAGAAACATAGTATAAGCAATTCACTCTTGCTTCTTCTTACATATACTCCATGCTCAATTGTGAACTTCACAAATTCCTTCTCCCTGTACACTTTTCTCTCTTTGCCATGTTTCATAAACCCAACTAGTTGTTCAACATAGACTTCTTCATCTAAGGGGCCATTAAAGAATCATTCAAGAATGCATATTTAACATCCATCTAACACATTTTCCAATTGTTCATCTTCGTCAGACCAACAACCAACCTGATTATTTTGATCTAGGCAACAGGTGCAAAAACTTCATCGAAGTCGATTCATTCCTTCTAAAGAAATCCTTTCACCATAAGCCTTGTCTTATATCGAGTCACTTCCCCTTTGGGTTTACACTTCACCCTGTATTCCTACTTCACATCAATTGCCTTTTTTCATTGAGGCAATTCGACAAAGTGACCTAATTATTATCATTTATATTTTTTACTTATCTTAATAAGTTATTTTTTTATAATAAAATTATAATCATCACTATTTTAATCGAAAACTCGATTTTTTCCACGATTTTTATCAATAATTGTTTTTAAACAATAAAAATTATTATTTTGTATATATTTTTAATCAATTAATTATTTGAAAATTAATAATTAGTTTTTAGGTTTGTTAACCTCGATTCATTTATAAACCTTAGAATCCTCTGGTAGGTATTATTCACTAACGCATTTTTAAGCCTTATAAACCTCTTTTGGGTTACAATAAGTTTTCTTAAAATAGCCCTTTAGGGTTTGTAAACTTTTTAGGTTTGTAATCAATTAGGGTTCATTTAATGCACTAACATTTCTCTTCTTTGTGTTCGACTTTTCAGGGTTAATCAAAGATCTTTCAGCCACGCGCCCCGCCATACCAAAAAAAGCTAAGTTTCTATTTAACATCATTTTATTTTTATTCTGCCTTTTGAATTAAAATAGGGTTTGCCTCCATAGTTAATGGATCTGTAATACACTAATCCCTATGATTATCCATTTAATTCTCAGATGATCAGAGTCAATCGAAGGTTCGAGGAAGATCAAGGCTGAAGATGCAAATTAATTACTGCCCTATCTTTTTCTGCCTTTATTTTTCCGTTACCCTATAAGGGTTTTATTGTAATAGGTTTTATATTTCCCCCATCCCCGCAGGTGTTTATTGTAATAGCGTAGGAAATTTTATTTCTGCTTTTATTTTATTTTATTTTAATTGCGTGGTTAGTAATTTAGGGAGTGATAACCATGAATTGAACGTAGATCACCTAATTACAAGATAAATGTCATCGAAGTTAACCACATGATTGTGCACCCACACACCTTTAGGGTAACCCTTCTTGTTGCCTGTTGCCTTATCACTTGCTGCCTTGTTGCCTGAAAATAGTCAAGTCCCTCGATTCCGAGGATACCTAAAGCAAATGTTGCCTTTAAAGTTATTGAAACTCCCTCGAGGTTGCCTTATATAATGATTGTCCCAATTGCTAAGGTATCCTCGCATGATGCCTAAAAATATTAAAGGACTATTATATCCTTCCCTTAGACTACCTGCCCTCTTTATGGCAAGGGACAGTCTTATGGCGAACGATGACCCTTCAACATCCAATTGAAAGACTTCCTGCCCTCTCATGGTATGGATAGACCCTTTCGCCCTGAAAAGCTAAAAGAACAAATTTCTAAACTTAGGGTAGTTGCTATTAATTGCTTGCTCTTTTTCAAATTCAAATTCAAAATTTTTTCCCACTTCTTTTCAAAGAAACTTTTCAAAAAAACTACGCTTATTTACAAGCTAAAATTCTTATTTAAATTTCTATTCATACCCTACTTTTCAAACAAATCAAACATTTTGAAAACAAAGTGAGCTAAGCAATTAAGAGCCCATGGAAAACCATGGATGCAAAGGGTGCCTTACACCTTCCCTTTGCATAAATTACCCCCCGAACTCAGTTTTTTTATTTAAAAGGTTTTTCCTGTTCTTTTAGCCTTTCTGATATTTGGATAAAATAAAAGTCGGTGGCGACTCTTGCTATCCGCAACATTTTAAAAAAGTCAGTTTACCGTATTACATCAGGTAAGTCCATGGTTTTAACTTAAATCATCCATGAATGTGACAAATGATTTGTTACCTCCATTCGAATCCACCTGTATTGGACCACATACATCAGACTATATGACTTCAAGGATTGCCTTCAAATAGCTTCTTGCGTCCTTGCCGAAGTTGTTCTTGTGTCGCTTCGCCTGCACACATTACTCACACACTTCTCTTGGAATGTCGATTTTTGGTAATCATGAAACCATATTTCTTATTTTGAACTCTCTGATGTCATTGAAGTTGAAATGACCTAGTCGATAATGCATATCCATTCATCTTTTCTAGCTGTATTTGTAAGGCACTTGTGCTCCATCATAATTTGTTCAATCTTGAAGGTTATATTATGAGACACGGGAGCCGTCAAAATTAACCTTCCATTTGCATCAATGAGTCTCATCATCCTGTCTTTGATCGATACTTTATAGTTATTTTCGACAAACTGCCATATACTTAGCAAGTTGCTCTTCATGCCTGGTATGTACAACACATTGGAAATTACTAATCTGTTACCATCTTTCCTCATAATCATAACATCTTAAACACCTTCAACCGCTAGAGTATTGTCATTTTCACATTTCGCCATGTTCTTCATTGAGGGTTTTATGTTGACAAATCAATCTTTCCTTCCAGACACGTGTGATGAGCATCCTGAGTCCAAGTATTATTGGTCCTTGAACCTCTCTTCATCTCTTGTTGTGACCATCAGTATAATTTCTTCTTCTTCATGTTTTGCAAATTTTGCATCACTTTCTTGATTTTTATGCTTTTTTGGACAATCACTAGAATAATGATCATACTTCTGACAATTGAAACACTGAGTGTGACTTTTGTCAGGCTTTTTCGACCACCACTTCTCGCAGCACCGCCTCTTTGGTTGATTTGGTAAGAGGGCTTTCTCTAACTCGACTAGCTTCCTTCTTGTTGATTTCGACTAATCGAATTGTTGTAGCCTTCTATATCTTTGTTTCCATTCCAACCTTCTTTACCTTTCTTTTCTTTTCCTGACTGAGCCTGCAAAGCCATATCGCTCTTCGACTCTTTGTTAGGAGTGAATTAGTAGTGTTTTCATGTGTTAAAATAACTACCTTTTGATCTTAAGTTGAACATATCTTGTGAGTTTTAAGGATTTTATGGTTAGAATTGAACTTTAGAGGTTCGATGCTAATTGTAGAGCGACTTGCATCACTCTGGGTGTTATTTGTGCAGATTTTAATGTTGAAAAGTAAAGACGAAGAAACACAAAGGCGTAGAGATCCTGGAGAAGAGAAATCACAAAGAAGAAGGAAGAAGCAGATGCCGAGCCGCGGTGATAAGGGACGAGACGCGCCATCACTTCTGACTTTGGCTCGCGCCTCACCAATCCGTGCCGCGCCGCGGGAGTTGAGTAAAAAGAAATAAAGTTATAAATAGAAGCCATAATCCTCATAAGAGAGAAGAGAGAGAGAGATATTTGGTGAGCGAAATTCAGAGAGCAATCCTATTTCAGAGCAGACAACAACATCCGATGGAGAATTCAACATCAATTGAAGACATTCCCTTGATGAAGATGAATCCCTCTATGAAGCTTTGTGTGTTCTCCATGTCTATGGAGAGCTAAACCCCATTGTGTTGAGTTTAAGGTAGTAGTTAACCTATGAAGATGCAATTACTTCGATTAATTCATGTGAACAATTGTTTAAGTTTTATTATCAATAAAGAATCTTGCTTTTATTTTACATCATTGTTAAACTATCAATCGAGAGATAGGGTTTATACTTTTGCCCTAGGTTCTTATATTGACTTGTTGATTAATACTCAGAGATGAGATTTTGAAGAAGTTTTCATAAATCATCGTGGTTAATTCCCTTTATCTTTATAGTTATTCTGAGAGATCGAATATCATACCGGTAGAGGTGGTTCTAAATTGATCATTAGACATAATATTAGTTTTGAGGATGAATGAAGATAATAACTTAGATAATGTTCACTTGTGGATTAATTGATTATTGCATATGAATAGGTTGATGAACCCTAGAACTCAACATATTCATTCACCATTGTTATTCATTCTTTAAGCTTTTAGTCATTCAATTACTATTTTGTTATTTGCAACTGGAGATTCAAACAATCAAAATCAATAGTTTTCACTACTCATTATAAATTAACTATAGAACGGCAGTAATATTAACCCAGTCTCTGTGGATACGATATTAGAAAATATTTACCCAAAATACTTTCAACACTCGCCTGCAGCTCTTTCAGTCATTCTTTATTCATGATATTCAAGTGTCCCGTGAAGCTCTTATTTTGTCAATTCCGACAAATCTTTCGATTCTTCTATGGCTACCACTATGTGGTCGAACTTAGGAGCCAAAGATCTCAAGATCTTTGTAGCAACTGATCATGATGTCAACACTTCTCCACATACCTTGATTTGATTCACCTGTTTTGTAACCCTAGTAAAAAAATCAGTTATGCTTTCACTTTCCTCTATATGAAGCAATTGATACGTTCTTCTGTGAGTTTGTAACCACATCTCTTTCACCTTTTATGCACCTCCAAAAGACTTTTCAAGAATTTTCCAAGCTTTTTTTCGCAGATTCAACATCACTAAACTTTTTAAAATTATCTGGACTCAAACATTGATGAAATATAAAAAGAGATTTATAATTCCATTTCTTCAATTCTTTGTATGCAGCTTCTTGTTCATCCGTTGCATCTTCTGCTAGCGTTCCTAACCATTCTTTTATTTCTTTCACAAGATCCCAAAGATCTTGACAATACAACACAACCTTCATCTGCTTGCACTAATTCTCATAGTTATCTACTTTCAGAATTAGAAGACTCGTTGAAAAATGCCCATTTAGATGAGTCATTGCCATCGTGATTCCTTGCCAAGAATCGCTAAGTCAGTGCTCTGATACCATATGTTGAAATTAAACTGAAACCTTTGAGTAATTCCTTATCGCTACACAATGACAATGAAGAAAATAAGAAAGAAAGTTTTAGAAGAAAGGTGAATTAATAAGAGGAGGAAGAAGAGTATTTTATGCAGAGTTTCTCTACCTACAAAGTGTGGAAAATTTTATTCACTTTGCAACTGTAAAATTCTGTGAATACAAGCCTAATATCAAAATTAGGGGTTACTCCCTCTATTTATAGTTGCAGGTTGTTTTCTCCCTAAGGCAATGCGCAAAACATAAAAAGCCCAAAATACATATTTTAGACCCAAGTCGAAATACTGTGTGAAGATAATTGCTTCGACACTTCGACAACTAGCACAACTTGATACACTACTTATTTCGACACATCCTTGTTCTGTCGAGTAACATGCTATTTCGACACAAGAAATTATAATTTAACAAGTCTTATATTTTTCTTTTAATCTAATGGTTTTAATTGCTAATTTATATTCTCAATTGAGCAAAATATTTTTTAAAAATACTTATACAAGTAAAATCATAGTCGTATAAATTCCAATCTTATGACTTTTATTTTATTTTTATATTTTTTACTTAAAATATATTTATTTAAAAGATCAAATATATAAAAAGAATAGACTTTAAAAAATAACTTTTAAGTCCGTGAAGCAAACAAGTTGAACCTAATGAGATGAACCTAGCGAACTAAACCAAGTTGTTTGTGAATTTCTAACGAGTCGAGTTTGAGCTGGAAAAAAGTTCGTGACAAACCCAAACCGATATTTGAGCTGAAATAATTTTCACGAATTGAGCCGAACTGAAACAAATTTGACTCGACTCGACTCATTTAATTTCCAATTTTTGATGAACATCCATCATACAAATATTTTTGGAATAAATAAGTGTTGTTCATGCCAACACAACAAGTTATGCTTGTGTCTTACTTAGATATAGAGGTGGTGACTTAAAAATTGTGAAACGCAACTTAAAAATAGCAAATATTCTCTCAATCATATTGCTTGAGGGTTGTTGTTGTCATGATATGAAAAATCTTGTAGATGATATCACACTTTGATACATAGCTAAAAAATTTGTGTTGATTAGAAAATCTAATATCCACTATAAAATCATATTAAAAGTTAAAGTAGAAAATGAATATTTCAAAATTTTAAATTTATGACTTATCTTGAATAACTAAATCTATTTCTTGTGGTTCTTATCACTTCATAGCTTAGAAGTTAGAATTATGAATTTGGCCTTTCCACCTGCTGAAAATGGAAATGAACTCCAAAACAAGGAAATCAAATCCACGCCGTAAACATTTTGCCACATTTACACATTTGACATTTTCTTGGTCCCTAGATAAGATTTAATGATTTCATAATTTTTGAAATCATTTTAAAATGTTCATAATATGTAGATTCACAAAATTACAATTTCCCTTTATAAATTGATTTTATAAAGTTGAAAATTTAATATAAAAATTTGCAATTAGAATGTATAAATTGATTTTATAAAGACAATAAAACCCAACAAAAAATAAAACAGGAAAGATGAGCTTGATACTATTAAGGAAAAAAATTGAAAAAATATTGCTTTCAATTTATGTAGGTTGTTGCACTTTTTTGTATACAAAATGTACAGTCTTGCAGGGTATTAATAAAAAAAACTCAAACTATTAAAACACAGTTATAAACATGAAAGATGGAAAGAAGAAAGGATTGAGAAAATGTAACACTTAACAAAGACTCACATCACAAAGACCATTTTAGAAACAACAAAGACCCGAAGACCTAAGAAGTCAGTTGCATCACCATTCAAATTACTTTTACTCATGTAAAATGCCTCTCAGCCTGAGGAGTATGACATTGTATTGTGTCTGTGGCACAATTAAGTTCAAATTCTTTCAGCCTAAAACTCCTTTCAGCCTGAAGAGTACTAACTTTCCAAATACTCCGACCCTCTATTCTACGAAAATTAGTATCATTTGTTAAAACACTAGTATTACTAATTACAATTAGTGAAATAGTTGATAACTAGATAAAGATATTGTGGGGGTATTTATTGTAATATCATATCATTCATGATTATATGCGATGAAGACAAAACGGATTTGATCTGTAGGATAAATTTGTTTTGTCCGCTATTTTGTGGAGGTGAATTAAGGATTTAGACTTACACCCTTTAATATGTTTGTTTTGACTTGCATCCTAATGGCGATTAACTATCTATGGCATGGATCGAGTATGGATCTCAAGGTAATAACTACAATGTACCTTCAACATCTTATGATTTTGAACTGATGATTGAGTCTACCCAATAACATCTTCCCTCATGGCTTGCCATAGCACAAAAATTGGAAGTTTTTCAGGACACTAGTTAGTGTTTCCCTATGTTGGGATCTTCACGGAGGGTGCTTCATTTGCAGAAGTAGAAAATATTTCGAAAGCCAAAGTGAGTGACCTTGGGAACATGCACGTTAATTTCAAATCTCATAATTGATACATGTTCATTGTGAGACAAAAGTAAGTTTTACAATTATCGTATCCATAAAGATTGGTGGATTCAAAGATTGTTCAACAGGTTTTGCGATCTTAAATATATAATGGTTTTATATTGGTTTTGATGCAAGAAAGTAAATGAGATAAAATGAATGCCAAAAAGTAAAATGAATATTTTAGTGTTAACAGTATGAAAACTTGTTAGGGATAGATTTTGTCATTACGTATTTATTATACGTGTGCATATATCAGTAATATGCTCTTTTACTCTGCTATTAATATTACCACATATTTCTCTCATTCGTATCTCTTGTCATCTTAACACCATGAGATCAACGAATTACCCAATAGTCAATATATCGGTCTATTAACTAATGTAGAGCATTAATTTCCGACATTTATAAAGCAACAAGACACCACACTGATCCTACTATAGTATATATGCAAATATTGAGTCTAATCCTATCTACAAGGATTCGTATCCAATAGATGATTATCTTGGATCTAATAATTACAAGCACATTTTCATGTCATGTCACACCATAAAAAACAAGTTTTAGGTAGCAAAGCTAAAACAAGCATCAAGATTAAAGAGTCGTCAAAAGCATGAGTATAATTACATAGAATGTCATGACCTATTTAGTACATGAATATAATGACTATATGATACAGTTACCAGAGCCACAAATGCCTTCTCTATCTTTTGGTAACATCTTTTTGGTACGACCAATGCTTTTGATATAAAATACACCAAACTTTGACAATATTCTACTTCTCCGGATAAGGAAAACATTGACTGCTTCAGAAGAGACGACCATGTAAAGGAACAAAATTTTCCCGACGATCAATATAGACAAAAGTGGTGAGGTCGATAAAGTATTTTTTTAGAGCAATAATGCATAGTAGCACTCTGGGTCCACTCGAAGCGTGCTTTTTTATTCAGTAACTTGTAGAATGGTAATGCATGTTGGGATGACCTATATATGAATCTTTTAAGGGCAGTGAGCATCCAATTTAATTTCATTACTTCTTTCTTCATTATTGGTGATTCCATCTTGATGACCGTCTTGCACTTAATCAAGTTTGCCTCTATGCCTTTCTTTGTCGAGTAGAAGCCTAATAATTTTAGGGCTCTTACCTTAAAGGTACATTTCTCCTAGTTGAGCCTCATGTTGTGTTGTCATATCTTCCAGAACACACTAGTAAGGTGTTGGTTATGCAACTCCTCATTGTTGGATTTAATGATCATGACATCCTTTTAGATTTCTAAACTTTTACCTATCTCTTCCATGAAAATTTTACTAGCATTCTCATGTACGTTACCATCGCATCTTTCAAGCGTAAAGGCATGAAGTAATATTGATAGTTGGCTCCCTCGATCATGAAGGTTGTCTTGTCTCTGTCTGCCTCATACATAAATATCTGGTTATAGCCAGAGTATGCATCCATGAATAATAACACCTTGTAACAACCGAATTATCCATTAGCCTGTCTCGAGAGTGGGTAGGAATATTTATGGCAAGTTCGAGTGATATTAGTGTAATAGACGTACATTCTCCATTTCCCCAAAGCTTTTTTTACTAACATAACATTAGACAATCATTCAATATACCTTACTTTGAAAATAAATTTGGCATCTATTAGGCATTATAATGTTTTCCTAGTTGCTTTGACCTTCAAGAGATTGTCGCCTCTTTTGTTGAACTGCATAACAGATAGAGGGGTTAATGTTCCATCGATACCAAGCCATATCTAGGTTTATATTGGAATATCGTTAGCAGAAACTGCAAAGAGGTCGTCATTTAATTTAAGGCACTCAATGAGCCTTTCTTTGCCTTAGGCAGTAACTCAACCTCTAAATGAACCAATTGTGTTGGATGATCTCAAATTTGTCGTCCATAATCGATTTTAAGGTCATCACTTTGAACTCTGACGATGGGTTGAGCTCGTCGATTCACAATGTTTCATCTTCTCGCACGTCGAGGTCGATCATGCAGACGACTTGGCATATCTTCTTTTTTATTCTCTCAAACGTGATCACAGTCACGTGGGGGTGGGGGATGAGGGTTCTTCAATACAACTTTACGTATGAGGTGAGCCTCACGCAGATCGATCGAAATGACAAATTGTTTGCCTGAATCGTTGTGATACTTCATCTTCAAATGGACTCAAGAGGCCACTATATCTAATGTCACGAGGTAATCTCCTAGGGATTTTGTTATAGAAGTTTTCACACATGATCATGAGGAAATGTACATTCATAATTCTTTCTTCCTTTCTTTCCCTAAGAGAGGCTAACATCTCGATATTTTCACATGGAATGGTGGATGAATCATTGAAAACTAAAAGATTCATGCCTTCATACGACTTCAAATATCGACTGTGTGACCCTAATCTCATGAATAGTCCAATAGACATCAGACCATAATAGCTCTCGTCATCAATGAGGATTCCTAATTTTGGATGGTTCATTTGGAAGTTATGACTAGTGGAAGTGTTACATTAAGAGCTCCATCCACTTTCTCACTGTCTCAAAACCCTAAATTAGATAAGTCATTTTCACGCCTCTCATTTGCCACTTGTGAATAAAGAGAGCTTCATGGTGGAGGTTATTTCTCAATAGATGATATGCCATCAATTGGATCAACTGAGAGGAAATGGAAAGATTTTGAGGCTGGGAAACTTGTGGTGTTTTTGGTAGCTGGATCGATCGTCATCTTGTTTAAGTAAACTCGTTGTAGTAGTTCATGATTTTTGAATCAGAGAGATCTGATTGTGGAATTGGTAAGAATTAGAAATCGATGACCACAAACGGTGTCATTGTTACGTTAAAGAACTAGAAATGTATGCTGAAATGATGAAATGAAGTTTTGGTATGGTGGAGCGAGCTTCCAGTGCGACAAATAATGGGTGGACTAGCAAAATTAGCACTCTAACTAGGGGTGTTCATTGGTTCGGGGAAATCCGAACCAAGCTGGAATCCAAACCAAACCATTGTGTTTGGGTCAGACATTTTTTTAGTTCGGGTAAAAACCAAACCAAACTAATGAAACTCGATGTTAATTGGTTCGAACAACATATTTATAAAATTCTGCACGCAAGTCTGTCTACCATCTCAAATCAACTATAATTAATTGATATAATTTATATCATCACTATCATGGAAATTAGTATAAAATTTCGACAAGCTTTCATTTGTTCGATTTTAACAAATATCGTTTATATTATTAATAATTATTATAATATTTTAACCTTTTAATAATTTTGATGTCCCCGATTTTTTAGGCACCGGACCGTGGGCATGATTGCCCTGGCCCAAAGTCGGCCCTGCCTTTAACACCTTATTATAACTTTGAACTGATCACTAAACCTCCACATTATTGACCCCTAGCCGACCCGAATTACTACAATACTCCTTTTTATATTTTAGTTAATAACATATTTCTCTTAGTCTCCATATTTTTTTTTTTATCTATCTAGTATACAAATTTTGATAAAGCATTAAAACTTACTTCACTTTAAAGAAAACATAATTTGTGAGAAAAGTATACCTTTAACATCCTATAATTTTGAACTGATAATTGAACCTCCACATTATTAGCCCGTAGTAGGCCTTAAACCATTACTACAACATTCACATTTATACTTTAATTAATACAATATTTCTCTCAGTCTCTATAAAATTTATTTTTCTATCAATATACAATTTTTAATAAAGCATTAAAACTTACTTCACTCCAAAGACAACTTGATTAGACAATAACTAATTTTCTTATCTTAAAATTCATATAATGTTAACAATTGAGATGATAACCATAGCTTTATCAAGTAAAAAGCCCAATCTATATTTTTATTCCTAAGTACTCAACTTTATAGTTATCTTTATACAATGCAATGACATATATATGATCTCTTCATGGTTGAGAAAAACATAGATAACTCTTAGAACTAAAATATTAATATTAATATAATCCACAGTCCACACCACATGCACCCACCAAGGAAAATGAATTGCTTAAACCATACTACTCATATAATAATAATAAAATAAAATAATGGTAGGGGTTGTGACAGTTATAGTTGTTCGCATGTTTAAGGAGGTGCAAGCAAAGTCCAACAAATGACAGCTGACTTGTACTTGTCTCTCTCCACTCCTCCTCCAATCTAACTACCAAACCGAACTCTCTTCATAAAATTAAATTAAAACCTCCCATCACGTCTCACTTGTGTCTTCTTAAATACAAATAAATTTTACTCTCTCATTAATTATTCTCCTCCAATCTACTACACTACCAACAACTGTTTCCAAATCATTACAACCTTAATATAACTATTAACGTTGTTGTTTTATTTATTGTTATGGCTGTTGGAGCACTCGATTCCACCCATGTTCCGATTCTAACCGAAGAAGACAAAGAAGACGATTTCATTACTGAGTTAACTCACCATATGTCTCACTTTATTCTTCAAGAAGAGAACGATTCATTCGATTTCATGAAACCATGGGACTTGACGGTTTCACCGGATTCAACTCTCTGGTCACCGGTGAGTTTTAACCATGGAAGCTCTGAAGGGTCATCATCTCAAGAACCATCACCACCACCAACACCATGTTGGAAGACGACAGCAACAACAACGGCAGCAACAACAACAACCTACGATCATGTCGTTGATGGGTTTGAGAATAATAGTAGTACTATGAAGTCGATTTTGTCACACCGAGCATTGATTCAGGAACAAATCAAAGCGATTGAAGCAATGAAAAAACATGCACAAGAGATTCAGAGTCAGAAGAAAGGTAATAATGGAGTGAACCCGAACCGGGTTCGTCCTCGTCTGCCAAGGCCGGCTCCATTGCAGACCGGTATGCGGGCGGTTTTTATTGGTGGACCCGGTTCGAGAAATGGGACCGGTGTTTTCTTGCCTCGTTCTGGAACCGTTGCTCCTTCGGAATCAAATAAAAAGAAAGGTAATGTTTATTTTTTTATATTATGTTATGTTTTGTATTTTATGGTAAATTCGGTTTGTGTTTTTTAATAGTTGGTTGGTAATGGTTGGTTGCTGAACTTTACCACTTTTAATATTCAAATCAGTTTATGATTTATTGTCTA
Organism: Vicia villosa; assembly: GCF_029867415.1. NCBI lineage: Eukaryota > Viridiplantae > Streptophyta > Magnoliopsida > Fabales > Fabaceae > Vicia > Vicia villosa. The sequence continues at coordinate 218,859,421 of NC_081181.1, forward strand.
TGTAACTCTATTTTTAGCTAAAATATTTTTTTTTCCTTTCTAGGATATTTCTTGTCCCAACTCAAAACTAAATTGTGATAAATATTACCTTAGCTTTTAAGCATTTTCAACTTGATTTTTCTCTAATATCTAGTGTAACATCATGCACACGTTTGAGTCAATGATTTAATGTTTTATTTTCCTGAGAAATAGCTCAACTACGCAGGTGTTTTATTTTTCATTTAGTGAAAAATAGCTCAACTATGCAGAAGTCGATATTGTTAGGTTAGACGTCATCACCAAAATTCGAGCTGATATTCACAAACATTATAGGTGAGAGTTTAAAGTAGTAATACATACCACAAAAGAAAATAGTTACACTTAAATTTTTTTTTTAAAATTAAGTAAAAGATGAAGTAGTTAGATAGTTTGGTGAGAATAATTAAAGATTTGTTGATGTACACCCTTAATTAATATATACTTTATGTCAAAAAATTATGAAGTTGATTTCACATCTTACACCAAATTGATTTGTTTAATGCACGTTTTATGGTTAGGGAAAGGTTGCTCCACTGTCCTTATACCAGCAAGAGTTGTGCAAGCTTTGCAACAACACTTTGACAAAACCGCTGTAATATCTGGAGAACCCAAAGTTGCTGGCTTCCCTCCAATAAGAGGTACTTTATTATTATTATAGAAACACTTCTGCAATATCTCGTTAATTGAATGCAAAAATACGATTAATTCAGTTAAAAATATGGTTAATTCAACTATATAAATAATCATATTTTTTAGCTGAATTAATTATATTTTTGCATGTGATTAATCGTGATATTGCGTGAGCGTAAAAAAAAGTGTATATAAAATATTTTTTCTCTTAAACTATTTTTATGAATATCAATTTGATCTATAATATTTTTATTATTATGATTTTTCAGATCTTGTTGTGAGTGATAAGGAAGGGATGTATTCACTTGAGAATCAACAGTCAACAAAAGCGCCGAAAGATGTCCAAGATGATATGATTCTGCCACAAGAGTGGACATATTGAAGTTAATTCAATACTATAGAGTCACATGCATTTCCAAGTTGCAACACTAAGTCCTCTATTCACACACACACACACGTGATATTGGTAATAAATCATAATCATAATAATCATTATCATTATAATAATAATGGTGATGAAAATAATTTTGTTTTGGCAAAACTTTTTACTAGACTGATAAAATAAACAAATAAAAGGAACTTCTTGCATCAGATTAGATTCATGAATATAAAGAGGGAATCTTTTTTAAGTCGCAATCAGTATGACAAATGTATGTGTCTTGTTTTGTAATTTGCTTCTCTCTTAAGTTGTTTTTTATGGTTTTTATATATAAGTTTGCGTAGCACGTACTCCTGTCTCTAATCGTGACAGGGGCATGTAATATAAAATAAGGAATGAAATCTAGCAGTTTCTTGTATTAATTGCTAAGCAAAAATAATTGCTAGAGTATAGACTTTAGGATGGGGATGTATTTTAAAATCCTTTGCAATGACTTAGCTTGAACAATGAAATAATTGTTGTGTGTTTATGATTGATTATTGCAAAACTACATAAAATAGTAGAAGTTTATTTTTATTTTTAGAAGGACAAACTTAACTGATATCATTAATCAAACAACGTTCAATACAAGGAGGTACATATCTGAAAAAGCTACACCGAGACCAAGAATTAGCCGCCTTAATTAACGTATGGGCAACCGAATTCGCTTGGCGTTTGATGAACTTTACCTCAAAGTTCGGAAATAAAACTAACAAATGCGGAATAGATTTAATAATAAAGCTAAATTCTGAGGAGCCAACATGAAAAGCATAAATAGCCTTAGTGACATTCTGACAAATAGATATATGAATTTTTACTTTACATCTTTACTCAAAACTTTAAAATATTAAATATCTAAATAATAAATTATCTTATTTATATATTGCTTAACATTTATTTTTTATTAAGAGTCTGTTTAGTAAAAATAGCGGTAGAGACTTATAACTTATAGCGTATGGTTGAGACTGATAGCTTATAAGTGTTAGAATTTTTGGGGTCATACATGTAATAAATTAATGTGTTAGGACCATTATTTAATTAGCCAAATTAAAGTGATCTATTTAATATAAAGTTTATGGCTAAGGATGTAATTGTCATGAAAAATATTGTGTAGATACCAAAAGTCTTATTTCTATTTTTGTGATGGGTAAAATTGGAATAAGAAACCTTGAATAATCATGACCCTTCATGGAAGGGCATGAGATTCTAAACTTAAATAAACATGACTCTTCATGAAAGGGCATGTGATTCTTATAAATAAGGAGTTATGGTCCCCAATTGTAGACACTAAAAAAATATCATAGAATATTTATTCACTTTATCCCATTGAAAGAGAAACTAAGGAATTAATGAATCTACAGGTTATTTCTCAATCAGATCATATTCTCATTAAAGTTTCGTGGATCCTACATGTATGCTTCCGATTAATTTTTCATCTTGAATTGAGTATGGGTTCATAAAGTCTTGATTAATTAGAAAATTTCCAACAAGTAGTATCAGAGCCACCCATACTTGATTCATGTATGCATTTTAGTAATTATTGATATTAGAGTTTTAAAAAAAATGAATTATTGAAAATTATATACTATATATGCAATCATGAATTATGAATAATTATGGATGATCTATATATATAATATATGCAATCATGATGAATGCATGGATAATTCAATTTCTTTTTCTTTATGGATAATATGGCTTATTGCACTGTTATATGTGAACCATGTATTTGAATTTCTTTGCGGAACGGTACGATTCCACGGCCTTTTTTTTATGAATGTTTTATTTGCTATAGTAGTTATTACTAAGAATTTCCTTTTAATTAACTTTTGAAAACAGTGACTTTAATTTATTGTCTCTGAAATAATGAAATTGATGCATTACAGCATCATAGTTAATTAAAGTGTTTTATTGGTTTATAAAATATATACGTTGCACTGTGACTTGATTATTATGTATATGCTACACTACACTGTTACTTGACTCACGATGCAATATTGTTCATTTCATTTAATCAATTTTTTCAATTGATACGCATTACCATATTATATATGAATTATAAATTGAATTGTTTTGAGACAATTGAAATGCAATTAAAAATAGCATCACTTATGTATTTGGTTTACTGAGATAGTCCACGAATTGGCTGTATTGGTTGGCAAAACCATGCGTCCTTTCAATTTTTTTATGTTCAAATTTTGTCCATGATTTTATATGTATGATTGTTTAATATTTCTTATAAGTAATCCAAAGAATATTAATAAAATTAATAAAAGGTATACATATATTTCATTTTTGAAATTGATTTAATTCAATTTGTCATAATTTTAAATTAAAGTTATTTGACATTTTAAATGATTCTATTGAGACTAGAAATCACCAAAGTGGCTTTTTTTTATGGATTTGATCATGAGAAATGTTGAATGTTAGTGTGCATATGTTTCTATGTGAGTATTAGTTGGCCCAAGGGAAAATTGATATTTGACATGATTATATACACACACTTGTAATGATAAACATGTGATAATTTTAAGGCTTCACATGTGAATGATAAATCAATCCAAAGAGGGATTTATTATTTGAGATGTTTTATTATCAATGTTGGATTGTTATAACAAGAGTATCACTAGCAATTAATATTATTGTCCAAAGACTTGATATTGACGGTGCACTAGATATCTTGAGATGAGTTATGATATTATTTGAACATATATATTATTTGAGTTTACTAATGATTTATTTCAAATTGTCTGTTCTGGTTTTTAATGGTGCCAATTTTAAGGACCGGAAGGAAAACAATTTAATTATTTTTGGCTGCATGGATCTCGACCTTGCATTAATGATAAATCGTCCCTTTCTCCTATAGACTTCAGTACCTCTAATGAAAAAAAATTATGAGAAGTGGGATCTCTCTAATCGCATGAGTCTTATGATCATAAAGTGTGGCGTTCCAGAGACATTCAGGATACTATATCTAAAGAAATAACAAATGCTAAATTTTTCCTTGCTGAAATTGAAAAGCGCTTTGCTAAAAGCGATAAAGTGAAAACAAGCACACTTCTTCTAAGCTTGATTTCTATAAAGTATAAAGGCAAAGGAAACATAAGAAAGTATATTATGGAAATGTCTAATATTGCTTCCAACAAATTTAAGACACAAAAGCTTGAGTTTTCGGATAATTTATCGTGCATTTGGTGTTAATATCTCTTCCTGCACAATTTGATCAATTTAAGATAAATTATAATTGACAAAAGGAGAGAGTACAAAGTGGACACATTTTTTATAACATTTAAGGACAAACTCCATGATAGCGGACCCTATGACAAAGGGGCTTCTACCCAAGGTCTTTCATGAGCAAGCTGCTCACATAGGTGTTATAGAATTAGAGGATTCTTTGGTTTAATGGGAGTTAGTCATTGTTGTTATTTATGTTCTATGTTTTGATAGTATATATACATACTCATATATTTTATTACGTTCTGATCAGAAATAAAATTTAGTTATTCAGTTTAGGCAAAATACCCTTTTTCGTCCCTTAACTTTACCTCGGGGTCCAGTTTAGTCCCTTAATCTTTAAAATGACCATTTTGATCCCTGATATCTTCAAACAGCGCCACTTTAGTCCTTTCCGTCAATTTTTCAGTAACGGTGTCAAATATTGCACTTGTGGCATCTATGTGGCATTTCTTCTTCACCACCATTTTCTTCATTGTGTTTTTATCCAGAAACCAGCAATTTGTTTCAGAAAATAACTTTGCAAATCCTCCACCACCACATCCATGGCCCTCCTTAATCCTCCATGACTCTTCTCTGAAGCAAATCATATATTGTTCCATGTTCTTCCTTAAATCCAAAAAATACAAAATTTGTTCTTCCCCAAATTAAAATATGTGAAAACATTAAAATTGTTCAGTGGAAACATCCCCAACAGTTTCATGGATGTAAGTCTTTTATTCTTTTATATTAAACATGAAAACTCACACATTTAGATATTAAGCTTATTGTAAGAACAAATTCAACTTTGAGGCAATGAAAACAAACCCAAAAAAGTGGATTTGAAACAAACCCTCAGATCTGTTAAACGATTTCATGAACACAACTAAAATCTCAGATTCGTTTTGAGATTCATACACAACTACACAGAGAGTTGAAACCACTTCTTTGAAACCTCAGGTCCTTGAACGATTTTACGAACAAGACGTTTTGAAATCTCAGATCCGTTTTGAGATTCACACATAACTTCCTGAGGAGTCAAAAAACAATGCTCTGAAACCTCAGATCCGTTTTGAAATCTTCAGCGATTTAACAAACAAGACGTTTGAATGGGAGTTTTCAGATTAGATTTCCTAGCAGCTTTCCGGGGAGCCTTACCGTCAGTGGATTTGCTGGTTGTTTGTTTTGTACAAGCCATTGAGAAAAATTTCTTGAAGATTTATTATTAACTCTTTGAAGTTGTAAATTGAAAATATGATGATATAGCCGATTGGGATGAGTACTGAGTATTAAAGAAACTGAAGAGTACTGAGTATTGGAGCCTTTCTATGAAGTCTGTTTTTTTTTGAAAAACTGAAGAAAAAAATTATATAATATGAATTTTTGGGAAGTTTGATAATTTAATGGATTTTTAATTTAGAAAATTTTATAATATAATGGATTTTTAATTTGGGAAATCTTATAATTTAATGGATTTTTAATTTGGGAAATCTTATACAATCTTATTCTTAATATATCAGTTTTAAGTAATACATATTTAATAAAAATAAAAATATTTTTATAATAAAAAATATATGTAAAACATATTTAATGGTGACATATGCCAACTCAGAAATTTGATGGTGAAATGTCCTCGTCATATGCCAACTAATTGACACATATATGCCATCTAGACCATAATTTTGACTTTGACTAACGGATGTAACAGAAAGGACTAAAGTGGCGCTGTTTGAAGATATAAGGGATCAAAATGGTCATTTTAAAAATTAAGGGACTAAACTGGACCCCGAGGTAAAGTTAAGGGACGAAAAAAGATATTTTGCCTTCAGTTTATTGCACTTTGTATGATAATATGGATTTCATTAAAGTAAGGTGGACCAGTTGAAAATTGACATGTATTGATCACCTTCATGTGATTTTCATGCTACATATTTCATGATTAATCTATGTCATTTAGTTGTGTTTATATTTGTGATCATTGATGGGTTTAATTATGACTGATATAATGAAAACCGCTTTGGTCCTATATATTGATGTAATTAATGGACGAGAGATGAAGATATGTCCAATGTTTATAATGGAAATTTTAAGCTCATAAAGTTTAACACATTTATAAGGATACATATATGACCAGTGGGAGATTGTTAGAATTTTTGGGGTCACACATGTAATAAATTAATGTGTTAGGACCATTATTTAATTAGCCAAATTAAAGTGATCCATTTAATGTAAAGTTTATGGCTAAGGATGTAATTGTCATGAAAAATATTGTGTAGATACCAAAAGTCTTATTTCTATTTTTGTGATGGGTAAAATTGGAATAAGAAACCTTGAATAATCACGACCCTTCATGGAAGGGCATGAGATTCTAAACTTGAATAAACATGATTCTTCATGAAAGGGCATGTGATTCTTATAAATAAGGGGTTATGGTCCCCAATTGTAGACACTAGAAAAATATCATAGAATATTTATTCTCTTTATCCCAATGAAAGAGAAACTAAGGAATTAAGGAATCTACAATTGGACGGTCATTTCTCAATCACATCATATTCTCATTAAAATTTCGTGGATCCTACAGGTACGCTTCCGATTAATTTTTCATCTTGAATTGAGTATGAGTTCATAAAGTCTTGATTAATTAGAAAATTTCCAACAATAAGTTCATTGAAATGTTTGGTAAAATTAACGGTTCAATTAACTTATAAATGTAAAATGACATAAAAGATATTTAATATATAATTATTTTATTTTAAATTAAAATAAATTATAAGGGTTAAAAATGAATTTTAATTAAAATAATAAGGATAAAAAAGAAGAAAATTTAATAAGCTATAAGACATAAGCTAAAACCCTATTTGAAATAGCGTCTGAAAAATAAGCTATAAGCTAGTAAAATAAGCTATAAGTTCGTGATGAAAAGACCGTTATCAAACGGGTCTAAATTATCATATGAGCTTATAAAACATAAGACATAAGCTATAAGCTCGAAAACATGTCTTACCAAACAGAACCTAATATGAATTTTAATTCAAATGACATACTAATGTTTTTTTTCCTTGGATGACACTATTTGCAATTCTAAACATATATCAAGAATAATTGTCTTTATCTCACCAACTCAAGCCAAATTTTCATATATTATGGTGAAATCTAATCCTCTTGAGGATTCATATTGGAATAAGAATTGACCGGTTGACGATTGATGTGGATCGTAATGATATATTTTTGAGATATTATTACGGTGAAGAATGAGCTGACCTACAAAATTAACACTTAAGTCAGTTTGAGAATGAGATGAAACGAATGAGATTTGAATTTGAATTACTGGAAAAACGAAGTGTTCTCCATTTCATATAGTAGGGAAATTATAACAACTTGCTAATATAACGACACAAGATGCGAGAATCTGTTTGATTGATCATAGGTTTGAGATTACCTGCTTCCTCATCTATGATAGCGTACATGTCTCACACGCGGCCCAATGAACTATTTTACTGTCTAGGTCGTAGTTATCGAGCTTTCTGGGCAGCCCATAATCGTTGCTCCAAACCCCTTACCCCGCTTTGCAGGATGCTGGTTTTATCGTACTTTCCCGCTTTTATCAATCATTGCTCGGTTTAAATGAAGATTTGTTACGTGATGTCATTGTCATGGGAACTTTCACCTTAAATCGCCCCAATATTTTCACTTGCTTCAACATGATGACCTTTGAAGACTAGAGTACTTGAGTACCTTTTAGGAAAATTTGACCGTTGGTAGTGCTTACTTTTGTCCTCTTTTTAAGATATCGTTGTACCCCAAAATTTACCCACGCTTTTCAAAAATTCAAAACAATTTCAAAAATTAGATTTTATAAAAATCTTGGGTTCGTTTACATTGACATCCTGGATTTTATAAATATTCAATTCAAAGTCTATTTTTAATATATAAATAGTTTACTTTTAATTGTTATATTTTAATAAATAGAAAAATGTTTGTCTATTCTTCATACATTTTCAATTGGCTTTTTATTTCAAATAAATGACATAGCACAATTGGATCATTTCCTTTTTAGGATTGATTTTAACCTAATTTTCAATCTATAAATAGGGCACTCTCCACCATCCCTTTTCATCAACAATCATCTGACAATTCTTTTACTTTCTCACTTACACATTCTCTCACAAATTTATAAATTTTCTTTTATACGTTTTTCAAAACCTCTTTTCTTTCTTGGCCAATGATGACGCCTGAGGCCCCTTTTTCAAAATGTTTTTTCAATATTCTCGGCCAATGATTTATATATGAGGCCGCTCTCTTATTTTCAATTTTTTCCTTTTAATTTATTTGCAATTTCAACTAAATGATGAACACCTGATGGTTATTTCCTTTTTATTCTACGATTTTACTAACAATTTCATCTTCCATTTATTTTCAATTTCCCTTAATCTTTTTTTTTTTTTTGTTTTTTTCTAACCAAATGATTAAATGTGTTTTTTGAAACTCATATATTCACATTCGTAGATTTTCCCACAAATTCCATCACTTTCAATATCATTACAAACCAACTTCATCACTTATCTCAACATACAACTAACAGCAATGAATACAAACATACAGATTTACTAACACACCTTCTACTGCAAAATTAACAAAGTCAACTATACAATTGACATCCAAAATCAATTACAATTTTCTATTTGTTTTGTTTTCAGGTGTAACAATAATCAAAGTTTTAAAATCAACAACAACAGAGTTTAGCAGCATAAACAGATTCAAAGAGAAAAACGCTGATCCGTAACTACTACTGTGCTGATGACAGCGAAGCTCTCCACACCGCCTCGCCGATTCAGGGCCTCCATAGCTTCAGAGTAAAACCGCAGAAACACAACACCAGCCGGATTCGCGACCTCCGCTCAGCCACAACAAACCCAATTCGTAACGCATCGACATGGCTTCGCACGTGCATAATCCTGCAATGACTCCGTGACTCATAACAGAACAACATCACAAATCTTAGCTTTCAGCGAACAAAATCATCATCATCCTTGCCGCAACCAATCTGCAACATACCATTCATTCACGACGAACTCAGGAACCGTAACGACAATCTCCAAACAGCCTCGCAGGTTTTTGTTGGGTTTATTTTTTTTAGGGTTTTGATGATTAATTTTGTTATTGGGCTTGTTATAGATGGCCCAACGCCCTTACCTTTGTTTCACCACTCATTTGCTGCGATACACCCCCTCCTGGGGATTGATTTATTTTTTGTATTGGACCTTCCTTTTGAGCCCAGTTATCTTAATTATTTTACACCCCTTTTTACTGTTTTTAATCCCTGTTTGTTTATATGTTTCTATTTCTTGTTATTACTTGTTTATTTATAATTGTTTTAATTTTCATATTGAAAAATATAAAAATAGTTTATTTAGAATTTATTTTCCCTTAAATATTAGAAAACACACAAAAAAATATTTATTTGCGTTTTATATGCTTCTTTTTATGTGTCAATTATTTTTATTTGAATTAATTTAGACTAATATTTGTCCTTATTTTGTTCATTTTATTTTATACATTTGCACTAACATTTTCTTGTGTATGCGAGGTACTATCTTGGAGCAATCTGACTTTTAAATTTTCATTTTGGGTTTGTAATATTTAATTAGGACCTTTTACTTTCCGCGCTTTATTTTCCCGCCAGGTTTTTATTGTAATTCTCATCCCGAAGCCATGTAATAGCTTAGGACCTTTATTTTCCTGCAAATATTAAACTGTCTAGATGAATGCTTAGGATTGTATGGCAAGATAATCAATCAATCGCTAGCTAACTTTAATTCAAAGATAAATAATAAATCTGAATCTGACACACGTCGCACACACTCACCCCTAGGGTATGCCCCTCTTGGTTGCCTTACGAATAACAATGGTCGTGTCCCTCGAATATAGAGGTACCCATTAGCAAAAGTCCCGACGATTAAAAAATCATCACAAAGATCATAAGTCCCTCGATGACCCTCGATGTTGCCTACAAATATATGATCTAGTCCCTCGAATGGTTGCCTACGAAATGATGATTGTCCCTTCGAATTTGCTAAAGGTACCTCTACTTGTTGCCTTCAACGATCTCCGACGACCCTTCGATTGTCCCGCATATCCAATCAATAGGACTACCTACCCCAAATGGTAAGGATAGCCCTATCTCTCTTAGAAGAGTAAAAAGCATAGAAAAAGACTAACTTAGGGTAGTGTTCTTAATATGCTTAGCTCAATTAAAAAAGCTTTTTTGCACCTCTCTTTTCAAAGACTAAGGCTACGCTTTTAAGCTAAAGTCCTTACACTTCTTTTCAAAACAAACAAACAAACATGAGCTAAGCAAATTAAGAGCCCGTAGACAACTACGGATGAAAAGGATGCTTACACCTTCCCTTTTCATAATCTACCCCCCGAACTCGTTTTTCTTAAAAGGTCTTTTTCTGTTCTTTTTGCCCTTCCAAGATATTGGATAAAATAAAAGTCGGTGGCGACTCTTGCTTACCGCAACATTGCTTGCTTAAAAATAAAAGTCAGTTCACCGAGTTACAGATACTGTACAATATTTAGGAATAACTATAAGGTTGCCTTGATCATTATCTTTTTTTTCTTTTGTTACATGCATTGTTTGCAACTCACCATCTTCTTGACTAATGCATGTGGTACTTATCATGTGGCAAATAGCGAAGGAAAATATTATAGGTTTCTAGGTAGTGTCGCAGCGCGAAAAATACCTGAGCGTAATGAACACTTGAAATAGTAACAGAGTCGTCGCCGAAGTTTTTATATTCCAAAGGAAAATAGAAAATATCGATAAAACCCTAAAATAAAAAGAAAATGGTCGTCACATTAAAAATTGGGTTCGAGACCCAGTTATACAACCGAAAAGTATTTGCTATTTCTTCTAATTATTGCAGGATTTTGTATATCAAGAAAAAAGGACTAAAAACTTAATTTTTTTTATTACTGTGCTTGACGAGACTTTGAATCTCGCTCCTACGTATCCTTTGGTGCGATGAAAAATTCAAAGCTATGTAGTTCTTAGTAGAAAATAAATGTGTGTTTGTTGCTTTTAGGGAGAGAAGCTTAAGTCGCATTTGAGCGTTTAAACATTGCTTGTTGCTCGCGCTTGGAGGCTGATACATTTGTTTGTTTTGCGTCGAAATGGATATACTACACTCGTTTGTTTAAGGAAAAGTTTTGCGGTCGCGCTAAGACGTAAAAAAGATATTTTGATGAGTTGAAACTGTTTTTATATGGAAGACTAATGCTTGGTTGGAACAAAGGTGCACTTTGCGTCTGATTGTCCAGGGTTTAAAAAGGATGTGAATTCAATTGTCCTTTTCATCCAATTTTATTGCGAAAAAATATTTGAAGTGCTCTTGATTAAATTCGAAAATGACTTGATGTTGCTAAAGTATATTGGGTTAATACCTATTCACCCCCTGTCAATAGGGCGAGTTTTGATTTACGCCCCCTTAAGAAAAAAAATTGAGATTCCCCCTTGTAATACGCAGATTCCATTTAGACCCCCCTTTGCCACTATTGCGCTGACTGTGCATTAGAATCTGCACAGGTGGCATCCCACGTGGCTTTTTAAAATAATTTTTATTTATTTTAATTCTGGTGACGTCCCATGTGGTTTTATTTATTTTTTATTTATTTTAAGTTTATAAAATTTAATAGGTCGGTTTTTTCCAAAATTTTGGAACATGTGGGAATCGAACCCATGTCCTCAAAATGATAGGCATAGGGCGCTACCAAAAGGCCAATAGATTTATCATGTTCAATGTGTGTATCGAATTATATATATTGTATATAAATTAAAAACGTCAACAGTAAAAATTATATTATATTATAAAAACGTTAATATAATATATTGTATATATATATAGACCGACACTGTAAAGCAGTTTTATACTGTCAATGAAATTCAAACCGTTAAATTTTATAAATGTTTGACTTTTTCTTTAAATAACATTTACACTATTTATTTTCAAGGGTTGTGATGCACTAACTGTGTAAAGAATTTTACACTGACAGTGCACTACCTTTAAGCTATATATATATATATATATATATATATATATATATATATATATATATATATATATATATATATATATATATATATATATATATATATATATATATATATATATATATATATATATATATATATATATATATATATATATATATATATATCGACACTGTAAAGCAGTTTTATACTGTCAATGAAATTCAAACCGTTAAATTTTATAAATGTTTGACTTTTTCTTTAAATAACATTTACAGTATTTATTTTCAAGGGTTGTGATCCACTGACTGTGTAAAGAATTTTACACTAACATATATATATATATATATATATATATATATATATATATATATATATATATATATATATATATATATATATATATATATATATATATATATATAGAGGGCATATCATATGAGAATGACATATTTATATGAGAATGTGAGAATGAATCCGAACCATTGGATTTTAAAATAAATGGTGGAGATTATGAGTGAATTTTTTTTCTCTCTCCAGTATCTTGAAATAAATGAAGTAGGAGAGAGAAAAAAAAGATTCACTCATAATCTCCACCATTTATTTTAAAATCCAATGGTTCGGATTCATTCTCATATTCTCATATAAATATGTCATTCTCATATGATATGCCCTCTATATATATATATATATATATATATATATATATATATATATATATATATATATATATATATATATATATATATATATATATATATATATATATATATATATATATATATATATATATATATATATATATATATATATATATATATATATATATATATATATATATTATAATAAATGTGTGTTTAAATGAATGTATGTTATTTAAAATATTTTGAGAAATAATTTCAAATTTATAAAATATTTTTAAATTATAAAGAACATTATTTATAATTTATGTGTTAAACAAATATATTTATACAAAATGAATTTTAATGTTATTAAAAAATAGTTTAAATTATAATATATATATATATATATATATATATATATATATATATATATATATATATATATATATATATATATATATATATATATATATATGTATATATATATATATAACACGGTGAACTGACTTTATTCAAAATGTGCGGATAGCATGAGTCGCCACCGACTTTTATTTTATCCAATTCGGAAAGACAAAAAGAACAGGAAAGACCTTTGAAAGATTTTGAGTTCGGGGGTAGGTTATACAAAGGGAAGGTGTAAGGCACCCTTTGCATCCATGGTTATCCATGGGCTCTTAATTGCTTAGCTCACTTTGTTTATTTGTTTGAAATGTTTGAAAGAGTGTCGTGTGTGAATAGTAAAACTTTGTTAAGGACTTTAACTTGTAAATAAGCGTAGCCTTGTTTTGAAAGTATTTGAAAAGGAGGTGTGAAAAGCATTTGAATTTGTTTGTATTGAGCAAGCAATTAAGAACTACTTACCTTAAGTTCGTCTTTCTTGTTCTTTAAGTCTTTCGTTTGAAAGGGTCTATCCATACCATGAGAGGGCAGGAAGTCTTTCAATTGGATGTGTGGGTCATCGAGAAAAATCGTTCACCATAAGACTGTCCCTACCATAAAGAGGGCAGGTAGTCTAAGGAAAGGATATAATAGTCATTAGGCAACAATAAGGATACCTTAGCATTCGAAGGGACTATCATCATTTATCGAGGCAACATCGAGGGACGAGATCATTTTATTCGTAGGCAACTCGAAGGGACTATGATCTTTTATTCCGAGGGACTATGATGATTTGAATTTATAGGCAGCATATGCTAAGGTATCCCTACATCCGAGGGACTTGACTATTTTTGATCGAGAAGGCAGCATTAAGAGGAGTTACCTTAAAGGTGAGTGTGTGCACCAATCACGTGTTAGATTCGGATATTTAATCTTGAATTAGTGATCTACGTCCAGTTATTAGTCTTGTCACTCCCTAATTTACTAACCACGCAGTTAATATATTTACAAGAAAATAAAAGTGCGGAAATTAAATTCTACGCTATTACATGGCTTCGGGATTGGGGGATACATAATAAAAATCGGGGGAGGCGGAAAGTAAAGTACGGAAAGCATAAAGGTCCTAATTACTATTACATCAAAATCGAATGAACAACCTATACACCTTCTAGAATTTAAATGACAGAAATTAAATAATTAAATAAAAGCATAAATAAATAAATGCATAATTTAAATAACGACGGAAATAGCAAATAATCGTACATGCGCCATTCAATGGATTTTGAGATGAGAAGAGAATCGTGAGAAAATCAAAGTTGGAAAAATCAGGGTTAAAAGTTTTATGGCTAAAAATTTAAGGATAAAACCTAAACCTACAGTTTGATCATGGTTTGATAGACAACCCTTACATTACTGATAGTCACATGGTTTATTGATTAAAGGCTAACCTAAACCTATTTAAACTAATTGTCTAATTAACCTAAAATTATAAATTAATTATTATTTAACAAACCTAAAAAATTAAAACTAATTTATATTACTAAACCTAAGTTGAAATTAATTATTATCTAACAAACCTAAAATTAAAACTAAATTAAATCAGAATTATATTATTAATCTAAATAAAAAAGGTTATGAAAGATTTTTCAAGAGTTTTTATAAAAACTAAAAAAGGAACTATGTCAAAACTAAATTAATTTAGTTAAAAGAGAAAAGAAAAGATGATATAAAAATAAAAAATAAAAAAAACCTGGTGGGCGTTTTATCAGGTGTGCCATGTCTATGAACGTCTATGGTGCACCAGCGTTTTCTTGAGTGTTGGATCTGATAGTGGTGGACTCAATGGCTGATAGGAGAAGTCTCATGGTAGGCCTTGGTGGGCGTGCGCGCGTTTGATCCACTTGTAGGTTTTAACAAAGAAATAATCTTAATTTTCTGGTCAATTCAATGCGCCGCCTACGTGGAGGTTGACCCACGAATCAAGGATCAATGCTGCTCCACGTGTGTGAGTCCAACGGTCAGACTTACTATTCATCTTCCCCAACCTTGGTTCCTGCAGATTCACTTAGGGATTTTCCTGCGGATCTTGTTGCGAAAATTCCCTGAAAAAATAAAACCTGCAAAACCGATGCTAACAAAAATGATAATGACCCAGTTCCTTATAAAAATATCTCCTGATCATGATTATGCCCTTAGTTTGGCCTGAAAGTAATCGCAACTAGGGTTTTGAAGCAACCCGACCTTGGATGGCTATCCATGGCAACTCGCGATATCCTTCACGAAACCCCCATGCCCCACGTTAAACCTGTCCTAAGCAACACCCTGAACGCATCTATGCATGTAAAATCCATTTAAATGGCCTGGATAAAAGGATCAAAGTTGAAGAAAATACCATCGTTGGTGCACTCGAGAGAGGAGGATTCTGGGCACGGCCTTGCTTGTCCCAGAGCTTGAACCGACTGTAGGGATGGTCAGGAGGATGAATAGATCCTTGAAGTCGGATGAAAACGGCCGGAGTATGCTTTTGGATCGTGCCCTAGTTTTTTAGAAACTTTTGAAGTTTGAAACCCTATTTTTCTTGGCCAAAAAACCGTCCTCATATCTGATGATATTGTCCTTTTATAAAGGAAAGGAACTAGGTCAAAGTTAACTTGGATACCATGTGAATGATGGGCTTGTATATTTGATTTATATTTTTTGTCAAATCTTGCCAATTTTGATCAATCTCTTTCCAATCAACTTCAATCACCTTCCAATCAGATATTTGATGATTCTAGAAATATTTTTGAATCAATTCTGATTCTCACGTGCCTTGTGTGATTATTTGCTATTTTATTTACATTATTTTGTATTTAAAGGAATAAACACAAAAATAGAAATAAGTAAATGGCATGGCTTGATGATAAGAGCAATTATGGGTCATTAGAATCATGTTAGAACTTGAGAAATTAGGTCACTTTGTTCAAAGAAACAAAATTCATCCACTTGCTATTTTATTCAATTTATTTTTGTATTTAAGTGAATAAACCCAAAATAAAATTAAATAAAACCACAAAATAGGTGGAAATTGGTTTATGGGCTCTTCATAGGTTTAATATCACGTGGATGATCCAAAGTTAAAGGCCCATTACTTGAAAATTAGATTTTGTTCACTTAGGGCTTCAGGCAATTTCCAATTTTCACCCAACTTGTGCGATTCGTATCTTGCTCAATTTTCCACCTTTTTGAGTGTTCTTGTGCTTCTTAGAAACCTTGAAGATTACTCTAACCAATGGTTTTGGTCCCGTGTCAAAATTATTTTCCATGCTCCCTGTGTGCTCTTTTGAAAAAGATGACTTCTGGTTGACTTTTGAAAAGGACCTATAATGTTTTGATCCGTATCTCTCGAATGACGCATTTTTAGACGTGGCATGTGAGAGGCAAAGTTGTAGAGAATTCAATTTCCTTCAAAATGAGTTGTGTATGGTAAATTTTTGATGTTCCATGTGGGACTTATGGCTGGTCAAAGTTCAGTTGACTTTCTCCTATGAAAACCCTAATTTAGAAACTTTTGGAATTGTTGATTTCTGATCTTTCCTTGATGAATCATGATCAAACCTTGATCAAATGATGAATCTAACATTAAAATGTTGATGTTGACAAAAAATCAGGAATTTTGACTGTGATTTGACCATAGTTTGACTTTTAGGTCAACCAGTCGATTATTGACTATCTGAGCTTCTGTCCGGGCAATCTTTTGAATCAGAGCTTGAAACTTGGCATGAGGATTCTTTGAAGCATGTGAGAGACCATGAAGTCCACTTGAGGTGTCAGAAGTTGATTTTTCTCGGAAAGAAACAAAACCCTATTTTTGGTCCTTATTGCCTAGGAGAGTATGCATCCACCTAGATCTTGAGCTGCTGATACTTGGATGAGCTTAAGTATAAAAATGTGATGGGCAAATTTTGGGGTATGACAATATATATATATATATATATATATATATATATATATATATGTATATATATATATATATATATATATATATATATATATTATAATACTTATTGTTAACATATTATATATATTTAACATATTGTTATCATAATATATATTAAAGAGATAATAAAACAGATATATATAATATATTATTTCAGTTCTAACATTAAACATAATAAATTTATTGGCCTATTGGTAGTGTCTTTTGCCTATCACAATGAGGACATGAGTTTGATTCCCACATGTTGCAAAATTTTGAAAAAATACCAACCTATTAAATTTTATAAACTTAAAATAATAATAAAAACCAACCTATTAAATTTTATAAACTTAAAATAATAATAAATAAAATATTAAAAAATAATTAAAATAAATAAAAAATAAAAAAATCCGCATGGGACGTCACCAAAATTAAAATAAATAAAATTTATTTTAAAAAAGCCACGTGGGATGCCACCTGTGCAAATTCTAATGCACAGTCAGCACAATAGTGACAAAGGGGGGGTCTGCAAATTGATTTTAGGTTGTCACTTTATCTAATTAATGAATTAATTGAAAAGGTTAAATTGATTTAATTAAATGAAAGAAATAAACAAACATAGGGTGTGAAAAATGAAAATGGGGTATAGGCAAAGTAAAACAAAAACAAAAGTTCAAAGAAACAATAAAAGAAAAAAATTGGGGGCACTAAGTAAAAGGCCAAAGCCCAAAATTAGAGGGTCCAACGCTTAGTCAACAAGGAAAGAAGAGTTGACTCCCGTCAGACGCATCAGATATGCTTACTCATTATGAGACACATATTCAATAGGTTCAGAGCAAGGTGTCACTACGCGAAAAATACACAGAGTCGCCATCAAACTTTATTTATCCCAAAGGGAAGGGAAAACATCGAGAAACCCCCAAAGGATGGATAAGATGGTCTCGCAATCAAGCTCCGTTACGAAAGTCAGTTATGCAAGGGGAAGATATCAATACCCCTCACACCCGTTGTACTCAACTGAATCCATTTTGTTTGTTTGTTTCTAAGGGTGTTGTTAACTAGGGTTTACTTGATATGAAGGGGAAAAAGAATGTTTTAAATTAGTGAGCTCGCCAGGATTTCCTGAACCCTGTGCCTATGTATCTCCATAGTGCAATGAAGAAATCAGAGCGTCGTAGTTCGTCTAGAAAATATTTATTTGTTGGTTGTTTTTAGTGGATGGTGTTAACGCTCACGTTCTAGCATTAAGCGTCGCTACTTGTTGTGTGGAGTCTTATGCATTACATGTGTTGTGGTAGAACGAAAATAACACGCCCTTTATGAAAAGAGATTGAAGCATAAGCCCTAAGGCAAAAAGTTTTGAATTTGTGAAGATTGATTGTTAAGAGACATACACCAAATGGTTCCGCAACGCTGAGGGTATTTGAATGTACAAAAAGTATTAAAGGAATACCCCACCAACTTCTTTTATTATGAAATTGTTTAAGATACGTATTATACAAAAGACAATGAAATGTGGGCGAATACTTCGTACAAACGTGTCAAACGTCTCACGTACAAAATACTCTAAGGTGAGGTAAGAAAGACTCTCGCTCACCTTTCCTCATTTGCTTAAGGCTCATGGCGTATTATACATATCATATTTTAAAAGTATTTTGGATTTGTTTAAGAAACTGGGTTTTTTATTTAATTGAAAAAGAAAAAAGAGAAAGAAAATGGAGAATTTCAACCCTAATATTATCATGCAATCATAGCCCTAAAGTTAAAATTTAAAGGGAACTGTTTAAAAAGTTATCATGCAAGGATTTAACCTAAATTCTACATTTTGATTCTATTTAATCAAGCCAAAGACTTTTGATTAAATTGAACCAAAACTTTCTAAGGGAGCATGGAAAGAATTACACACTGATCACAAAAATATGCAAACAATTCATACCAAATTTCTATCCACAATAGCATACAAAATCATGTAACGATTAAACCAAAATTGCATCAACAATAGCATGGAAATGACACAAAAATAGTGCAAAAATGACCTGAAAGAACTAATGTATTTTTGTTATTTTTATTAAGGAAAATTCAATTAAAATATTCCTAATATTTATTTAAAAACTAAGTTTTTATATTATATACTTTTTTTAACAAAGAAAGAAAATAGTGAAACATGGGTGTTTGAAGTTGAATCAGGTGGTATAGTCAAGCAAGATTGTGCAGAGGCCCAAATCAGTGGCTCAAGGGGGTTTATTGTTCCATTCGAGACAACCAAAAAAGTAGAACTTGGGCCAGTAGGGGTGTAGTTTTTAGAAATTTTTTTGCACACCTATATCCGAAGGCACCCTATAAAATATCCGAAAAATTTTCTGAAAACTCTAAAATATTATTTGGACATGCATATCCGAAGGTACACATAAAAATTTGGGATTTGGTTAATTCGAATATGCATACCCGAAATCACCCCAACAAAATTTTGGAATGTTGGTTAATTAGAATATGCATATCCGAATTAACCAAAGTCCAAAATTTGTTTTGATTTTATTTTAAGAAGATATTTATTTATAATATAGCCATAATATAATTAAAGTGAATTATCATTAATAAATAATAACTTAAATACAAATCCTAAATTCTGAATAAAGAGATTTAATAAAATTATCATGTTAAAAATAACTACAACATTATGCATTATAATTAATGAAATTATCATGTTAAAAATACCTTCCTATTAACATTATAATTTTTAATTTATATTAATTTTTTAAAATTAATTTATATAAAAATAATGTGTTGATTTAAATATTTATTAGGATAATATTATTATTATGTCTTGATTATAATATTATATATTTAATTATATATTTTAATTAATACAATTAATTATACTATTAATTGTATTGATTCATTTTGTTTTTAATTTTTAAATAAATATTGGGTTATTTCGGATATCTATATGTGAAAAATCTCAATAATAAAATTGGAATATTTCAGATATGCATCTCCAAAATCAGTTCTTTCTTGATGACTTCGGATATACATATGTGAAAACTTTTTTTTTAAAAGTGCATATTCAAAATATATGAGTCTATAGCAAAATTTCAGTAGTTTTTTGTGTGTCTTAGTGAGGCCAAATGGGTCGGATATTTTTTTTGGGCAAAGGTCCACCCCGAAACAGAAAAGGCACTCCACTCTCCCCAATTTTCAGAAATTTTTACTTTGTACCCCTACAATTGCCCTTGTACCCCTACGGTGAAAATTGTTGGACGAAATTACCCTTGTGTCTTAGTGAGGCCAACTGTGAATTAGTCTTAACCGCTTGGCGCGTCATTTGACCTCTTTAGCCAAACTCATTCCCGCTATTAGGGCTTTGTATTCAACCTGATTGTTGTTAGCCAAGAAATTGAACCCCAAAGAATATTCAATTATGAAGTCCATGGGTCCCTCGAGTACAATTCCCGCTCCGCTCCCTTCGAGGTTTGATGATCTGTCAACATGAAGGACCAATTTACACTCCTCATGAGTAGGACCATTTAGCTCGGCCAAGAAATCGGCCAATACCTGCAATTTGATGCTGGTTCTCGGGACGAACCTTATGTCGTACTCAGAAAGCCCTACAGCCCAAGTAACCATTCTTCCAGCCAAGTTTGGTTTTTTTAATATTTGTCTTCACAATTATATGGTGGACCTGTAAATAGTGCCTTAACTTCCAGGCCATTGTCACCAAAGCCAGCGCCAACCTTTCAATCTTCTGATACCGTTGTTCCGTTCCTTTTTAAGACCTTACTGACGAAGTACACTGGATTTTCCATGTCACCTTCTTCTTGTACGAGAACAGAACTCACGACCTTATTGGATACGACTAAGTATAGGACCAATGGTACATTTTCCTTCAGTCTCGTCAGGATGGGAGGTGAAGACAAGAAATGTTTCACCCCTTGGAAGGCTTCCTCACAGGCTTCAGTTCATTTGAACTCGGCTGAATTTCTAACCGCTGGAAAAAAATGATTGACTTATCTCCTGCACACGACAGAAAAGGAGACAAGGCAGCAAACGTGCTCGTCAATTGTTGATCTTCTTTCTTCGAGGCAGGACTTTTCATGTCTACAATTGCCTGACACTTGTCATGATTGGCTTCCATTCCTTTGTTTGTGAGCATGAACCCCAAGAATTTCCTGGCTTGTACTCCAAAGGTACATTTTTCAGGGTTTAACCTCATATGATAATGTCTGATGGGCGCGAATGTCTTTGTAAGATCCTCTGGTGTTGCTTCTTTGTTTCGGTTTTGACCATCATGTCGTCCATATAAACCTCTAAATTTCTTCCAATTTGAGTGGAAAACACTTTGTCCATCAACCTCTGATAAGTTGCTGTCATACCCCAAAATTTGCCCATACATTTTCTCCTATTCAAAATCAGATCAATGTGCAAAACTCATAAGACACATTCTCCTATACAAAGGCTCTGAACTAGGGTTTGATTCTTTCAAAGGAAAATCACTGAATCAATGGCTTCCAAGCATCTCATATGGCTCAACATGTCTCACATTACCTCCATGACAAGTATCAAGACATATCTCAAAACTATAGTCATTCAAAAGTTCAGAAAGTCAACAGTCGACTGTTTAAAAGGCAACTGTGGTCAAAGCAAGTCAAAACTCCTGATTGTTTGTCAAGATCCTCATATTGAAGTATCATTCACCATTTGATCAAGGATTGATCATGGTTCATCAAGATAAAATCTCCAAATGGAAGAAATATTCCAAAGTGACTTTTAGAGGACATCTTGGGCTTTCAAAAAAGTCCTGAATCATCTCCATATGATAAAAATTGATCAAGTTATGGCTTGCGCAAGATGATCGATTTTCAAGAAAATCACAAAACTCTAATTGCACAATTTGTTGTTTTTAAACCAATGGGCCTAGTTATTGGACTTTAAAATCACTCATGGACTAATTCAAGGCTTCTAAATTCATTATTTTATTTTTATGACTTTTATTTATATTCATATGGATTTCTATTCATTTGAATATTAAATAAATCAATTTAAAAAATAAAATAAATAGATTAAGTCACAAATATAATTTTGAATCTTTCTTGAAGCTAAAATATTGGGCATTGAGAATAATGAGGCGCAAAAGAAAAAAAAACATTGAAAGAAGAAAGATTGGTTTAAGACAAAATTAAAAACTTTATATATTTCTTCCAAAATCAACTCCAATCTCTTGATTTGCAAAGATTTGATTCACCTTAACAAACCTAATTCAGACTTATATATATGCATAAGGATTTCTGATCAAGGGGGAGAGATTTGGCTGCACGAGAAATCCTATTCCAAGCTTACAAAAAACTGAACTGAGGCGCCATGGCAAACGGGTTTTGAGGCCGATTCAAACTCTCCCACGCATACAGGAGGATTCTACGTTCTCCTCTGAAGCTATTGCGACCATCACTGAAGCGTGAAGCCCCGAGAACCACGTCCATAATTGTCACGGTTTGCTAGCTTACAATTCGATTCGATTTACGATATATATGCATCATGGATGTTATTCTGTTGCATAATCATGCTTATGTGAATGTATAGAATGTTTTTGGGCTGTTTAATTAGAGTTTATGCATGGATTTACGGTTCCACCATTGTTAGGTCACAAAAGCTTCGATTTGGGGCTTTGAGGTGCAGGTGAAATTAGCCAAAACTAATGGTGCCATTAGATTCAGTGAACGATTTCTAGTCGATACATGATCTTAGTCTTGATTTATAATTCGTTTTTGTTGAGCTTTGATTTTGCAGGGGCTATAGTGATGCTTAAAAAAACTGTGGGTAAATGTCTTTGCTATTTTGCAGAAAAAGTGTATGTAGGAGATGATAAGCTGGGCGTGAGATTTCTTCATTTTAAATTTTCTAATTTTTTTATTAGTTATATTGTATGCGGTTTGCAATTATGTCAGCTAACGTTCCCAGCGCGTTTGGTTTGGAGTTAGGTTTGTGGCTATAGGGAGCTGGGTTCGATCCCAGCATCCCACGCGTTTTTCTTCTTTTCTTTTTCAGATAATGGTAAAGATCCTGATTCGGTGCATCCCATCTCTACGCACCTATTATACACCCTCGATCAGGTGTCATCAGATCTCATGAATCTTAGATCCAACACACTCCAGTGCATGTCCACCACACACTGCATACGCGAGTAACACCCAATCGCAGCTAAGTTTTTTTCTATTTTTATTTTTTATTTTTTATTTTTAATGGCATAACATTTTATTTAATTTGTTTTCCTTTTGTTTTTGTTTATTAAAATATTTATCCTTTTTAAATCTTTTTATTGTGCTAAAAATTTATATTTTTATACTATTGACTATTTTATTTTCAAATGAACTTTTTATCGATTAAATAATTAGGATTATATCCAATAATTATTTAATCGATATATTGATCCGAACTCTCGATTTTTCTCCATAACTTTGGTTTTATTTCAATTAGTTTGTTATTTTATTAACCATGATTAACTTATACCCTGATCAGGGTTTGCGAAGATCATGCCTACACTGAGAAATCTTTTTTTGCCTTTGCTCTTTTCAGGGTTAGCAACATGATTCCTCCCGATCACGCGCCTTCAAAAAACCGAAGCTAAGTATTCGACGCTAAAAATTGAAAATCTATTTTATTTCCTGTTTTTAGGGTTTGTCTTTTTAAATAAACATTGCCTACACTCAATTTTTCTGCCTCCGCCTTGCCTCTTTTCAGGGTTAACCTTAAAGCGTCCTCTGGCTACTAACCCTATCAGATCAAATGCGAAGCTAAGTCCTTATTCGTATTTTATTTCTTTTTGCCATTTTTCTTAAGTTAGGGTTAACTCTAATTGTCAATGAATTAGCCATACACTCACCCTCTTTTGTTTGCCATTTTTCCCACCTTTTCAGGGTTTGTCGAATGCCAAAGCTACGTCATTGGTAACCCTAAACCATCTGTTCTGTTTCTTTTATTATTACTTATGTCAAACCCTGTTGGGATCCGATGGTTTCATTTTCCCCTTCCCATAAATTGTTTATATACTGCGTGGTTGGTAATTTAGGGAGTGCAAATTTAAACTGGATTAGAGTCAGTAATTATAAGATAAATAACTGAATTGAACCACGTGATTGTTGCACACACGCACCCTGTTGGGGTAACCTCTCTGTTGCCTTGTTGCCTGTTGCCTGTTGCCTTTATGTTTGTTTTGCAGAATAAGCCATGTCCCTCGAATACGAGGATACCTCAGCCATGCTGCCTCGATATGTAAAGGTCATACGACCCTAAATGATGCTGCCTTCGATACACAAATATGACCTCGACCCTCGAAAGTTGCCTACGGAAAAAGGCTGAGGTATCTTCTGGCTGCCTACGAATAAGGCTTATTCTGATCCTTACCTTAGACTACCTGCCCTCCTATGGCATGGGACAGTCTTATGGCAAAGGATGCTTCGACGACCCTTCTACCTCCAAACGAAAGGCTTCCTGCCCACTTATGGCAAGGATTGACCCTTTCATTCTGAAAGGCTAAAAAGAGACCTATCATCTGAGTTTAAGGTAATTGCCCCTAATTGCCTTGCCATGCTCTATTTTCTATATTCTTTCTCAAAATTCTTCAAAAACTGGCTACGCTCATTTACGAGTTAAAGTCCATTTTTCCTCTTTCATCTACATTTTCTGAAAACGAGCAAGCAAAGCAATTAAGAGCCCATGGAAAACCATGGATGCAGAGGGTGCCTTACACCTTCCCTTTGCATAAATTACCCCCCGAACTTAGATTTCTTTAAAAGGTTTTTTCTGTTTCTTTTAGCCTTTCTGAATTTGTTTGGATAAAATAAAAGTCGGTGGCGACTCATGCTTAACCGCGACATTTCGATCGATAAAAAGTCAGTTCACCGTATTACAGAACTGGCGACTCTGCTGGGGATAAATTTCGATAAAAGAGGGGTTACCTTAAAAGTTTAGGATTCACCTTAAATGTTTTCTATTGTTATCTTTGCTTGTTTTATTTTTCAGGGCTGTTTTGGGAAAATTGAAGGACGAATCCTATTCCCGGATTCAAGAACACTTAAGATTAGGAGCGGCATAGTCATGGAGACCCCCCTTGTGCATGCTTGGGGTTGGTCAAAATGAAGTTCGCGCTTGAGTTAGGCCTCCACTGGTTATTGTGTACCTCTTTTGCATGAGAGAGGTTTACGCATGTATCTTTGGGTGCGTCGGAGCTCAAGGACCTTTAGTCACCTTTAACCCATCCTGACTTTTAGGAACGTAGTGGGAGGGCTATTCTTGGTGCATGCCAAGTTATGGTCGCTACCCGATACTACAGCTCAGATAGGTTTCTTCCTAAAGTATCATTGCGTGGTATGCATGTACCATGTTCGAGGGTGCTTTAGAGGGGGCTGACAATTCTGGGTCACTTGGTAGAACCCGTTGCTGAAATCTCTTTATCCATAGAAATACCCTTGGGAAAGACACCTGATCAGACTCCATGCAAGCCTTAAGCCAAAAATTGTGTGACTTGTGTGACTTGCGTGACTTGCCTGCGTTTACTACTAACCTTCGTTTCCTTGCAGGTTTTGTTAAAATGACTTGTTTGTCCTTACTATCTCACACTATGCCTAATGAACTGCATTCGCATAACATCATGACATCATAAGCATAACATAATTAACTAACCCTTTTAAGGATCTTAGGAATTTAGGGCGCACAATTTCAGGTACTCTTATCAAGGACCGAATCCCTAACCAAGGGGCAAGAGGATTTATTTTCCTCTGGCCATGTACCTTCCAATTCAGAGACTCAGTACCTGATCAAGGGGCAAGAGGATTTATTTTTCTCTGGCCACGTACCTTCCAGTTCAGAAATATCTCGAATCAGAGGCAATGACCCACTCGATATGGTGAGCTTGGTTCTCAAACAAAGACGTTCAAAGACAAAATTCAGAATTCTTCAAACGAAGATGCGACCAAATCATTTCTAATGTTGCTAACTAAATTCCCAATGATCCTTGAAAACATTGCATTTGCATTCATAACATCGCATAACGGGTTTCTTAGAATGAGTCTCTCATCCGTCCTCGCTGTTTATTTCAGCATCATGAATATCGAACAATCAGTCAAGGATCTCCAAGCTCAAAATACTGAATTCCAAGCCTTGATTCTGAATTTGTCCAAGGGGCAAGATGAGCTGAAATCCCTCCTGACTAAGAAGGAAAAGAAGACCAAGAAACCTAAAGGTGTTCTTAATCTGGGAAGAAGGTTCAAAGGCCCTCTCAAAAAGGTTGAAGAAGCTGAAACTCCCAAAGAGGGTAAGAAGACTCTGGTGAAAAAGCTTAGACCGATCTTGCAACTCAGGGATGCCGAAGCCTCTGAAGACAGTGATGAGGATGAGCAAGATGATGATGCTAGTATCAAAACTGATGCGAAAAGTAACCATGATTCTGCCAAACACTCTGAAGAAGAAGAGGACTATTACCATGAGAACGAACATCCCGATGACAAATACAAGATGTTAGAAGAGCGACTGAGGAGCGTGGAAATTCAGAAGATACCTGGGCTGGATTTTAAAGAGCTTGGACTCGTTCCTGGGGTTGTTATTCCTCCAAAATTCAAAACTCCCGCCTTTGCTAAGTATGATGGAGTCTCCTGTCCCAAGATGCACCTGAGGTCTTATATAAGGAAGATTCAGCCTCACACTGCTGATAAGAGGCTCTGGATCCATTTCTTTCAGGAAAGCTTATCTGGAACTCAACTCGAATGGTACTATCAACTGGAAAGTACCAACATCCATACTTGGGAAGATTTGGTTGTTGCTTTCTATAAGCAATATCAATATAATTCTGACCTCGCACCGAACCGCATGCAACTGCAAAGCATGTCTATGGGACCCAAGGAAAGTTTCAAGGAATATGCTCAGAAATGGAGAGATCTAGCTGGAAGAGTCAAACCTTCCTTGACTGACAGAGAGTTGGTAGATATGTTTATGAATACACTGACTGGCCCTTTCTATAGTCACTTGCTGGGTAGTTCCTCGTCTGGGTTTACTGATCTTATCTTGACTGGGGAACGCGTTGAGAATGGCATCCGAAGTGGTAAGATTCAAGCTGCTACATCCTCAGGTATCACAAAGAAGCCTCTCAGTGGGAAGTCAGATTCAAATAATAACCATGGCCAATCTGTTGGGGCAGTTTTGATCTCCACACCGACACCTCAGAGAAGTCGTCAAAGCACGCAAGGACACGCCTAGGCGTCAGTTCACAAAGATCAATATGTCACTGGCTCAAGCACTACAACACCTATTGAAGTTAAAGTTGATCACTCTAAAGGATCCCCCTAAGAATCCTAGTACTTCTGCTCGAAGCTATAATCCTAATATGAGGTGTGCATACCACTCTGATAGTCCTGGTCATGATACGAATAGCTGCTGGACATTGAGGAACAAAATCCAAGATATGATCGATGCTGGAGAAGTTGAGTTTGATCCTCCTGAGACTCCTAATGTAACTGCTAATAATGTAGATGGCTAGAAGGATAAAATTTTAATCATTAGTTTTACTCTCATTTGCAAATTTCTATTCTGTTTGTTTAAACATTTGACTTATGATAGACATTATCTGCTTTAATAATCATCATCAGTGCATTGCATATGTTTGTCTTGAATAATTTATTTCGCTATCACTCATTTTAAAATTATGTCTTTACTTTGCGTATGTTTTATGACAATCAATTCCTGCTAAGCTGTAAACATTTCAAGGGAGGATGACGAAAATGATACCGTAACCTCATACAATATGCTTTTGAACAGACTATGCTGACGATGTACAGGCATTGTTTCAATTCCTAAACAGTGGAGATATAAGGATGTTAATCCCTCGTCAACCCCTTTGAGCCTAAGAAGTAGAAGTTTTTTTTTTCTTGTACTAATTAAAACCCTTGATTATAACCTGGGGCAGGGTAGTTCCCAGTTAATTTGGCTGTGTATTCTATTTTAAGAGAATCATTCAGTACACCTTTCAACAGAGGTTTCAATCACAAGCGTTCATCCGCACACATCAAAGAAGTGTTGGAGATGTCAATCAAAAGCCAATAAGGGTTCACCAATCATCCAAACAAGGCAGTCAATATCTTTCAAAAAAAGAGAAAAAATGGAAAAAACATACATACAAAGAAAAGCCTGCTAAGTCAAAAATCAAAAGATGACTTAGGCAAAAATCAAGGCATCCCGCTGACTGTAATCTCAAAAATAAACAGTTCAGGCAAAAGTTAGGGATATCAAAAAGATGAAAACAGAGAAGTCAATAAATTCCTGAACAACACAATGTTGTGACTACCAAAAGGAAGAAGTGACTGCCATCTCAAAAGTTCTCTTTGCTTGTGAACCATCATCATTATCAAAGGTGCAAATCCAAAAGTCTCTTGGAACCTGAATGCATAAGTTGAATTAACTGAGCTTAAGACTGAAGATCATCACGAAGAGGGGTGGGTACAATCAAATTTTGAGCCTTTATCCTTTGTTTCTTAAACCGTGAACCAAGCCACGTTACAACCCTTGAAAGTCCTAATTGAAGCATGGTTAGTTCGAAAGCATACTGTCACCAAAAAGGTATCCTGACTCCTTAAGGTTTACCAAAAAAATGCTGAGTTGATATTTCATTTTTACAAACATCACGCTGTCACAAATATCATGTTTTTATAAATATTACGCTTTTCACATCTCCTGTTTTAAATGTTTTTCAAAAACTCAAGACAAACGTATGCATTGCATCTCATGAATTCATTATTAAACATATTTCGCTACATAATTTCAAATGTTAGCATCAGAAAGAACTTGCACAGGGTACAACTAATGACTAAAAGTTATCCTGACAGACAAGATTACTTCGAGAAGCAATGTCTCCTACGTATACAAGGGACATGACACGCTTTGCCCAAACAATCTGGGGCAGTCAAGTCAAGATTCGAAGAATCTCTCAAATGCCAAAAAGTCAAAGGAATACATCACAAGTGGATTTCAAACTATTTCCCGATCAATCTGGGGCAATCAAGTCAAGATCTCGAAGAATCTCTCAAATGCCAAAACAATCAGGGGCATCATCCTAAGTTTATGATTACTAGGGGCATGTCACCCATAGTGCACATCTCATAAAGTCCTCGCGAGGCGAATCCTTCCAAAGTTCCTACTAGCTGGGGCAAATCTATGCAAGTCCAGTCCAACATCTGGATCAATACTCAGTGGCGTGTCCTGAATCAAGTAGTAAGTTACTATGATACTGGGGGAAATTTTTAAGACACCCATGTCTCCCCACAGAGCCAGGTTCACAAAATCACATCCCCACAGAGTAATCATTAAGAATATATCTTCAAATGCTCTCGTCCGATAAAAGACATAGCTCCTCAACAGAGTTGACATCTTCAACATCACCGGTTCTCCAACACTCTTTCTCTTCTCCAAACATGGTTTATTAAATTCCCAGTCTGGGCACATCAAGTTACTGATCATCCCCAAGCAAAAATCATAAATCCCCAGCTGAACGTCTCCAAGAAAAGATCAAAACATCAAACTCACAATAACACAGAGATTTATCTTCTCAATCAAGATGCTTCGAGTAACACAAATCATATCCATACATCATATACATCACATGCATATTCATACCTTGCATGCATTTATAATTCATACATAATAGACAAAGCGCCCCATTTATTCTTGAGAACTCCATCTCATTCATTACATACATCATAAACATTGCACAAAACTAACATCATTACCAAGTGAATATTGTTTGACAGGTACATTACAAAGTTCGAATCTTATTCAAAGCAAAGCCTAATGCACGGCCTTCCAGACATCTACGGATGCAAATTGGGTAGTCTAACGCACGACTTATCCATCAACCTAACGTACGGTTTTCCAGACATCTGAGGATGCAATTGAGAATAGTCTGACGCACGACTTATTCTCCGACCTAACGCACGGTCTTCCAGACATCTAAGGATGCAAATTGGGTAGTCTAACGCACGACTTATCCATCAACCTAACATACGGTTTTCCAGACATCTGAGGATGCAATTGAGAATAGTCTGACGCACGACTTATTCTCCGACCCAACGCACGGTCTTCCAGACATCTGCGGATGCAAAACAGAAACAGTCTAACGTATGACACATTCTGACTCTCAAGCATATCAAGTCGGATGGCATCCTCAAGCCCATCTCAATCATACATCTTCTCCAAACACCTGGATGGCATCTTTAAGCCCATCTCCAATAAACTTTTTCTCGAGGCCTGGATGGCATCTTTAAGCCCATCCCCGACAAAAGTCCTTACTTCAGCTAGGGCAAATTTCTTGGTATTCTAGTGTTCAATCATCTTCCACCTTCAGATACCGACTGGCATACAAACCACTCTACATCTTCAGGTTTAAGATAATTGAACAGGGGCAGCTGTCATACCCCAAAATTTGCCCATACATTTTCTCCTATTCAAAATCAGATCAATGTGCAAAACTCATAAGACACATTCTCCTATACAAAGGCTCTGAACTAGGGTTTGATTCTTTCAAAGGAAAATCACTGAATCAATGGCTTCCAAGCATCTCATATGGCTCAACATGTCTCACATTACCTCCATGACAAGTATCAAGACATATCTCAAAACTATAGTCATTCAAAAGTTCAGAAAGTCAACAGTCGACTGTTTAAAAGGCAACTGTGGTCAAAGCAAGTCAAAACTCCTGATTGTTTGTCAAGATCCTCATATTGAAGTATCATTCACCATTTGATCAAGGATTGATCATGGTTCATCAAGATAAAATCTCCAAATGGAAGAAATATTCCAAAGTGACTTTTAGAGGACATCTTGGGCTTTCAAAAAAGTCCTGGATCATCTCCATATGATAAAAATTGATCAAGTTATGGCTTGCGCAAGATGATCGATTTTCAAGAAAAGCACAAAACTCTAATTGCACAATTTGTTGTTTTTAAACCAATGGGCCTAGTTATTGGACTTTAAAATCACTCATGGACTAATTCAAGGCTTCTAAATTCATTATTTTATTTTTATGACTTTTATTTATATTCATATGGATTTCTATTCATTTGAATATTAAATAAATCAATTTAAAAAATAAAATAAATAGATTAAGTCACAAATATAATTTTGAATCTTTCTTGAAGCTAAAATATTGGGCATTGAGAATAATGAGGCGCAAAAGAAAAAAAAACATTGAAAGAAGAAAGATTGGTTTAAGACAAAATTAAAAACTTTATATATTTCTTCCAAAATCAACTCCAATCTCTTGATTTGCAAAGATTTGATTCACCTTAACAAACCTAATTCAGAATTATATATATGCATAAGGATTTCTGATCAAGGGGGAGAGATTTGGCTGCACGAGAAATCCTATTCCAAGCTTACAAAAAACTGAACTGAGGCGCCATGGCAAACGGGTTTTGAGGCCGATTCAAACTCTCCCACGCATACAGGAGGATTCTACGTTCTCCTCTGAAGCTATTGCGACCATCACTGAAGCGTGAAGCCCCGAGAACCACGTCCATAATTGTCACGGTTTGCTAGCTTACAATTCGATTCGATTTACGATATATATGCATCATGGATGTTATTCTGTTGCATAATCATGCTTATGTGAATGTATAGAATGTTTTTGGGCTGTTTAATTAGAGTTTATGCATGGATTTACGGTTCCACCATTGTTAGGTCACAAAAGCTTCGATTTGGGGCTTTGAGGTGCAGGTGAAATTAGCCAAAACTAATGGTGCCATTAGATTCAGTGAACGATTTCTAGTCGATACATGATCTTAGTCTTGATTTATAATTCGTTTTTGTTGAGCTTTGATTTTGCAGGGGCTATAGTGATGCTTAAAAAAACTGTGGGTAAATGTCTTTGCTATTTTGCAGAAAAAGTGTATGTAGGAGATGATAAGCCGGGCGTGAGATTTCTTCATTTTAAATTTTCTAATTTTTTTATTAGTTATATTGTATGCGGTTTGCAATTATGTCAGCTAACGTTCCCAGCGCGTTTGGTTTGGAGTTAGGTTTGTGGCTATAGGGAGCTGGGTTCGATCCCAGCATCCCACGCGTTTTTCTTCTTTTCTTTTTCAGATAATGGTAAAGATCCTGATTCGGTGCATCCCATCTCTACGCACCTATTATACACCCTCGATCAGGTGTCATCAGATCTCATGAATCTTAGATCCAACACACTCCAGTGCATGTCCACCACACACTGCATACGCGAGTAACACCCAATCGCAGCTAAGTTTTTTTCTATTTTTATTTTTTATTTTTTATTTTTAATGGCATAACATTTTATTTAATTTGTTTTCCTTTTGTTTTTGTTTATTAAAATATTTATCCTTTTTAAATCTTTTTATTGTGCTAAAAATTTATATTTTTATACTATTGACTATTTTATTTTCAAATGAACTTTTTATCGATTAAATAATTAGGATTATATCCAATAATTATTTAATCGATATATTGATCCGAACTCTCGATTTTTCTCCATAACTTTGGTTTTATTTCAATTAGTTTGTTATTTTATTAACCATGATTAACTTATACCCTGATCAGGGTTTGCGAAGATCATGCCTACACTGAGAAATCTTTTTTTGCCTTTGCTCTTTTCAGGGTTAGCAACATGATTCCTCCCGATCACGCGCCTTCAAAAAACCGAAGCTAAGTATTCGACGCTAAAAATTGAAAATCTATTTTATTTCCTGTTTTTAGGGTTTGTCTTTTTAAATAAACATTGCCTACACTCAATTTTTCTGCCTCCGCCTTGCCTCTTTTCAGGGTTAACCTTAAAGCGTCCTCTGGCTACTAACCCTATCAGATCAAATGCGAAGCTAAGTCCTTATTCGTATTTTATTTCTTTTTGCCATTTTTCTTAAGTTAGGGTTAACTCTAATTGTCAATGAATTAGCCATACACTCACCCTCTTTTGTTTGCCATTTTTCCCACCTTTTCAGGGTTTGTCGAATGCCAAAGCTACGTCATTGGTAACCCTAAACCATCTGTTCTGTTTCTTTTATTATTACTTATGTCAAACCCTGTTGGGATCCGATGGTTTCATTTTCCCCTTCCCATAAATTGTTTATATACTGCGTGGTTGGTAATTTAGGGAGTGCAAATTTAAACTGGATTAGAGTCAGTAATTATAAGATAAATAACTGAATTGAACCACGTGATTGTTGCACACACGCACCCTGTTGGGGTAACCTCTCTGTTGCCTTGTTGCCTGTTGCCTGTTGCCTTTATGTTTGTTTTGCAGAATAAGCCATGTCCCTCGAATACGAGGATACCTCAGCCATGCTGCCTCGATATGTAAAGGT
Organism: Vicia villosa; assembly: GCF_029867415.1. NCBI lineage: Eukaryota > Viridiplantae > Streptophyta > Magnoliopsida > Fabales > Fabaceae > Vicia > Vicia villosa. The sequence continues at coordinate 218,893,040 of NC_081181.1, forward strand.
CATACGACCCTAAATGATGCTGCCTTCGATACACAAATATGACCTCGACCCTCGAAAGTTGCCTACGGAAAAAGGCTGAGGTATCTTCTGGCTGCCTACGAATAAGGCTTATTCTGATCCTTACCTTAGACTACCTGCCCTCCTATGGCATGGGACAGTCTTATGGCAAAGGATGCTTCGACGACCCTTCTACCTCCAAACGAAAGGCTTCCTGCCCACTTATGGCAAGGATTGACCCTTTCATTCTGAAAGGCTAAAAAGAGACCTATCATCTGAGTTTAAGGTAATTGCCCCTAATTGCCTTGCCATGCTCTATTTTCTATATTCTTTCTCAAAATTCTTCAAAAACTGGCTACGCTCATTTACGAGTTAAAGTCCATTTTTCCTCTTTCATCTACATTTTCTGAAAACGAGCAAGCAAAGCAATTAAGAGCCCATGGAAAACCATGGATGCAGAGGGTGCCTTACACCTTCCCTTTGCATAAATTACCCCCCGAACTTAGATTTCTTTAAAAGGTTTTTTCTGTTTCTTTTAGCCTTTCTGAATTTGTTTGGATAAAATAAAAGTCGGTGGCGACTCATGCTTAACCGCGACATTTCGATCGATAAAAAGTCAGTTCACCGTATTACAGTTGCTCCTGCGTTTTTGAGGCTGGGCGATATAACTTCATAGTAATAGTTGTTCCGGTCGGTCATGAAAGGTGTTTTGGGTGGGTCCGCCGGGTTCATACAGATTTGATTGTACCCAGAATAGGCATCCATAAAATTGAGAAGCTTGTAATCGGAGGCCCCATCGATAAGTCAGTATATTTACGACAGCGGGTACGGGTCCTTGGGACATGTTTTGTTGAGATTTGTGAAGTCGACGCACATGTGCCATTTCTTGATTTTCTTTTTGACAATCACGTAGGGTACCTAATCTCTTGGATGAAACCGACGTTTAGTAACTTGTGGACTTCCTCCTTTACTACCTTCCTTTTCTCCTCACCCCCTTTGTTTCCTATGCGATATTGGTTTTGTCTCGGGATTTAATGCCAGGTGATAAAATATAACATTAGGGTCTATTCCTGGCACGTGTGAAGGCTTCCAAGCGAATAGATCCATGTTATTTTCAATGTTTCCATGATCTCCTCCTTCTCCCAGGGGATAGATTGACACTGATGAATGTAGTTTTCGACAATAGTTTCCTGATTTAAATTGCCTTGTTTCATCGTGTGGAGATAGACTGTCCTCTGGTGGGTCATCTTGGCGATCTATGTTGACCAGGTTGACCTTTTGAGCACTCACCTTCATGTCTTCCCCAGGATGACTTTTCTTCTTCAACTTCAGACTATCCTTGTAGCATTTCCTCGCATGATCGTGGTTTCTTTCACATCTCCTACCCAGCCTTTTTCCAACGGGTACTTCATTGTGAGGTACAGGGTTGAGAGTGCAGCCTCTGAGGCGTTGAAAGATGGCGTGCCTATGATAACGTTGTACGGAGACACAACATTGACAATTAGATACATGACCGAATCTGTTTTTGCATTGGCTCTGCTTCCAAAGGTGGTCAGCACCGGCAAGTGCTGTAATACTTGTACCTGTTATCTAGAGAAATTGACCAAAGTACCATTAAAAGAAATAGCTCGGCCATGTCAAAATTTATTCCTTTAATGGCACCCCAATAGAGTACATCATCGGATCTTCTGGGATATACTAATACTCGCCTCACACTCCAATCCCATATTTGGATATTTATCACCATCAGATCATTCTCGTGAGGGAGGATTCCCACATCACCCTGCTTGGAAAAACTGATTGGGTGTGGATCCTCCCCCTGACTTTGGGTTGTCTGCTCGTAGACATGCATCACAACCTGGACATATCTTTTCCTCGCCGAGCTCGTTTCTCTACCACCGGTGAACCTGCCAGCAATGGTGTTAAGTATGTGTCGGGTTGTCTTGGTCTCATGTATTTCCTCGGTGCCCTTACCTTTCTTCTGATGGTGTTTCTATTCATCCGCGTTGCCCTTTGGGTCTTCCCTTTTCCAAGATTGAGCTTTGGAGTCCTTTACATACATTAAGAGATAGCCCTTTTGTATCAGCGCTTCAATCTCTTTTTTTAGTTGATGACACTCATTAGTATGGTGACCTCAGAGCCGATGATAACTGCACCAGGCACTGGTCTCTCTCCCTATTACAATATTCATCTTTTTCCAACGCATGGGTTCAAGTACAAGATTCAGATGGCCTACTTTTTGTAGGATGTCCCCTCTCCGAGTATTCAGGGGCGTCAGGCCATCCCCATAATTAAAAGGTCTCTGGAACGACCTAGGAGGGTACGATCACATGATATAGGCCGAGACTGCTCTTTTCTATGTCCCAATCTCTCCTCTTTTATCGTCGACTTCTCGTTAGTATCTCTGAAGCATTTTTCCTGGTTACTTTCCTCGCCCTTTATTTAGCACTCGGTACGATTGATGATCCCGTTCATACTAGACGTTGACTTCTGGACCAGGGATTCATTGAACTGTCCCGGCTCGTGGGCCGTGGTAGAACGCGTCTACAAACATCTCCTAGTTAGGATGGGAAACTTTTATGGTTTCTCCGTTAAATATGGCCAAGTACTCTAGTAGGGATTCAGATTGTCCTTGTCGAACATTGAATAGCATCGTCGTCAATACCTTCCGATGTCTATTTTTCGAGAAGTGATATACTAACTTTTTGGTCAAGTCTGCATGACTCTCAATGGGTAAGCACAATAAGATCATGTATCATCGCAGGGCCACATCTTTGAATATTCTCGCCATGAGTTTGCACTTAAGCAAATCATCGGGATAGATTAATTCCATTTGATCGCTGATGGAAATAACGTGCTCATGTAGATCTGTCTCGTTGTTGAAACATGTAAAAGACAGAGCCTTGAAGTTCTCGGGGACCTGATCGTCCGCTGGCTTTGCAACTCCAAGGTGGTTACACTATCCTGCAGGGATTCATTTCATTGCCTGAGGTCCTCCACTATAAACAGTAGTTGCGTCATGTCTGGGGGGTCTCCTTCAGTTGACATTTTGGCAAATATGATATGATGTGTGGCCTAGGCTAGTTTTACTAAATGAGTGACTTCCTTGTAGGAACAAGGAGAGCCTCCCTTGTAGGAACAAGGAGAGCTGCAACTAGAGTAGATTTCTGTAGTATTTTGAGGTATTTGGGTGCTACAGTGACTGTGTGTATTGACCCAAGATGTATGTCTCGCTTATCTCTCTGTCGAGAGACCCTTATATAGCTTTCATCATGAAGAGCCTCATTTAAGAAACACCACTTGGAATCTCCTCTGTTTCATAATCATTAGAAATGTCCGACGTCCGCGTTAACTAACTCATTTAACCATCGCATAACGTCTATATTTTTGATCTGACTTCAACCTCTATGTTACCTCCACAATTGAATCATGATTTCCCCATAGAGGACTAGGTCGTGTAATGACCCTAACCCGGCTTAGGGACCTTACTCATAACCCGAGTAGGCATACCTACTTGGCAAGTGAGCTCAACCGAAGTGTTGGATTTCAATAGATATTCTGCCTCGACCACTTTCAGTCTATCTGACTTTCAAATGCTCAAAGATACACAAGAAGGAAGCATGCAGTCTCTCTCCTAAACAACAGCCTCTAAACTAGGGTTTTGTATTTCTCAAAGTAAAATCCAGTTCTAAGACCTCAAATGAATCCCATGGCCTCTCATATGCTTCAAAGGGTCCTCATGCCAAGTTTCAAGCTCTGATTCAAAGGAGTGCTCAATCAATGGCCCAAAGGATCAATAATCGACTAGTTGACCTAAAAGTCAAAATATGGTCAAACCACAGTCAAAGCTCCTAATTTTTTGTCAACATCAACATTTTAATGTTAGATTCATCATTTGATCAAGGTTTGATCATGATTCATCAAGAAAAAGCTCCAAAGTTATCAAAACCCTAAGAGTGTGTTTGGATGAGGTAATTAGAAATTTTAAAGTAATTTAAAATTCAAAGCAATTCAAATGATTCAATTCAAATCCATTCATTTTTAAATTGTTTTGTTTGGATGGAGTATTAAGATAATTCATTGTTAGATTTTTGGTGTCATTTTGTATAAAATTTAAAATTTTTGGACCAAATTAAAAAATGAAAAAGTAGGGACTAATTTGTAATTTTAAAAAATTTGAAGGACCAAATTGTAAAATTTAAAAATTATTAAGGACCAATTTGCAATTTTTAAAAAATTTGTGGGGTCAATTTTATAATTTTGAAAAATATGAGGACCAATTTGTAAATTTTGAAGAATAATAATAATAATAAATACATTCTATGGAACATGAGAGGAATTCCAAATTCTTTGGTTTTTGGTGTCATTTTAAAATGATTAAATTTAACTTAGATGCAATACTCCATAAATTTCCATCATTTTAACAATTCTTCATTTTTGTATCCAAACAATGGATTTTAGTCAAATCATTTTAAATTCCCTCAAAACATTACTTTCCCTTATTAAAATGCTCCATCCAAACACACTCTAAGTTTCTAAATTAGGGTTTTTAAGGAGAAAGTCAACCTAACTTTGACCAACCATAACTTTCACATGGAACATCAGAAATTTCCCAACCAAAGCCTATCTTGGAGGAAATTTCATTCTCTACAACTTTGATGTTGGGACCAAGATCCAGAAATGCTTCATTTGAGATATATGGATCAAGACATTATAGGTCTTTTTAAAAGTCAACCAAAAGTCACCTTTTTCAAATGAAGCATACATGAACATAGAAAATCGAATTGAGATGAAACCAAAAGCAATTTTTAGAGGACACTCTAAGATTCCCAAAATGACCAAGAACACTTTAACAGGGTTAAAACTGAGAGAGATATGAGTGGAAGAAGTTGGCTAAAATTCAAGAAAATCATAAAAACCAAAGTGGTGAATTTTGAGTTTGTGACTAAATGGGCCTAACTTTTGCATATCAAACATGTATATTGGCTTCATAATGACCCTTAAACTAATTATTTCATTTGTATGGTATTTTATTTTATTTATTTGAATTTTTATTCATTTAAATATTAATAAATCATATAAAATATGAAATAATTAATTTTTAATCAAAACTTTGATTCCCAATCAAATCCAATCACCCAAATGTCCTAATGTTGATCAAATTTCGTGATAATAGGTATTGGAAAGAGATGATTTAAATTGGACCAATTTTAGAAAGATTTTTCAATTAAAATTCAATCAAATTGCAATCAAATTGCAATCACTTGGATTTTCGATTTCTTTCTACTTGTGTTGACCTAATTTATTCCATTATATATAGACCTCATATTCAGAATTAGGACACGAAACCTTGGCCTCCAGGCTCTCTCAAAAACGCAAGAAAAGTTTACAAGAACTAGGGCAAACTGAAACTTCAACCTCCAATCATTCTTAATCGATTCAGCGCCTCAAAACGGCTTCTGAAGGCTTCCAGGAACGTGCCCATGCCCTTACATCATCCTGAAGTGGCCAAGAATCACTCTGTTCAGCAGCTTCGGTTTGGTTAAGGTCCTTGAATTCATTTTTTAATTTTCTATGCGTTTTTAACAGATTTGATACATCTCTTCAGGTTCAGGGTATTAATTAAAGCAGGAATGACGTATTACATGTGGGTTTTAGGACCTGAACGGTGTCGTGCCCTTTAAGGACCTTAGAAGGCTGTGGTTGTCAAACTCGATCGCAGGATGATTTTTAGGACCAGCCATGGCCACCATCGGGTTCGCAGACCCCGGTTTAGGGGGGTAGTGTTAATCCTGGACTTTGATTCTGAGTATTTTGCAGGATAAAAAAAACACCCATCGGAGATGATGGTGTTTTCCGGTGTCTCGCGGTGGTCTGAATTGTAGCAGAGGCGGTCGAATTCACGTGGCAGATCCTAGCATTGTGATTCGTCCATTCAAAATTGCAGAAATCTTGGAAGGCGCTGAATGGCTGGTCAAACGAGTTAGACCTTCTCTCCACACGCCATTGGTCTATCCAAGTGACACAGGGCCCCACTTTGACTCTCTCTTTTTGAAATAATCATTTAATACGTTTAATATTTATTGTTTGGTCTCCATGTGATTATCAGCGAGCCAATCTAGCGTAGTTGGTCAAAAGATGCGTTTAGGAGTCTTCAAGACCCAGGTTCAATCCCTGGGTGCGACATACATTTTTATTATTTGTTAAATATGTTGATCTCTATAGGATCCCACGCAAGCCAAACAAGACCATCATACAACCTCACCTCATCACCATTAGATCCTCGTCAAAGTTGGATCCAACGCCCAGGATTGAGGGTGCACCAAAGACCTTCACCAAGCAATCACACTAGATCCCACCAGCTAAGTCTCTTCTTCTTTTATTTGTTTTGCTTTATTTTATTTTTATTTACCTTGTTATTTATTTTATTTTATTTTCCTTTTAATTTATTTCTTTTAAAACTTTTATTATTATTATTATTATTATTATTATTATTATTATTATTATTATTATTATTATTATTATTATTATTATTATTATTATGTTATATAATTATTTATTTTATGAAATTCGAAGATTCGATTTTTCCCTTCATAACATAACAAATAATTGTTTTATAATAAAAAAGGTTTTTTTACTAATGATTATTTTAGGCTAATAATTTAATGTTTAAAACCCTGATTTTTATTTTAATTATTTCTTTTCATCATGATCACTAATCACTGCTATTGGTAGGTGTTATCCATTAACGCATTTTTTAGCCTTACAAACCCTTTAGGTCACAATAAGTTTTCTTGAATAAACCTGTTAGGTTCAGGGGTAGGGTTTGTAAACTTTTCTTGAATAAACCTGTTAGGTTCAGGGGTAGGGTTTGTAAACTTTATAGGGTTTATAGATCTTTGATCAATTAAGGTTTGTAGATCATTCATACACTAAAAATTCTTTTTTTTTTGTGCAAATTTTCAGGGTTACCCCAGTATCCTCCCATTACGCGCCATATCGGATCAAAAGCTAAGTTTTTAATTCTTTTCCTATTTAAATTTTATTTTACTTTTATTTTTGTCTTTTGCCCAAAATAGGGTTTGTCTCGAATAGTCAATGAATTCCTCCTACACTCACCCTATTATTTTTTCTTTTAATTTTCAGAGTCGATCGAGGGTTCGAGGAAGATCAAAGCGTTCAAGGATGTTTAAAACTAATTATTGATTCCTCTTATTTTTCCGCCTTTTAATTTCCCCCATCCCCGCAGGTGTTTATTGCAATAGCGTAGGAAATTTTATTTCTGCTTTTATTTTTTTTTAATTGCGTGGTTAGTAATATAGGGAGTGCAACCATGAATTGAATTAGCATCACTAATTACAAGATAAATATCTGAATTAACCACGTGATTGTTGCACCCACACACCTTTAGGGTAATCCCTCTGGTTGCCTTGTTGCCTTATTACTGTTGCCTTGTTGCCTTATTAATTTTGTTGCCTAAAAATAGTCAAGTCCCTTGATTCTGAGGATACCTAAAGCAAATGTTGCCTTTAAAGTTATTGAAACTCCCTCGAAGTTGCCTTATAAAAGATGATTGTCCCAATTGCTAAAGGTATCCTCGCCTGTTGCCTAAAGATTAAATGACTATTATATCCTTCCCTTAGACTACCTGCCCTCTTTATGGTAGGGACAGTCTTATGGAGAACGATTTCTCGATGACCCTTAACATCTAATTGAAAGACTTCCTGCCCTCTTATGGCATGGATAGACCCTTTCGCCCGAAAAGCTAAAAGAACGATCTTTCAAAACTTAGGGTAGTTGCTACTAATTGCTTGCTCTAAATTCAAAATCTTTTTCCCACTCTTTTCAAAATCAAATTCAAAAAGACTACGCTTATTTACAAGCTAAAGTTCTTCTTCAAATCTTTTTACTATTCACACACGACACTTCAAACATTTCAAACAAATTCAAAAGTGAGCTAAGCAATTAAGAGCCCATGGAAAACCATGGATGCAAAGGGTGCCTTACACCTTCCCTTTGTATAACTTACCCCCGAACTCAGTTTTCTTTTAAAAGGTTTTTCTCTGTTCTTTTAGCCTTTCATTAAATTGGATAAAATAAAAGTCGGTGGCGACTCTTGCTTACCGCGACATTTCGAATAAAGTCAGTTCACCGTATTACATAACACTACTGTTTTAGAATAATTTGATCAAATTTAAAAGAAAATTTATATTTTAAAATTATTAAAATGATTTTTCATATTGATTAAAAAAATAAAAGAATAATTTATCTATGTATGATTTTTGATTTTTTTTTCTTTGACTCATATTGTAAAACAATACAAATATCAATTAATTGTCATTTCAACTTATACAATTTAGTTCACTTTAAAAACATATATTTTTTTAAAACTTTGTCAATAAATAAATATATACAAAATTAGAATATGTTGAAGAGGCATGATACATGATATTTAGTTTCTATTTAATTTAATAGATTTTGATCTTGAAGAGTCAGAACAGGTGAGCCAGCAGCGACGATGTGATCTTCGGCGATGGTTGAGAAAAACAAAAGGATCATACATGCAGGGCACTCTGATGCCAAAGTAAGGACGAGAGTAAAGGTACAGCATAAATTATAGGTTTGAGAGAAAGTTTTAATACCTTGCCGTACACTCGTGCTCAGATGATCCTTTATTACGGAGGAGTCGTCATTCACAAGTGCTCGGTAGGTGGGAAAAGGGGGAAGTGCAGCCCCAGCTTGCCCAAGTGTATGAACCAACGCTTATTGGGCCATTTTCCACTTATGAGTCAATTGAGCCAAATTTAACAATTGAGCTAGTCTAGAACTGATTTTTTTATTATTTTAAATTTGGTTTAAATGTGCAATCTTATTACATTATTTTATTTTTTATTTGCTACTAATGTCCAATATATTAATATAATTTAGTATGTTGAAAGGGTGAAAGTTATAAGTGAATTATTAGATAGAAAATTTAAAACTTATTTGAGACTCATAGTAAGGAATATGACAGCTAAGAGTTTAAATATAAAATTAGAAAAAAGTTAACACATAAGTAAGTGAGAGTTATTTTACTGTTAAAGGAAAACTTTAATTATTTTAATTTTCTTTTCAGGTAGAATTTGAGTACACCACTTTTAGGTGTTACAATTGTGAATATTTTTTCTTCTTTTTTTCAATTCATACTATTTTACGCTTATTTCCCTTAAAAAACTCAACAGGAGGTTTGTTGATTCAACGAGCTTTAAAGTAGTCACATTTATTAACATATAATCATATAATCACAATGTGATTTTTACATGTCTCTAATATTGCGTGGAATTTGGCTTTTCTATTACCAATAGTCATGTTATATCTGTTAGCGGCTCTTTGAATCGTTACATTTTAAAAGTGTTTACTTTGAATGTTGATTTTAAAAGTGTTTACTTTGAATGGTTATTCAATATATGGTTAGGAGATCTATTAGTATTGAATCCTTGTGATATATAAAGCAAAATTGCATCAAATACTGGAGCCATAAGATAATGAAAACTATAGGAGGATCTTCAAAATTGCTTGAAATTAGAGAAATCATTTTTACATCTTTAAATAATTTCTTTTAAAAACTATTACAAACATTATTAATAAAGTAACATATGTAATAATTGGATTAAAATTTATAAAGAAGGTTAGAATGAGTAACCGAGTCTAATTAGTAACCAAAAATTAAATTTTACTAATTTAAACTATTTCATCAATAACAATATAGAAGGTATAATAGACTCTTGCCTTAACAAATCATATTAGAAAATAGAAGAAAATATAGAAAAAACGGGAGAAATTCTAAGAGAGAAAAAGAGAACAAGAGATAGAAGAAAGGAATAGTTTTAGGTTCATTCACCCTTTTAATGCTTGTTCTTAGGTTCATTACTTCAATCAACGAGGGTTCCTAGTCCTTTTCTTTTATGAATGAGTATATATCAAATTTGAAAATAATAGTTTAATAAATTGAACTAGTTTTTATTATCTTTAGAAAGATGTTTAGAAATCTAGAGAATTCAACATGCATGCATGAATTTTAACGGTATAATTTGGTTTTGATGTTAATTTTATAATCCATGTCATGTAATTGCAATTGGATTGTGTTTCAGGTAATTTTACATGAATTTGGTTAATGAATTCTTGTCCTCTCATACATCTTTGCTTTAAGGCATTTCATTCTCAGATCGTTAATATTTCATAGCATAATAATGATATGCTGTATCATCACGAATTTTATTACTTAATTGATGAAGATTAGTTATGTTTTAATAGTAACATAATGAAGTCTATCAAATATGATAAATGTAGTTGAAGATATAAGAGAATTGTCATGTCCATACATATACATGAACGATGCTGTTGTTATATTTCATGTGTCATACATGAATGATGATATTGTTATATTTCATGTACTATGCATGAATGATGATGTTCTTATATTTCATAAAATAATAATTACATGTTATATCATTATAAAAGTGGATTTTATTAATTAATTGACGATGATTAGTTATGTTTTTAACTGTAAAAATAATAAAGTTTATCAAATATGCTAAATATAATTGAAAATATATGAGAAGAACAATGGTCATGTTAGGATGTCATGTACCATACTTGAATGACAATGTTGTTATTTTTCATGTATCATTGATAATGTTGTATATAAAGTAGAATGCATGAATGATGATTATTAAGGTCATATTTACTATGTATAACCGCTAATTTTTGATGTCTTTCGCAAGTGCACGAAATATATCGAAGTAATAAAAGATTATTGAACCCACAAGAGTGCACGAAATATATCAAAGTAATAAAAAATTATCGAAGCCACAAGGACAAAATGTCAACCTACCGTTATCTACACTCGCGATGTCAATCTAAGGCGATGTGATTTGATGGGAAGAAGTTTAAAACAAGAACTAAAACAAGTTAGTTTAGAAAATATGATAAAAGCTAGCGAGGCCTGTCGCTGTGTCAATCTAAGGCAATGTGATTTGATGGAAAAAGTTTAAAACAAGAACTAAAACAAATTGGTTTAGAAAATATGATAAAAGTGAGGGCAGAATGCGGTTCGCATCAATCAACGGTACTCACAGTTAAGTTAGATAAATTAATTAAATTAGGATAATATTTCTTCTCAATTAAAGAAATTAATTTAAATGAACCGTCCGCTTTCGCGCAACCGGAACCAAGTTTTATCCTAAAATCTATACTATCACTATCGCTGCCGCGGTTCAGCGTGTTAAAGAGTAAAACTAATGTTTTTGAAAATTAAGTATTTTTAACTAATTAAAAAGTTGTTTTGGGTGAAAAATAAGTCTAAAAGTGTCATCGGTTGTGGCTCGTATAACACCGGAGTTTAAGCTCATAAACGCATGTTGCCGCAACACGTTTATGATTTTAAACTCTATTTTTGAAAATAATTAGTTTTACAAATTAAAATATGTTTTGTTGTCACATTTAATTTAATTCAAATTTTGAATTTTTACTTAAGTTAGATATAGATTTTTTTTCTTTTGAAGCGGAATCAGTATCTCTAAATTAATGCTTTTGCGGTAAATGTTTCATTTAAAAGCAATGTAAAAATCAGCTCCAAAAAAATCCAATTTAATCGATTATTTTTAATCGATTATTTTCCGACTTAGACGCGAATATCATCAACGCAACGGTCTTTATATTTTGGTCTCTAAATATATAGCCAGATATTGAATCTACTTAACAGAAACAATAAATAAAACTAAAGAAAGTTTCTCAACCCACCCCATGGTTATCTTACACACCACGCAAAATTCCAATTTGTCCCCAGCTTCCGTAGATGCACATCCGGAAGCATCCCATAATTTTAAAAAAATTTGATTCCTTCCGTAGATGCATCTACGGAAAGGTAATAAACTAGTGTATATGGGAAAAAATACACATTAAAATATCTTAAGGGTATGTTTGGATTGATGGAATAGGATGGAGTGGAGTGGAATGGAATGGAATAATTTTATGTTCCATCATTTGGATTGATTAAAAACGGATGGAATAGAGTGGTATCGGATGGAATGCATTCCATCACTTTCCACCATTTTTTGTACCCTCCGATTTGGGCGGAATGAAAAAATCACTCTATTTCATCGTGAAGTTCCCAAACAATGGAAAGACGTATTTATTTCATTCCACTCCGCTCCGTTCCATTCTATCCCGCTCCATTCCATTCCGCTCTGTTCTTTTTATTTTATCCAAACATAGCCTAAGGGAAGCTTCCGTAGATGCATGTACGAAACAGCTTAGCGCCACATTGTACCGTAGATGCATCTACGGAAGGGTCTGATATAGTTTGAACCAGAGTGATCACTCCCCCATTGTTTTATTTCTCCAAACTCTTCATACTCCACACCCTAAAAACCCTACATCATCAATACCTTATTTCACTCCAACACTCAAACTTTTTGGTGCAACAAATCAAAGGGAGCAAGAAGAGTCTGAATTTCAGGTAAATAATCACTTTCAACCACTACATTGTTCACATTGTCAATGAATTTTTCTGCAAAAAAGTTACGTAGCTTCCGTAGATCCATCTACGGAATGTGTTGAAGATGAACACTTTCGTAGATGCATCTACGGAATAGTCCCAACAGTTTTTTCTTAGAATTTTGTAATTCTGTGTGATTTTGACAAAATAGGTATTGAAAATTCTGGTAAGACAGACTCACTATGTCATACACAATGTCACGACACCTTTTCTGTCATCATCTTAGCTGGGGTAGTACATACAGATCCCCCAAATTTAGAATACTTCTTGCATGCAGAAGTCCATGAGTGCCGGGATCATATTAGTTCAGTTAACACAAATAAATCTGCTTTGCAGAGGTTCTGTGACAGCACAGTCATTAAGCAAAACACTAATGTCATGCACGAAGTTATGACATCCAAACTGAACAAACAAATAAACAATGCAAAAACATAAACAACACAGAGAATTGTTCACCTAGTTCGGTTCTAACTAACCTACTCTGGGGGCAACCAATCCAGGAAGGAAATCCACTATCAGTAGTCTTAATTTGAAGCTAAACTCCCCCGTTTACAACTTCGCACTTAAACCCTACCCAATGCAATCTTTACCTAGGTTCTCCCTAGATATGGAATATCTCCATTCCACTCCCAATCATAGCAATAATGTCTAGCAGTCAACAACTCAGCCACTGCATCGACAACCTAATTCCCAACACTTTAAACACAAACAAACACAACGTTAACTTGAAGTTGCTTACAAGCTTCCTCCAAGAACAAAATTCACTCATTGCTTCACAGCTTCTGAGTCATTACAATAAACCTCTCACCTACAGGCTTTGAGGCACAAATCAGTGACCATCCCACACACCGGGTGGTTCACTTACACGGCTAACCCTAGAGACTACATCTTCCTAGCTCTGGCTATCAGCACACAAAATTAGGTTACAAAGGTTTCTATTTATAACCTGATCCCAGTTGGATTTAGGCTTACAAATCGCAGCACTCCTTGCTGTTACAAATAAGGTCTTTAATCATAAGTTTCCTAATTTATCTCCTAAATTAGAAATCGTTGAATCTTCAATCTTCAGATTTGATTCTTCAATATTCTGACTTGATTTTTTGACCTTTAAATATGCGCCACATAGGATTACATAATATTCTCATAGAATATTCTGTATCTGTTTTAAATCAAACTGAATCTTTCTTCCACAGTTCTACAGGCGCGATGTCATGGTTGAAGTCATGACATTCCATATAACATCTTGCTTTAGTACCTGTTTTGTTCTTTTCATATTTGCAAGACTTATACAATAATACATTCAGCTGCTATTATGTTTTAGCCAAGCATGGATGCCAATAAGACAATTCTACATAGCAGAACATCAACAATCTTCCCCTTTGGCTTATTTTGGCTAAAACTTACATTTACAATAAATTTAAGATCAAGAGCAGCTTCTTCAACTTTCAAGACATCAAGAAGAACAGTCTTTTACATTCTCAGAACTGGGACTTCTGTTCTTAACTGCTTAACCACATCATAACATCTTCAATTCACTCTGTCTTCAGATCTTCCTTTGTTTCGTTTGACAGTAGCAAAATCAGCATGCTATGTACCATCTTTCCCCCTTTTTAGCCATAATATGACAAAGCTAGAACCAATGTCATACCTTTGAAGTTCAACACCTTCATGTAACACTCGTACATGAGGAGGACGATGGATGGTGGCCTTTGTCTGCGAGGACTATTGGTGACAATATGAAAACCCACTCCTTTTAGTTCGAGGTCCAAGATAAAGCTTGAATGAGTTTCCGCCATCCTTCCTCGTAACTCAGAACACGAATCATAATTGTGTTCATAACTCAGATCACAAATCACAACTAAAATGACTCCATTATCGAAGGCTGAATAAGGAGGAACATTTTTGTTGTTATTGCTGCAACACCACTAATAGAGACACATGATTTCTCCACCTTGTGCTTTTCTGGACAGGTTTTGGTAAATGAATCCATCATAATACCAAACCTGCACACACCCAACTCGAACACTCACGAAACACATCTTGAGAGATTTGATTTCTGAAGCCTGTTGCGAAGATGCTAATTTATAGCCATTTGAGATCATAGGTAGTAACGATGGTCTTTGGTTTTATTCAATGGTCAACTGATTAATTAGGAAATAGTTCCAAAAGAAATTACTCTTTCCAAAGCAGTTTTTGACTATTTTCTTCTGAAAGGAGTTATCTTTAATCCAGTGCATGCATAGTCACTGATTGAACTTCACACCGGCCACTGACTAGAAGAGATAAACCCAATGCAGTTTTCCTTGTTTGACCCTGAAGAATCAATGTCTTTAACTATGTCATGACATCCTGTCAGACATTGTCCCTCTTTCACCCCTTAAGCACAATGCTCAAGATTCTTTTAAGAGATTTTGACAAATCTTCCTATGAACCAAGTAATAGACCTACCACTTACTCTACTGACTCACTATTCATAGACTTCTGTTGTTATGATAACCTTTAGGATGTTTACTACAACTGCGAAGAGCCTTCCACCGCCTGTTGAAGCATGCAGCCACTGGTCCAGATAAAGAATTATGGGTACCAGATGCACATGGTTGGATTCAACCATTCCCAGATAACTGATTGTAATGATACATCTTGTTATATAAACCTTTTCATAGGAAACTCCCTCTAACTGTATTGAAGAAGCTTCTGCTGACTTGGAACATCTTCATTATGATGGTAGAGTATAACAGACCAAGATAATTTTCTAGAATTATATCTTGAACTAAGAATTCACTCCCCCTATCTGAGATAGTCTGAGCTTCCCCAATGGAATAAGTTTGAAATGATGAATGGAAAATATAAGACGCATCTTCATATCTTCAAGAGCAGCACCCCCTGTTCACCAATCCTGCTGAACACACTCACTACAGCAAATTTGTTCCTTTACAAAAGATACTCATATCAGAAATTAGATGTTATAACATCTTGTATAGCATTAGGGTACAACTGAGTTGTTTAGTACATCCCATTAACTCCACTTCTCTCTCTACAACAGATTCAAGTCTACCACCTTATCTTCACCTGAAATAGTCAACTGATGACCCTTTCACACTAGAAGTTTCCATAGAAAGGTTGCCACAGACTCAACATAAAGAACTGTCACTTCTTCCACTATTGATCATTACCCCGCCATGTTTCAATCAGGTCAAGGTCTGCCCAGACAAATTGAGCTCCTCCTTGATAGAATTAGAAGAATCCTCTTTTATCTTCAGCTATGTTGATTATCTCACTAAACTTCTGTCTTCATAATCATACTCATTAATGAAGTCTTCATCATGAAAGTAAACACGTATTGCCAAAACATGTTACAATCACCGAGATCAGAATCTTCCCATTCTAATCCATATTAAGTCAGAACTGTCACTTCAGACATTAATGCTACTTCTTCATTCTTCACATAAAGTGATGTTGTGACATCACACAAGACATTAGTTTATCAGCCTTAAAATCTCATCCATTCCTCTGAGTGTTCCTTTACCTACACTGGTTGATGTCTTATCTTGCTTCATTCTCCCCCCGAGAATTACAACAAGCGGATGATTTGAACGATTTTCCTTACCCTTGAAGCATTATTCATTTGGAACTTGCCACACTTTCCAAGTTTTGAATCCTTAGTTTACTTGCTACACAAGATCCAGACTGCCACTTCTTGTACCTTGAAATAGAAGAAACTTCTGAATTTCCCTGAACTTGTCTTTAACAGATATGTCTGAACCTAAACTTTACTAGTGTAAACAAAACATCACATAGTAGATGTTAATATCCAGCTCCTATCAAGATATTTATCATCTCTTATATGTTACTTCTGCTTGAATCAACTCACCAGCCAACCATTGCCCTTCTTAATGCTTAAGAGAAGATAACACAAAACTACAATTGATACATTGTTCAAACCAGACCATGGATACTTTATTACTTTATACACATACTCAGCTCCCGACAGAGTATATGAGTCATGTATTCAGGCTGTACATTCAATAAGTACTAAGTCTCCCGTCAAAGCACCTATTAGACACTCATATAGAATTTACTGCACACACCAGATCCTTCTAAATGATTTCTTCTTCATACATAAGAACATTCTTCTTGGCAATGATGTTTCAACATCTTTTATGACATTATTTATTAAGGCTTTTTGGATTTCACACTCATCATCTCTTTTATGAAACTTGGGGAAAGACAGAGAAGGCACGACACACACCATCAACTCAGGTACACATCAGTCATGATTAAGGAATAATATATGCCATATCTCAATAAACTTTTCTTCAGACTTTCATTCTGATTTTGAGATAATGGATGTCACAACCTGTACCTACTGAGGAGATTCCCTCAATAAGGTTTCTGGAATGGATACTATTATGACATAACACTTGAAATCAACTCAGATTCTTCACAGTAATTTGATTCCCTTAAATCATCACACAATATTCAAAACCATATTTCACTATGAAAGAGACACAATATTCAGTTTTCACCACTAACTGTTCTATGGTTAAGAAAACATTCCACATATCTGGTTCCTTTAATCAGAAGAGAATACCAGATATACGCTCATCTTGAATTCTCATATAGGTCTTAAAAATACCTGAATGAATCCTTTTACTTGCACTGAGCTTTACTCCCACATTCCCATATATATGCCTGAAATAAACTAACAATTGGGATGGGAGGTTCAGTTGATTGTATTCTAACCAATCAACACACAAGGCAGATGTCTCCTCTTCCAGATCAGGAGTAGGTTCCAAACGAATGTACTCACACTACATTAGTTTAGTACCAGAACATTTGTTCTTCAACTGGTAGCTGCATACCAGTATACCATCAGTTCCTTTTTCTTGGAACACACAACATTTGACAATCTTGAAGATCATCAAACAACTTTGCAGACGAATATGAGGAACAATGATCAATTGAACCTTTTCAACCTTAATAACCATGTCATTATGAGTGGACTTGAGAGAGATCTCAAGTATCTTTGACACTTGCACTAAAGCTGAAAAATCTGCTTCAAACTCTGTTGAAAACCATATAACCTTATACATCTTCTTTCAAAAAACAGGATTTTGTATCAGATGCTATGCAGCCGAAAGTAGTCATATATCAACAGAGATTACACAATGCTTACTCCATGAACCAGTGGTAAGCATGACACCCAAGGATTGAAGCTGAACAATCCAACAATATGCTTGCTTCTTCTCCAAGAAACACAACTAGACCTAACCAATATTCAGACCAAAAAAAATAAGCACAAAGATTACCTTATCATTAACTTCACTCCCGCATGAAGGTTTTTGTTACTCTTCTTCTGTACTTTGCTATATGCTGAATAGAGCAACACAAATTCTTCACTCCCGCATGAAGCCTTTGGATATTCTTGGATCCAGCAATACCATCTTCTCTTGCCAAGAGAGAACACCTGTTTTGTTTATATTGGTTTAGTCTACCACACGTAGGTCCATCCTCCACTTCTAGGGACCATACAATATGAACAACACTGTTCAAAAAATCTTTTACCTTCAGCAGCCAGAAAGTATCCCTCATGGATCTCATCCAGAAACAGACAGGATGCCTGCTCTGATACCAATTGAAAATTATGGTAAGACAGACTCAGTATGTCATACACAATGTCACGACACCTTTTCTGTCATTAGCTTAGCTGAGGTAGTACATATAGATCCCCCAAATTTAGAATACTTCTTGCATGCAGAAGTCCATGAGTGTCGGGATCATATTAGTTCAGCATGCTATGTACCATCTCTCCCCCTTTTTAGCCATAATATGACAAAGCTAGAACCACTGTCATACCTTTGAAGTTCAACACCTTCATGCAACACTCGTACATGAGGAGGACGATGGATGGTGGCCTTTGTCTGCAAGGACTATTGGTGACAATATGAAAACCCACTCCTTTTATCGACTTTGCTTGGTAAAGGAGAGGATGCCATGAGCTTATCCGTCATGATCTTATCGAATAGTTGCTGAACCATAAGGACTCGTACACGCGGGTATTTGGAGACGAAACTAAAATTTAATCAGTAAATGAAGCTCTTGTTCCTTGGGGGGCGCCTACGCACCGGTTTTGCATTGGATGATATTACCGAAAATGGGACATCTTATTGCATGTGCATATGACATGGTATGCATTGACTTGACGCATTATGGTTTTTCAAAAACTTTTTTTCCGCTCAGCACCACACCTCCTACAAATCCAATTGATCATATTATATGTGTTGGATGGCTCGCCAAATCGCGTCATTTTGTATAAGTTTACTGGAAACCGGGATGGCCCATACCACCTACATCACTAGAATGGAATCTTCATCATACTGAACTTGCCGAGACGTGGCCGGATGTATTTGTTGATAGGATGCATGAATTCAAAAGATTGAAGAATATCGATAAAATCTCGAATGCGAAAAAGTCAAAATTGGAACCACCAATAGATTTAGCCGGCAATAGTTCTTTTCATGTATTTATCTAGTTTCTAAGTGTAATATATGCACTCTATAACATTGCAATATAATCATTTTTTGTGTTTGTGTGTTTGTGTCTATGTGTTTCAAATTGTTTACGTTTTGTTCCTATGTGTGTTTGTATCTAATTTCCTAAATTTCATTCCAAAATTGCTGCCTACTGCTTGCTGTTCTGCTAAAAAAATAGCAGGGAAACTTCCGTAGATCTATCTACGAAAGGGTATTACAATGAAAATTATAGGTCTTTATCGTAGATGCATCTATGGAACGGTGTTACGTTGAAAATTATGGGTCTCTACCGTAGATGCATCTATGGAACAGAGAAACCTATGACACTTCCGTAGATATATCTACGGAACATTCTGTGATAAACATTGTGTGGTCCATATTCTCCAAAGGCTTCTATAAATTTGGGCTTTCTAGGTTTGCATTACACACAAGCACAAACCCTAAACACAAACACAAAAATGTCTCGCATTAGGCCAGATGGATGTCACTGAACATCAATGAAGCGTCCCGATCCTGAACTGAAATACCGCATAAGGGACGGGCATGTCATTTTCTCCCCCGTCAAACCCCCAGTTCCGGTGAAGTTTTGGAATATCCATTCCTTCAACCAACTCAAGATGACTATCATGTCTTTTTTATAGGGGCAGTACAAACCCAGAGAATAAATCAAAAGGATCCAGAGGCTTAGAACAAGGACCTCATTTGAGACCGGAAAAACGAAATGTTGGTGGGTTGAAGTGAAATTCGACATGGATTGCATTCAAATGATACATGGATTAGATAAAATTGTTTTAACCGTTATAATTTCTTAGATCTCTTAGTTTTCTTAATTTCCTGTTTGAAATTTCGTTGTAATATTGATTAATCAATGAATCAATGCAATGTCTTTTATGGTTAAAAATGTCTCTGTTCTGGTTTACTGGGTTTGGGATGATTCCGTAGATGCACATGCGGAAGACTTTCGTAGGTGCATCTACGGAACAGAACAACGTTAAACAAAAAAAAGGTACTTCCGGAGATGCATCTACGGAAGCACGAGGGCAAAATGGACAATTCAGTGGTGAGTGAGAAGGGCATAAGATTAGTTGAGAAATTCTCAAACTAAAAACAAGTATACTAAATATGCTTATAATAATATTATAAATGTAGCAGTAGCAAGTGTATACTCAAATTAAGAATATATATATATATATATATATATATATATATATATATATATTGACACTAAAAATATAATAACGGTGATATGCATACAATTAATATTGACACTAAAAAGCGGTTGAATTAAATTTCAGAAAAAGTATGCTGGCACAATTACATTTTGAATGATTCAAAAATAGACGGCAAATCTCCAAGTTATAATTCTAAGATGTACTTATCACTTGATGTGAGTAAATGATTACTTTTTGGGTTTAATATACTATGCCCCCTGCCATTAGGGCGAGATTCGGTTTTGCCCCCCTGAAGTTTTTTTTTTAAAACGCCCCTTATAAAACCAAAACATCAATTTTACCACACCCTATTACCACATATGCTGACTGTGTAATTAACTAAGGCACATGTGGTATTTTTTTGTGCTGACTGGATAATAATTAGACACACCACATCAATTTTAATTCATTTATTTCATTTTTTTTCATTTTTCACCTAACTTTCTCTTTCTCCTTTCTCCTCTCTCTCTCTCTCTCTCTCTCTCTCTCTCTCTCTCTCTCTCTCTCTCTCTCTCTCTCTCTCTCTCTCTCTCTCTCTCTCGCTCGCTCGTCTTTCTCCAACAACAGCAGTCATTTTCCCAATTCTATGGCTGAATTAATCAAAGTTAAGGCAAAAAGAGGAACGTCTTCATCAAATGCTATTGTGTTTGATCGAGGACTCATTCCCATATGCTCAGCAACGCTCAACAGCGAACACAGGAAGTGAAATATTTCCAGCATGTAGGGAATCCCATGCGGTTCATTCATGAGTTGTTCATTCAGATCAGTCTCCTTGCCACTGCTCGCAGTTGTGTTTACATCCCCTATAATTGCTGCCGCATCACTCACAATATTAGAAGCAATGCCTGTGGATACAGATTGACTATCACTTGCAGAAATCAAGCTACCATTTTCCAATTGTGTGTTTGTAGAATGATGCTCATTTTTCACACCATCAATCTGTCCCTAAAAGAAAAAACTACAAGTTATTAGATACCCAAGTTTATTTATACATGTTCCCTCTCTCAAATTTTGCACAAGCAAATCAGTTTGCAACATTGACAGTAAAAATATCAGTATTTGCATTCATCAAGACAATCTCTCGAACCCCTAACTAGTAAAAATACAAACAGAACCTGTAACAACTACTCTCCTTAATGTTTTTTCCCGTTTATATATTAGTTACTTATCACTTTCATGAAATTCTACTCGATGATATATTTAGGGATTTTATTGAGTGGTTAAGGTTGTTTTAGGATGACTGCGATAAAGTTTAAGTCATATAGCATACTATATGCACAGGAGGCATTATAGCCCCTGGAGGCATTATAGCCCCTTCTTTTTTTCAAAGAAAAATGTCTTTCCTTTGGTTTTGTAAGAATGTGATAGAACTGGTCCAGAACAGGGATGTTGTGGAACGATTTTCAGTTTTATGTAGGGAAATAATAAACTAATGAAAATTAGATAGCTGAAAGAAGTGATAAACAATTATGTAAGAAGAGAAAATAACTTTAAGTTTCAATGATTTCAGAATTGTCAGCTGAGAATAAGTAAACAAAAAACATTATCGATACAAAAAAATTTAGCAAAAATTTGAATTGTACAACCACCCTAAGATCTCTATTTCTCCTTACATACCTTGCTAACAAGTAGCAACCGTTTGGAATTGTCACAAAAATAAAAGATGAATGCATGCAATGCAACATGACAAACGTAAAACAATATTTGGATCCTAATGAAGGAAAAGAACACAATGTTCAAGGTGTAGGTGATGGTGAAGCGAGTGTTACGAAGATTGAAACAGAAGAGAAGGTGATCAAGAAGAAAGGAAGTGATGATAAAGGTAAAGCCAGTATCCAGAATGACAAGAAAAAAGAAACAGTTGCTGCAATCAAAGGATTGAATCAGAGGGGAAAAAGCACACTTTTTATGCGGAAGGAATTGCGTTTATTCGAACTCCTTGCTGAATTCTACTGGGGAAACAAGGATAATACAGTTAAGAATGATTCAACTCCGTTCGAGGTGCTTCGTCGGATGCTGCGGTCTTGGATCAAGGTCGCATCGTTGAAAGGCGGTGATGTTGTGGACACAGACGCGAATCGTGACGGTGGTGATGCGACTTGGAGGCATCGTGGTGTGGTCTTCGACGGAGATGTGGTTCTGTGGAGGGGACGGCGGCCTTGAACAACTCGGTGGTGGACGAAGACCTTGTGATGGTTGCCGTCAGAGCTTCTTCTACTTCTTCGACGGAGATGGCTGCTGTTGTTGGAGAAAGACGAGTGAGAGAGAGAAAAGAAAGGAGAAAGAGAAAGTTAGGTGAAAAATGAAAAAGAAAATGAAATAAATGAATTAAAATTGATGTGGTGTGTGTCTAATTATTATCCAGTCAGCACAAAAAAATAACACATGTGCCTTAGTTAATTACACAGTCAGCATATATGGTAATAGGGTGTGGTAAAATTGATGTTTTGGTTTTATAAGGGGCGTTTTAAAAAAAAAAACTTCAGGGGGGCAAAACCGAATCTCGCTCTCATGGCAGGGGGGCATAGTATATTAAACCCTTACTTTTTTAATAAGTGATTTTCTACCTAAATTAAACTCTAAAAACTTGGATGATAAAAACTAAATTCTAAGGTCATATTTATAGAGTTACAACTAGTATTGAGTGTCTTCAAATTGTGTTGGAGAAGTGGGAGAAAAATATGAAAAGTGGAGGAAACTGAATCTGACTTCGTTGCAATTTTCCAAGTTCTAAAGTTCATGGCCATTGCCATCAAGCCAAAATGTTATTTTTGGGCTTCCGAGGTTCATGGCCACCACCATGGCCCAATGGCCACTACCATCAGGCCAAAATGTTTTTTGGGCTTCTAAGGTTCATGGCCACTGTCATCAGGCCAAAATGTTGATTTTTTTGTCTTTTTTGGTTGCATTCATTGCCACATCATGACAAGCGTCATGGTGGACGCCATGACTGCATAATCTTAAAATTTTCTTTCGCTTTGGCCGTTTTGTTCCATTTTCTCGCACGAAAGCTCCCGCTTGTTAAATACTTGAAATAAATATAAAATACCAGGGTAACATAATAAAAAGGAGACAAAATAATATAAAATTTCATGTGAATCGAGTAAAAAATGAGATATGTTTTGTGGTTATCAATTGCATATTAAATATACACATTTAAATGTAAATGTAAATGAACAAAATAATGTTAAGTAACTACATTTAATACGAGGTTTATGTTCTAATTTCTTTTTGATGAATAATGTGATTAGAAAATAGATGTGTTTTGTTTAGTTATGGAACTGGAAATAGAGAGGAATGTAGAAACTACGTCGGAGCAAAGCTTCCAGAGCACTACGACGACGTGACATCATGGATCGAAGGTCGCGATCAAAGTGTTGCTCGAACTAGAGGTTTTGATTTTGATACGACGGCGTTAATAGGTGTTCGCTATCTCAGGTACGGTGGATCTAGGGGGTACCTGCATGGTCAACATTCCAACGCTCAAGTTAGTTTACGGTTTAAGATAGTGGTAGTGAACATTCATATTATATAGTGTGTACTCGAAAGCCCTTTACGAAGGTATTTATACCGTGGTACTAACAGGGTAGATTGGATAATGGGCCTCGTGTTTGTAGGCCTTTATCGGGGCAGAGTAGTAAGTCTTGGGCCTTTGGTTGGCACATAACAGATTCCCCCAAGGATATCGGGGGAGTATTCCACTAGTCGTGGATGGCCTTTGAGGATGTGTGTCCAGGCGTCAATTAGCACGCGCCACTTAGGTTTTGCGAAAGCGTGATGGGGATGTGAGCATTAAATGCAATCCCATTATTGAAACATTTTTGTCATTTTTCTTTAACATTTTTGTCATTTTTCATTTTGTTCCATCTTGAAAGCTTCATATTTCTAGATCAAGGCCAGAGCCATGGTTTCCTTCACTTGCTTATTTCCTTCATGAGTCATCCTCAAAGAATCAAATATAGACTTAGTTGAGTCTCTATATGTAATCTTCTCATACTCAATATAAGAAATAGCATTCAGCAAAATTGTTCTCGATCTGTGATGATTCTTGTTCTCGTAGTCCTTTTTTTGTTGATCATTCATCTTGTTTCTTCCAAGCTTTACACCATTTGAATCCATAAGATGTGTGTAACCATCCATTACCATATCCAATAGATCTGCGTTATATACAAGGAAAAAGCTTGTGATTCTATCTTTCCAGTAGTCAAAGTTTTCTCCATCAAAGATGAGAGGTTTACTAGAGTAGTGATCTTTATCATAGTTGTTGGTAGATACCATATCGTGTTCAAAAAAATACACAATGATAAAAATACACAATGATTTTTATATTAGTTCATTTTTAACTAAGATAATCTAATCCACTCGTCAGAGTGATTTTGCCTTCTCACAAGGACATAATTCACTAATCAATCAGATTACAAACTCAAATACCAATATTCAATGACTTCTCGAGGCTACAGACTAAACTTAGTCCCTCGAGGAATTTAACCAAATTTATAATACAAAGATTGCGTGTTTACTAGAATGATTTTAAATAAGCGGATACACAAAATGAATTTCAGAATTTACATTTAAGAAAATATACAAGAATTATCTCTAAGTGTAGTGAGTGTAGTAATTGTTGTTTCTCTTGTTGTCGTGTGTTATTATGTTCGTTGTCATTCTTCGCCTTCAAAATCCGTTGTTTTCTTTAAATAGATGATGAATAGTACTGTTGGAGGATGGAATTAGAAACTTCTTTAATTTCACACTTGTAATAATGGTACGGGGTTGAGTCGTGAATTTCAGAGATCCGTTGGTAGTACATTTTTAAGAAATCCAACATATTTGTCCTTTTAAAGGAATGTTTGATTTTCCCTCTTGAATGTATCATCTCCGAGAATATTCTTTCAATAATTATTCTCTAAATCATTGGCTTCGTATTTGAGATGATTTGAAGCTTGATCAGAGTTCAGAGCCTTGAAGACTAAACTTCAGGGTCTAGTGAAAATGAGGCTTGAGTTATTAGAGTAAATATGGATTGTTTGTTGCAGAAGCTTTGTCTTGGTTATCTAGATGATTGACTATCACATGAACACTTCTTCATATTTCAACTTAGTTGAAATCCGGAGTCCAGAATTTCTTTGTCTAGAGTCCGCTTTATCAAGAGTCTAGAGTCTACTTTATCCAGAGTCCAGAGTCGACTTTCATTATCTTAGGATTCTGCACACTTAATGAAACTATTAGTTTATAAAATTATTCTCTAAACTTTGTTACATCAAAACTTAAGGATTATTGATAAAGAGCCAAACTTGTTCCAACACCCTCTTCATGAGTCGCCATCCAAACTGGTTTTCTTTTAATCCTTGCTTCTCTCCCTTAAAAATCAAGTTCAACATCATTTGTTTAACTTGTTGGTGACCCGATCTCATTTAAAGTGCTTGAGAATGCACCTTGATTGTTATCATCACTATTTCCTTCTTAATCTTGTGCAGGTCCTTAGTTTTCACTATCTTCTTCATTTTGTTCTTTTTCCCAATATAGAACATCAACTTTGCATTCTTCTTCATTTCTTCCCCAATCCCAGGCATCGTCTTCTTTAAAAGCTACATCAATGTTCACAATGAATTTCTTTGTGTCACGGTGGAAAAATTGAGACTAAGCTAGTGACAAGAGTCACCACCGAACTTTATAGTTTCCAAATAAAAGGGAAAATATCGATAAAATCCAACAAAAGAAAAGATCTGGATACGGGGGTTGGTTATGCAAGGGGAAGGTATTAACACCCCTCACATATGTGGTATCCATAACAACCTTTTAAAAATTTGCGTTTTTGGCTAAAGGGTTAAGATTAGAAAAAGACTAAAGAGATGAGAAAATAAATGTTTTTATTATTATTGTGTGCTCGATAAGATGTCGCATCTTATGTTTATATACCCCTTTTGTGCAATATGGAAGTAAGAGCATTTGTAGTTCTGCTAAAAAAACACGGAGATTTGGTTTGTTTGATTTTAATGGAAAAGACATTTCGTCGCTTTCGAGTGGAAAATACCAATTGTCATCCACTAGTATGAGGAAATGTGTATTTGTATAATCTTGATACAGAGAGATTTAATTGGATTTAATCAATAAGCATGTCTCACATTCAAGGGGAAAATATTAACAACTTCAACCTCAACTCTTAGGGGCTTATGGTTTACGTCACTGCAAGAATGTAACTAATGTTCTTCCTTTTTGAAAATGTTTTCAAAAGAAAAATGCACAAAAGGCATAAAAGAAAATTTCATGATGTTTTCCTTTTTTAAGGTTTTTTGAAAGTGTTTGAATATGCTTAAGTATCTTTTTAAGAAAATATTTGACGAATCACTTGACAAAATCAAGGTTTATTATGAAAAGGTGTTAAGTTTGAAAACAAGAAGGTTTTGAAAAAGAGAGAAGTTTTGAAAATTGAAGAATGAGGTATTAGAAGAATAGACTATCCTAAAGCATGAAATAAAAGGTCTCATTATAAGGTAGCCCAAAAGAAAGCCTTTATGAGTGCAAGTGAATTAACCACAAGATGGAGCAAGCATTTGACATTTGTCAAAATAATCATTCTTTTCCCTTTGGAGTTTAGCCATAAGATAAGCAATATGATCAGCTGAGTCCTAAAGCCTCAAATTAACCAAGTCTTAGATGAAATTCAGGACCACAAGTGTATAAAATTAACATAAAGATCACAAAGCATCATATGAATCCCAAGTTCAAAAGTTCAACTATTTATCAAAATAAAGGCCAAGTTCTAAGATGAAAGTCCAAGATCCAGATGAATCAAAGTCTTAGATGAATCTCTAATCCAAGGGAAAGCCTCCTAAGTCTAAGTTCAAAGTCCAAACTCCATAAGCATGGGATAGTAACATCAAGTCCACACAAAATTATTAAGAGTTTTTAGGGATTTGTCATATTTAGACGTTTTTTAATCTTTTGATAAGCAATGATGAAGCAATAAAGATAATAAGCAATAAACATAACGACAAGAAATAAATGACAAGAAATGTAAATGGAAAAATGATAAATGACATTAAAGTAAAGGACATTAAAAGTTAAAGTGCATAAAAGTAAAGTTAGCATAGTTATAGAACATTGTTAGTTATTAATGATCAATCAACCGATTCAGGATAATTTTGCGCTATGTTAAGCAATTGTAAGTGTACTTATGTAGAAGTAGCACCTATATGAGGCTGGTCAATAGCAATTTATGTATCATATTTGTTAGATAAATGATAGAAATTATTCTGTTACAACAAAGTAGCACAAGTCAAAGCAAAAGCTAAAAGAGAAAGAGATAAAGAAGAGAAGAGGATGAAGAATTAATCAAGCACTAAGGCAAAGGAGACATGATCATTACTTCAATCCACTTTCTTCATGATACCTTGAGACAAACTTATCATCAATCCAAAGTAATAAAAATGATCAAATAATCATTTAATGGTAGATTTGAAATGATGAAAGTTCATCAAGCATTAATCCAAAGCCATTTGAACAAGATGAAGCTTCAATCAACCAAAATTGATCAAGTCAACCAAGAGTCAGAAGCAAAACATCCATTAAAATAAAGAAAAAAATATTTAAAAGATTTTTAAATGAATTAAAATGGAAATTAAGGAGAAAATACAAAACATATAACAAATAATCAAATAAATGACCAAGAAAATTAGAAAAAAAATCAAGAAAACTATGAGGAACAAGTTATCAAAAGTTTGATCCAGAAATATTTGAAAATGATGGAGAAATAAATTATTTAAAATTAATTAAAAAGAAAATAATGGGAACATAACAAAAAATATTAAAAAAACATTTTTAAATTCTAAAAAAACATGTGATAGAAAGTATTTTTATGAAATTATGAAAAAAAATTGGAGTGAAACATCATTTAGGAGACATTTTTAATATTTTTTTAAGAAAATAGAAAATAAATGAATTAAAATAGAAAAAAGAAAATAAAAGCCAATGGATAGGTGAGGTGTCAGCACGCTATTGGTCAGAGAATTCAAACTCCACTATGAAGCGCGCGAAGCACTTCATCTTCAACTAACATCATTGTTCATGTTTCTTCACTCATGAACAATTTATTTGTTCCGAGTGAATAGAATTTTGCAGAAAACCTAAAGAACGCTAGTTCTTCAAAGTAAAATTAAATGATGAACACAATGAATAAATTCCAGTTATGTTAGATCTTTTGATCAAGGGAATAAGACGAAGAGTGTGGTATCTCGTTTGAGTGAAATAGGAAATCGTATCTACCTTTCTCAAGTGAGCTTCGAAGGTCTGAAAATGGTAAATGGTGAAGGTGCTTTAAAGGTGTTTCCAACTTTTGTAATGCTTTAGTTAGCTTCAAGCAAAGACGATGAAGCTTTATGGGCAGATATTTGAAGTTGAAATGAAGATAAATGGAGAGAACAAACTTATGGTTTTTGTGTTTTTTATGATTAATGGAGGCAGAGTTTCTGTGGCTTTCCAAGCTTGAAAATGAAGGCAAAAGGGTGCTCTATTTATAGGGAATGAAATAAGATCATATACGTGTGGGGTTCGGATCCCAAATGTGTGAATCATCGTTAGAAAGCTTAGGTTTTTAGAGTCTCTTGTGTTTTAAGTCTCCTACGTATCTTTTGATACTGTGTGGTATACTGTATGTAGCTTGACTATTTTTCAAGTTGTTTGTTCTCACTCAAAAGCCTTTAGGTAATGAGTTGAGTTCTTTGTTCTCACTCTTAAAGCTTTTAAGCAGAAGAGTAGAGTTTTTGTATTGGAAGTGTGATATTCTAAATTGGTTTATTTTTTATACAGTCTCTAGGATTGGGACTGTTAGGTATCACTACGGTGATTGGAAGTGGGATGGCAATTTCTTAGGTCTAGATGATGACTTCTAGGCAGAAGTAGCGTTAGGTAGTGATTAGGCGATAAGTTGTAAACTGGGGTGCTTAACTTCGAACTAATACTGTTGATAGTGGACTTCCTTCCTGGCTTGGTGGCCCCAGAGTAGGTGTTGTTTGCACTTAACTAGGTTAACATCTCTATGTGTTATTTATCATTCTACAATTTAAATTCAGTATCAAATTCAATCTGATAAATCTGGTTTATTTCCAGACGTTGTAACATCTGTCTTGACATCATGTAAGACAGTTGTGTTAGCATGTATTATGCATGTACCAGAAATTTCAGAACCAATTCAAAAGGATGCTTGATGTGAAAATGGAAAGCTTGAAAATTTGGGTCGTGCCACTGAAAATCAGGCTGGGCATTAGGTCAACCATGTCATGAACTTGGTTTTGTGCACAAATGACCTGAAATCCAATCCAAAATTTGAGATGCTTAGAAACTGAATTGATGTTTTACCTCTGAATGAAAGTTGTAGAGGACATCAAGAGGGACATTTGACCTCAATAAGCTCCCATAAATGTTGAAAGTTGAGAAACTTATACCCTTTTGACCATATGGTGTGCCATACTCGATTTTAGGTCAAACCAACTTGGGATATTTGAAGTTTTCTTGCATTCTAAGGCTTATTGATGATCAAATGAATACCATATGAATGAAAATTGATTGCCCTTGAATTAGTATTGATAATTGCTTGGGAAATTGCATGGAAAAGGCATGAACATAAACCATGAACCAAACTTGAATCACTTATACAAATAAACCTCAAAATTGAACTTCTGTTGATCCAATGGTGTTGAAAGAAGCTTGTCATGAAAATGGCCTAATATTATAGGTCATGCATTGAAGAAAAGTCCATTTGACCAATATTTGACCACAACTTTGACTTTGATGAACCAAAACCTAATTTGGAAACAATGCTTAATCTTTGGGAAAACCTCAACCACAAGCCAAGTTACCTCGAGCTATTGAACATGAAATAAGATCCTCTTGAGTAGTAGACACCCTATTTCCTTTGATTTCCAACCACACCTTCCACAATAAGAGAAAAGAAAACCAACAAACATGCTTTTGTATTTTGAGTAGAAGTTGATGAAAGTTAGATGATAAGCATAAGCAAATAGAGATGTAAAAAAGAACACAAAGGGTGCTTGGTGATCTCCCACAAAAGATAAACCCTAGGATCAAGGCGATATGAGAGAAGCATGCTTGTGATTTTGTTCAAAAGAAAATGAATGATAGGTGGAATCTTAGGGGTAAAAATTAGGGTATGACACTTTGCAATAGAATAAAATAATTTATAAGCTTTAAACTTATCACTAACTAAAAAAAAAAACACATTTTACTTTTGCCGTCTAGCTTACTTATCTTTTGGTCTGGTACATAAGCATGAGCTATGCATCCAAAGATATGAAAATAGTCAACTCTTGGCCTTACACCAGTCCACGCTCCTTGTAGGGTTATGTGATCTACTACTTAAGTTATACTTTTATTTTGTACTTGTACACAACTTCTAACTGCTTTAGGCCAAAGTACTCTTGGAACTTGTCTCTCATTCAGTATAGATCTTACTGCATTTATGATCATCATATTTTATCTCTCGGTGACTCCATTTTGTTGAGGAGTATATGAAGCTGTAAATTGCCTACAAATGACTTGATCCTTACAGAATTATTCAAAATCATTATAGGCAAATTCACTGCCTCTATCAGTCCTTAAACAAGTGATGAATGCACCCATTTCTTTCCCAGCATACGCCTTGAAAATTTTTAAACCTACCAAATGCTTATGATTTTTCATGTAAGAAATAAATCTAAGCTTTACGAGTAAAATAATCAATAAAGCTTAAGATTTACCTCTTATCGTTGTTTGAAGATGGTGTGATAGAACCACAAATATTAGCATGAAGTAGTTGAATCTTTTTTGAGGCCTTCTGCGAGCTTTTCTTTGGTGTTGACTCTCTATGTTGTTTTCCAATTAGACACTTAGTTCATATCTTCTTTGAAGACTTCATGGAAGGTGACCCAATGACCACCTTCTTTCAAGTAAGTGTACTGAGCCCTATGTAAATAAGGTGCCCAAAGCGATAATGCCATAATTAAGTTTCTTTCTTTGACACCATTCTAACTTGTAGACACATTTGAGTTTTGTTTGGTGTTGCAGAAACATTCAAAAAGAAATTCCTATTTCCCTTTATACTATTGTTCATAATTAATCCTTCATTTAGGGGAAATACTTTGCAAGTGCCATTTTGAATCATAATTGCTAACCTCTTTTCTTGGAGTTGTCCTAAGTTTAACGAATTTCTTTTAAGCTTAGGGACAAAGTAAACATCATAATTTACTCGAGTATTCATTTGCACATGTATGCTTCTTTTTGTCACAACAATCATTGTTTTATCATTCTTAAGTTTCACATTTCTGCAAAATCATTCCTCCATTTATAATAATAATTTTTGTTTTCTATCAAATGATTATTGCAGCCAGAGTCTAAGAACCAAGCTTTTTCTTATGTGGGTTGACACAGCTCTTCATACGTCATCAATAAGATTTTTTATTCTGCTAACTCTGCACGTTGCAGTTAAGGCATTCATACTAAAAGTGACCCAACTTGTGACATTAAAAGCACTCAACAATTGCTTTGTTTAAAGATAGTCTTCCTCCGCCATGCCCCCTCTAAAAAACCTTTACCTCATCTACTTCTGATTGGTCTATCATCATTGGTTATTTTCAACACATGTTATTCTATCTTAAATCCATACATTTTTTGCTCATGAACAAGACAGTTGTTACGTAGTTCATTAATACTCGAGGTACTCAAATCATTTGATTCCTCTATTGGACACACAACATCATTCAATTTAGAGATCAAATATTTTAATATCTTGCAAACCACCATATTTTTCTCCATTGTTTCACCATTTGATTTCATCTTGTTTACCACATTAATAGTTTGTCCCAATAAGCTATCAACCTTCTCGCATTCTTTCATGGTCAATAGCTCACACTCTTTCCTCAATGCTTTAAGTTATGCTTTTTTCACCTATGTGCTTCCTACGGACCTTGATATTTCCTTCGAAGTTCCCTTGTCAAGAATCATCTCTAAAATTTCTCTATCAATAGTTCGAAACAAAAAAATTATTGACCTTCAGATCTTTAAGCTTGGCCTTTTCCACACTCTTTCTGCGTTTCACTTGTTGATGTTGTTCCAATTGATGGTGTTGGGATTCCTTTTTCTGCGAGGCACCACATCTCTTTACTTCGAAAAAAATTCTCCATCGTTATTGACCAATTATCATAATGGCCATTGAACCTTGGAATGATCGGACGTACAAACTTTTCAGAAGTTCACATGTTGATATTTTGGTGTTTCTTCTCACACACTCACTTCATACGCATGCACTTTAGTTCCTTGGTGTTTCCCCCTTCACTCCCCAAACAATGTGAAGGCTCCTTTAGAGTTTTGATACCAATTATTAGAACTAGAAATAATGACGTGACAAAAAATTGTGTTATTCGTAAAAAAGTAAAAACGGACTTATATAGTCATTCCAATAGAAATACGTCATGAGTCAGTACTACAAAACAATAAAACAAAAATAAATAAAAATATTAATCATAAAATATAGAATTTCCTTCTAAAAAAAAAACTTCCTAATTAAAAAAAAAAAACTTGACTTTAACTAACAAAATATAGTTTTTTTTTGACAGAAATAATATAGTTAAAATTTTAATTGTGATAAATCTTACAAAGTGCTCCCATTGAAAAAACATGATAAAAAATTAAATATAACTTTTATCAATATTTTTGAACCATGTTACACATCATCATCAACTTAACAAACTACCCACATGTAAGTTTCAAGTTATTCTTTAAAAAGTGGAATTGAAATATCATTATTTGTATTTTACTTTATCTCAAATCAAAAGATGAATCAATAAATCTCTTTATTGATAAAAAAAAGTTGAAACCAACTTTGAAAGTGTAGAAAGCCACATATGAGTTCATCATAATGAGATGATGACAAAGAAAGAGATAAAAGTCCCTAAAAGTGAACACGCATATTCAACTATAGTTGTTTCTTTGTGTTCAGAATCTGAACACAACGATGACCAAAAAGAACCCACAAAACGACAACAGGCCCAATAACAGCCCATAATCATACAAACAGGCCCATAAAAGCCCACCAACGCATTATCTATAAAGATTAAGAAATTGTCATCGTACGATCATATCATCTACCCCTAATTCCAACCGTTGGATGAAAACAGTAGGCCCCACAAAACCAACCTTCATTGACTCTTCACACTTCATAGCAGGCACAGTTACAGTACTCAGAAATAGTAACACTCGAAGACGACATTGCCGCGTTTGCGTTTTGGTGTTTTGCTCGTTTCACACTTCACTCTGTTACGACGTCGTTTTCCAACAAACGACGGCACCGACACTCTTTCCTTCCATTTCTCGCTTCTCCGGTAACCATTCTATACCTTCAAGCTTTCGCATTTAGATTCATCTTCTAATCCAATGCTCAATTCTAGAATTCACATCAATCGATCAGTAAGATTTTCAAGAAAAGTGCTTTCTAGAAAAATCCAAACGAGTCCTTATTTTTCCGTTTTTTTGAGATTCCAGTGTAAATGTAAATGCCGTTGAGACTGTTCCGTTATTTTGGGCAATTTTTTTGTTATTGTTGTTGAAGTTGCATGATGATGATGCAAATTATCGTTAATTGATTTTTTGAAATTGCGTTTGTTTTTAAGCTTCCGCAATTTTTGCTTATGTTATGTGATTTTAATTTTGACCTTTTCTTTTTCTTTATTTTTTGCATTAATTCATAATAATACAACGTAAAGTTTTAATTTTTGTGATAATTCTTGTTATGAGATTTATTAGGAAGAACCATTCAAAGTAGTAAGGCTCCATGAATAGTTACATTTGAGTTTTGTGATACAATTTTTACCCTATAGGCTTATGATTATACTTTTTTTACTGAATAAAATTCAGTTTTGTAAATTCTCGCCACTATACTTACTGGTTTCATTTGAGTTTCTTGTTTGTCACTGCGGCCGATCAAATTAGGGTAATTGCAGGTTTATTTTCTCTTTAATTTGATTTTGTAGTTGGTCCCATAAGTCTAACTCCCGGCTATTATTACGATTAGGTCGACATTACTTAATACTATTATTTGTTCTGCATTTGTTTAATGTGGTTAATAGAAGATATATTTGTTTATATGTGATAACTCTGTTTATGAATTCTTTGTTTTTGGAAGTTTGATTTGTAACTGTAATTCAGTTGTGCAGCTGGTTAAAAAGCGGTGATATTTTCGCGAGGGAAGTTTCTTTGAGAGGCAGAAAGGTAGTTTCAAAGGAGGTGCTTGGAATGTTTATCCAATTGATCTCGAGTTAGAACTGAAGCCTGAAAGCTATCCACCAGCATGAGTAATAAACTTAGTGATGGGTTCAAACCAGAGAAGTCATCTCTGTCGTATGCTGATCTTAATAAGGAGATTACCAAAAATGAGGCAGACGGTTATTTAAAACAATTACCAAATCAACAAAAGCAAACAATCCGTAGAAGGGAAAATGATGAAGATGAGCTTGTTATGCACATGTCAAGTTTACCAGGTTATTTGGAGAAGGGAGAAAAAGTCCCCGAGAAAGTTTTGAATGTTGGGGTCCTTGATTGGGCCAGTCTAGAACATTGGCAGTACAGTCATAAACATGTACCCCATAGAAGTAGTCAAAGCTCGACATCTTCTAGTAATACATCGTCTTCTATTCGCACTGAGGAATTATCTGGTAATTCTAAAAGGGGCCTGAATTGGTCTCCTCAGCAAAGGATAATCCCTCCGTCAGTGCGATCTCACTTTATTGCTTCTACAAAGCAAGACAGTTCTGTTGCTGTTAAGTCCTCTGCAGAAAATTTTGGAAATCGTCTGAATCTTAGAAGCAGCTACAGTAGTTTTGACATACAGCGAAAAAATGTTCGCACTGTAGATCATCTTTCCCGAAACCATTCTACTAGTATACTGAAAGGATGTGATAGGTTGGAAATGAGCACACGAGATGATCAAATGGAAAAGAAAAAGGAGAATTTACCTAGAGAACAAAATAGTGATATTACTGCACATGATATGCTTGGGAAAAGCAAACCAATTGTTCTTATTATACCTAGAGACATTCCTCAAAAAAACAATCATTGTGGAGCTTCTGATATGCGAACAACCTTCGATCAGAAGTTAGGAAGCCATAGTCGAAAAACAAATTCAGTAAATCCCAAGGAACCTTCCTGTACATATATGAGTTGCGATGTTTCAAAATCACGTACTTTGCTAGATGAACTTAGTCAAAGTCATTCTCAGCCTAAAGAGTCACGGTCCAGTTCCTTAGATTCAGAAAAATTCAAAATTCCTGTTTCTACCTTTTCAGCACCTTTACCGGGCAGAATGGGAATGAGCCCAGGCAGATCTAGAAAGGCTGAGGAAAGGAAACCCAGCATTGCTGGATCTTCATCTGCAAATGAGCCTCCTAGAGAAGCAGAACAGAAAGTAATTACCGATCATAAAGTAACTCCTGAAAAACCAAGAAGCTCTTCCCCTTTTCGCCGATTAAGCTTCAGTATGGGATTCACAAATAAAGTTTCTGGTTGTAAGGAGGTTGCACATGTGCCACACCAGAGCTCCATAGCGACGCATAAAACTAGTTCAGAAAATGTGAGGGGTAATGCTAGCTCAAACATTCCAGGCAGTGATAAACCTAGAAGTTCCAGCAGAAGCAGGGCCAGCCCTTTGAGGAGATTCCTTGATCCACTAGTGAAACCAAAGGCAGCAAACTGCCATCATTCTGTGGAGCTATCTCAAAAAGTTTCAGAAAATGCAAGAGGCAGTGATGGGTCAAACATTTCAGGGAACAAATCAAGTGCTGCCGGTAAAGGCAGGTCCAGCCCTTTAAGGAGATTACTTGATCCACTGCTGAAACCAAAGGCAGCAAACTGCCATCACTCCATGAATTTATTTCAAAAAGAGACAGTGTCAGCAAATAAGAACTGTAGGTCAGGGAATGGGACATGTTCCACTATACTGCCAGCAAAAGAATTGGACAAAGACGAGAGGTTTGGTTGTTCCACAGCTAACACTGTGGAATCGTCGAGTGAAGAGGCGCATATGCCATCAACATCTCAATCTATACTGAGGATTTCCATGAAGAATGGTCAGCCCCTTTTTACATTTGCTGCTGGCAACAATAGCAACATTCTCGCTGCCACAGTGAAGAGATCCACTGTCTTAAAAAAAGATGAATGCAACTGTATCTATACTTTTTTCACCTTTAAGGAGATTAAAAAGAAGAATGGTAGTCGGACGAATCACAGCGAAAAAAGCAAAGGTCCCGATTATATTCGCCAGGTCATTGCCCAAATGAAGCTTTCCGATATGCACTATGATGATTCAAATAGTCAGAGTCGTGTGGAGTCTATCACAAAAGAGTTTGTTTTGTTTTCTGTAAAGCTAAAGCAAGGAGGTGCTCAGGTGACTGACTATCAGCCAAATGACGAGCTTGCTGCGATAGCTGTCAAATCACCTAAAGCTGTCAATTATGCGCATCAAAACAGTTCCCAGAATGAAAGTCAAGATCTATTACAGCTGACAGTGGTGCTTCCAAGTGGGGTTCATAGTCTTCCAAGTGATGGTGGACCTTCATCGCTGATTGAGCGCTGGAAAACTGGTGGATCCTGTGATTGTGGTGGTTGGGATTTGGCTTGTAAACTTAAAATTCTTGCAAACAATAATCAAATGTGCAGAAAATCAAGAAGATCGGAAGCTTATTTTGCAGATCAATATGAGCTTTTCTTCGAGGTATGTCTTGATTAATTTATGGTTGTTATCATATTGCAGATTAATCTTTAGTTGGTTAGCCTGGAGATAATTGATTACTAAAGTTTTTTTTTTACCATAAATGCTTAATACAGGGAAATGACCAATGTCAAGATAGCCATCCTGTTTTCAGTTTTTCAAATTTTGAAGCGGGAGCATATTCAGTAGCTTTTGGTTCATCGCTTTCACCCTTGCAAGCGTTTTCAATCTGCATAGCAATGTTGGATGGCAAGCTCCCTTGTGAACTTTCTGGATCAAGAAACTCCATTGAGGAAACAAATAGGAGGCAATCTCAATTGATTCAAACAGATGATTCAAAGGATCATAGTAAATTTGAGGGCATTCCTGCAAATTATGTTGCTTATCCTCCAATCTCTCCTGCTGGAAGGGTCTAAACTTTATGGAGTAAAGTCATTTCTTACATCTCCTTGTCATCATTAAGTGCACAAAGTGGGTAACCAGCAAATAATCGTTTTTTGATAGTAGTATGCTATTCTTCATATCTGCTGCATAGGTGAAAAGCCTTGCAAGTTCATAACAATCATAGAACATCATTGTCTACTAACAACCAATTGAATTGTGAATAGCAATAAGTTGCAGTTTATCTTTTGGTATTTCATATTTGTCCCGTTGGCATGGTTGACCATTGAGAAAATAATGTATTTAGAGCCTATTCATTGAGTGGATAGGTAACCACCATTCAATATGCCAGCTTGAGGTAATGTGATGCAAGTGTACTATTAAACCTCTTTTAATAATGGATAAAATAAAAAATGGTTTATTTTCTAAAAGACCATAACAAATTAACAATTTATGTAACGAAGATATATAGGTGATAACTTGAAAGAACAAGAAGACAAAAAGAGGTATTGTAGTAATCTACTGTGCATTTTCGGCAATGGGAGCTCATTGCTCTAAACAATTTTTTACTATTGAATTTTTCAAACTTTAAGTTTTGTTTAAGGGAATTTCTTAATGAATCTTAAAAAAACACTTAACAAAAATTTCAAAAATGTATTTCTAAACGCACTATTTGTCATTTTAAAATATTTCGAAAATGTATTTTTAAAATAAAATTAGTCATAAAATTATGGTGTTGTTCAAAAACGAGAGTGATTTCTATGTTCGAGGTGCGTTAGAAAATATATTTCTAAAATATGGGGTGTTAATATATTTTTACGAGGTCTCTTAGTAATCCTTAGGTTGCATTAAGAAATTCCTTGTTTAATGTTGATCCATTTATCGGTATAGATGATAGAAACAAGGGTAAAGAGAATGGTGATTGGGGGTGGATTCACTGAGTTTGGCTTGGACCAACTAAAAACTGCCACGTTAAATATTTCACCCGACAAATTATACTAGAACACGGTGAGGAGACTCCTAAATCCTAATGTTGTCTACATAGGAAAAACTGTAGATCACGTGCTCATTTATGTGAAACATTTCAACAAGTTTGAGTGGCCTCAATCACACCAGTTTGTGCTTCTCCAAAATTTCCTAGCATTGTCACTTAAGATAAAG
Source organism: Vicia villosa (assembly GCF_029867415.1). NCBI lineage: Eukaryota > Viridiplantae > Streptophyta > Magnoliopsida > Fabales > Fabaceae > Vicia > Vicia villosa. The sequence goes on from NC_081181.1 coordinate 218,931,611, forward strand.
ACATCAATAGATCACTAACACACATATTGTAACATTCAACAATTCCAAAATATATTGGTGTTGACGTAGTAATATCAACATGGTATCGGGGTCTATGTCTATGCTTCATAGTGTTTTGCATGAGTGAGCTAGTAGAGGCAAGTTGATGTTTGATATGTTTTGTATAAGGGATGACAAACAGGGGCAGGACGGGGCGGACATAACTAAGGATACGGGTCTAAAACATTGATCTGCTCTGTAAAAAGTGGGGGCGAGGCAAAAGATGCCAACGGCCTTTGTATCTTTTAGACTTAAAAAAGTAAAATTTTATGTAAAAGCCCGAAAAAAATGGAGCAGGACGGACATATTAGAGATTGCGAGCCTAAAATGTTAACCGGCCCTGCAGAAAAATGCGGACAAAACTGACATGTCCAATGAACCGGACCCATTTTGTCACCCTTGAGTTGAAGGGTTTCAACAAGTGTGTTTGGGGAAATCCACACCAATTCCTAGTTCGTTTGTGTTTCTTTATTGAATTCCTTTTTACATATGTAGCACTCAGGTGGAAGCTATAGACATCAATACATCACTAACTCATATTGTTGAGTGTATCAATGTGTTATATAACACTGTCGCTTTAGATTGAAGATATTGACATCAATACATCAGATTGAAGATGCTAACATCAATACATCACTAACACGTATTGTTATATTCAGCAATTCAAAATTATACTGGTATTGACATAATCGTGTATATGGGGTTCTTTGTTGTATTGCCTTCGTCTGTCTTATTTATGTTTATTAAAGAATCATATAGAGATAAAGGGCATCTAGGTAGCAAGATAATGTAGTCAAGAACAATTTGTTGACAGAATAACATAAACTGAGGGTAAAACTTGAAGAGTCAAATTATAAATGAAGAATGAACTAAATTAACTGAGTAAATTATTCTAGAGTTTTGTGTGAGCTACATCAAGCTCATAAGTATTCAAACTCTTTCTTAATAAAATAGCTTGACCTCAACATAGTCATGGAAAAAATAAAGATCTTGCAAAATATTAAATCTCCTCAGGCTGCAACTACTAATATTGCAGTCCTAGCTCAGGCAAATCAAACCGCAAAATAGAACACCGATATAATACACTGCGATCATTGAGGCTTCCCGGTACCAAGCAGCTGACCAATTAGATTAGTCACCTGGCAAAACCAAAAAACCCAACTTTAGAAACAAGATAATGATTATGGTTGTTAACATGTGCAGTTTCCATGAATTCATATGTAAAAACCATATTCAGATTATCAGAACTTTTGTGATTCATTTTCTTTGCATTGTATCACACTATCGAGGCACTATATAGTAAAATTAAAGAGCATACTATTTAACAGATGATAAAACCAACTAATTGCATCTTCAAAAACCATATTCAGATCACAACTTCTATGATCTATTGCTTTGCATTGTATCATACAATTAAGGCAATAAATAGTAGAAATTCCAAAAAGAGCACACATTTTTTAACAGAAAGTAAACCGAACTAAGATTGCATTCTTAAACATCTGAGAAACTATTTTAGCATTAGAAACGAACAATCAATTCCTGGATTTGCAAATAATAAAAAAAAAAGAAGATAGTCTTACTACTAAAATAGCTGAAATAGACACACACACACACACACATAAACTTGCTAGTGACACATTCAATCCAAAAGAAGACATGAAGTAACATCTTACATGCCAGTATTTGGAAACACAGCGATCAATGCAACTATTTTCACCCATATTTAGCTCAGACTCCTTGTACCTGAGAACATAACACAACAAACATATCATTATATAATTCACAACAGATAAACCTTCAAGTGAACAAGAAACTAGTCTCCAATTTTACCATAAGACCTTCAAAACATATCAAACATAACAATTTCTTAAAACACTTGCTGAAACTGAAAAAAAGAAGAGTTTTTTCTTACTTATTGTCAACACACTTGTTGAAACAGGTCTGGGTCATCCTGGATATTAAAAAAAAAAAAAAAGGTAAGCCAAATCAATTACTATGCCAATAACAATTTTTCATTATCCTTGTTACAAAAATCACAGAGCAAACACATAACAAGATAGATAAAAATATCTAATTTCTAAAAAATGAAAAAGGGGTAATGCAATTGGTGTGATAAGAGAAGTTGAAGGAACCCTACTTGTTGAACAATTCGACTCTATATTCCATCTCTTTTTCAGCCATTCCAAATATCTGCACAATTACCAAATCAATTATTCAAACACATCCAAAAAAAACTCAACCAAAGAATGATAAAAATAATACCCAACAATAAAAAAACAAACTTGGAATGAAATCAGAAAAATGAATCGGAGAAAGGGAAAAGAATACCTGCCTGTTCTTTATCGAGAGCAGTAGGGGGGATTCCGCTTGCGGCCATTGTAGAGTAGAAGAGTTGAGATGACGGAGATGATCGAATTGCAGAGAAGACGATGCAGAAATAAACCCTGAAACTTTCGATTCGGTGGAGTATATGATTTAGGGTTTTTGGAAGTGTGTGTACAACACTACAACTTGACGGCGTGGTAGATTTCTAAAAGGCACACTTTTTATTTGTTTTTCTTTATAAAAAAAATAGTTATTATTAAATTTTGTTTATTTTTATTTTAAACCATAAGCACATACTATGTGGTAAATTTCTAGTAATTATTAAAATTTGCTTAGCTAAAATTTAATTAGCAAAAAAAAAAAGATGAGTTTAAATTTATAAAATGTTTTAATCACTATTCCCTTCCATGTCTTTGATGATTAATTGCTATTTTGAATATCATCACTTTATCACTATTTATTTCAAAAACTTTGATGTCGAATTGCATACACTCTATAAATACTTTAAAAATATTTTATAAATAGATATTACATTATTTTTTTTATAATCAAAATGCGAAGTTACCATTCAAAAATATTTGAATGAGATGGTAAGAGATTTCTTTCAATTTAACTAAATATTTTGAGTTCGAACTCTTTGCAATTGCACGCATTCATCTTAAAAAATGTCATTGGCTAACTATCATGGTATGTAATAAAAAACAAGTTAAAAAATAATACTATTAATTTATAGCAGGTAGAAAACTTAATACATTTGTGAGATCTCTACATTCCAAAATCTTCATTCTTTTCATAAAGCTTTAATTGAAGCTCGTCCTATATCTTACATTTTTATCCTAAATCGGCCGACCCAATTAACGTAGAGACTCCATTCTAATTTTAAAAATGAGTCAAAGTTTAAAATATAAATACACTTATAATAATTAAAAAAGACACATAAAAAAATACAATTATGTATTAATCAATAATCAATAATATATTTAATTATAATTATTTTGAGTTTTGATATATCTCAATTTTTATATGTATTGAGTTTTTATTATAGATTTTTTTTATTTATTGTATTTTTATTATAACATTTTATTTATTTCGATTAATATTTATAAAAAAAATTGAACTTTTTAAAAATTTGGGGCCTCCCAAAATTTGGGGCATGTGCTGTAGCACTTCCTGCACATGCACATGGCCGACCCTGGTGATGTATTGCACTAGTTATGAATGATTACAATGCTAAAGTATTTATAGTAGTTATTTGCACTACAAGTAACTAACAGAACTCTAACTACCTAAAAATCGTAACTAAAATTAAAACCGAATTTTCTCACTAACTACCTCTCACTTGCATACCAAGTAAGTCTCACAATAAATTACATTTAACACGCCACCTAATTCATTATGAATAAGCTTTTTACACATATCAAACTTTTAATTTTCTTGAACACTACTAATTGCAATTCCTTGATTATGATGTATGCTACTTGGTCTTCACTTCTACAATTCTCTAAACATTACATTGCTTACTTGTACCTTAAGGTAGTGGAACCTCATTTCTATGTGCTTGCTTCTACCACGTGCAACGCAATTCTTAGCAAAATTTATGGCATATATGTTTTCAATCTTCATGGTCATGGCTCCATGGAATTTGCCTTCAACTTCATCAATCAAATCCACCAAACATATCGATTGACAAGCACATGTAGCTTCACATGAAGACAAATCCGACATAAGTTCCTTTCTTAATCTCCAAGCTATTGGTGTACCACTTAGCATGAACATATAACTTGTTATTAATTTTCTATCATCAACATCATTATACTAATTAACTAGAGTCAGTGTATCCCATAAGCTTGCACTCCCTTCACCATAAAATTCAATTTTCTATGAGCATTGATGAAAGCTCAACCAAACTTGATAACTTTTGTCTAAATCTGATCCTAATCGATCAGAAAAAGGCTATAAAACAATACTCTCCTTCCTTATTTTTATTCATCTCAAAATATTTTCCTCTCTTGCTTTCATTCTCGTGTTTATACTTTTTGCTTGTTATCATCATCTTCAATTGGCCCCGAAGAGGACTCTTTTCTTTGAAAACACATCATAAAATTTCTATGAGTCTAGATATATCTCCTCTCTAAGAGGACTTCTATAAAAAGTACTTCTTTGACCGTTGTGTTCTTAAACCTGTCTACCTAGATGCAAGTTTTTCTAGAAAGTTTGAATTCTACGTAAATCTTTGTCAAGCAATGTTCAAAACTTCACCTCTAGCAAGCCATAATAGATGTATCCCAGGATGATCAATGTGTTTTGTGCCATCCTCAAAATCAAGGAAGGTGTAATCACATTGGAGGTATGTAAAACTCAATTTTTTCTCAACATTTAGAACTTTAGAAAACTCTACTCTATTGGTGCACTATATAGTGTTCGAAATTCCAATATATCCTCCCTACTTAATCCTTTCTTACTTATCCAAATGCAGGTCATAGACTTCCCCTCAATGTGAGCTATATGAAAGCATTTTATCTTTACATTCTCCGTTTAATATCACATGTGTAACGTGTTATTCCCAAGGAAATCCAACCATGATGACCCAAAATATTAAAACTAATTGGGCAAATAGGGTAATTTAACATATGTTGGGGGTGCAAAAGAGGGACTAGTTTATAGTTATCATATGAGGGTTTGATTACAATTTTTTTTGTCTTATTCTGGAGTCAGCTTAGAAGGGGAACTTTCATATTCAACTGACACAATCATTGGAAGGAACATGCTAAACTATATACAAATTAGAGACAACTATGTGATCTCAGAGCATGAGCTAGCAAACATGGAAGCTTTTGACTTTGAGAATACTTACACTCCTTCGAAATAAGATTTATTGATCTCAATCCTTACAAGCACGCAAGACAACAAGAAGTTACTACAAAACAACGCCGAAACTCTTCGTCGGGTATCCAAGCAAGTTACCTTTCTAACAAATCAAGTGATTGACTATGGAATAAAAATTTATCTTGGTCTACTTATTGATGATGATGACAATAATGAGAATTTTCTTGTTTTAATTGTTTCCTGATTTTGTGTTTTTTATTTTCCCGTCTTTCTAGTTTTTGTAATTAGTCTTTTCCCTTCAGATATAATAATAAGCTTTGTTTGCAAGTATGTGATATATGTGGCCTATGTGTTTATTATTTTGTTTCTCACCTTTTTTATAATTCTAGAGGGGAAAAAGTATATGTGGAGTAGAGTATACTCTCTTTATCTATGATGGGGAGTTAACCCCTCTATTTTGTTTGTCTGTCTCTTTTTCTTTTGTCACCTCCCTGATATATGTGTTGTCATCTGTTAGGGGTGAATTAATGGTATTTTCATGTGTTGGTATAACTATTTTCGGTTTTAAACTTAAGCAAATTGTGATAGTTTCATGGGTTTTTCGGTAAGAATTGAACTTTATAGGTTTAGTTCGAGTTGTGAAGCAAATCGAATCACTTTAGGTATTATTGATGCAGGTTTGGAGCTGAAAAGTAGTCTTACAAGAGCATGAAGAGGAAAGAAAGCTGGAAGAATTAGAAGCAAAGCAAAAAGGCAAGATACAGCAAGGCCGCGCCGCGCCAAACCCACTATTTTGGGCCGCGCCACGGGAATTCGTGTCGCGCCGCTGAGACGGCGTATCCAGTCCAACTCTTATAAATAGAAGCCTTAGCTGCCAATTAAGGTGTGCAATTTTTGGTGAACGAAATTGGGAGAGAAATTCGATTCCGAAGCAGAGGGCAACAATTGAAGGTGGATTCTACATCAATTGAAGAGATTCTCCTGATCATGAGGAATACCTCAATCAAACCTTGTGTGTTCTTCATGTCTATGGAGAGCTAATTCTCTTTTGTTGAGTTTAAGGTAGTAGTTAACCTATGATTATGCAATACCATTGATTAATTCTTGTGAACAATTGTTTGAATTTATTATCAATAAGAAACCTTGTTTTTATGTTAAATTATTGTTAAATCTTTGATCGAAAGAGAAGGTTAAACTTTTTCCCTAGGTTCCTTTATTGATTCATTCATAATTTTCATAGATGGAATTGTGAATGAGTTTTCATTACTATCGTGGTTTATTACTTTAATCGATATTGATGTTTTGAGAGATCGAATCTCATACCGGTAGAAGTTTATCTAAATTGATCTGCAGACATGAGATCTATTTTGAGGATATATGAAGATGATGATTCAAATGATGGTTCACTTATGATTTAATTAATACATTGCATAGGAATAGGTTGATGAACCCTAAAGCTCAACATATCTCTTTTATCGTTAACCAAATTTCAGCATTCTAGTTTTAATATTTGTTTAGATTTAATAGCATCTTTAAAATAACAAAACAAACTCAACTATATTTTCTCACTCAAGATAATTTGTTATAGAACGACAGTGATATTAAACTAATCCATGTGGATACGATATATAGAAAATATTTACCCAAAAATACTTTCAAAATCATCATAAAAAGGGAGAGAATATGATTCTATATGATGTGGAGGTAATGTCGTCAAACAATTTTGGTTTTTATGATGACAAATATTTCAGTGGTTCTTTACAATGGTTCTTGATAAGGACATATGAACAAAGAATAAATTATGATAACTCTACTGAGGGTTCTTGATGGCAACTCTTCCAAGGGTTCTTGATGACATCTCTTCAAATGGTTTATGGTGATGACATTTGAATAAGAAAGTGATATCACAAGCCTCATTTGTCAAATGTTTCAAGTTCCAATTGAAAGTGATATACAATGTTGAATCAAGCAAATGAACTTGAAATTATGAAATTGTGAAGTGTCAAAGCTCGTCTGATCCTGTGCTCAGTGTTTTAATTTTGTACAATTAATTGTAAATAGAACAAGAGTAAGTCTTGAGCCTTGAGGTACTAAGACAATGCACACTCACACAAAAATATTTCAAGCTTCTTTTCTCTTTTGATAAAACTGCTTAAAACCATTAAAGGCAAGTGCTTAACTGGTTATAAGCGAGTTTAATCAATTAAAAAAGTAAAATACACTAGTTGATCGATTAAGAGGTCTTTTGAATCAATTCAATCAAAAGTGAAATATCTCCTAATCAATTAAAGATGTTGGTAATCGATTAAGTGACGCCGAAAATCAAACTTCTCTACTTTGACTTGGTTAATCAATTAATACATAGTTTTAATCGATCAAAACTTAAAAAACTCATGGATTATTTTATTTTTTGAGCCATATTTTTTCCTATATAAAAGATGTTCCCCCTTATTTCAAAACACTTCAGCTTTTTGAATAGAAACTCTCTAATATAATTTTTTCCTCCCATTCCTTAAAAGATTCATTTTCACTAGATTGTCTTAATGGAAAAAGGTTCATTTTCACTAGATTGTCTTAATGAAAGAAAGTAAAATGTTTCATCGTGATCTCTTAGTAATTGATTTGAAGGTTGCAAGCTAAAACATTTGAAAAAACTTGGGTGAAGATTATTGAACTGAGCCTATTTAAAAACTTTGATTATTGTTGAATTTTTTTTTGTTGATGATGCGCATAAACTCAAGTTATTTCAGAAGATTATTTGGGATGATCTTGCATAAAAGCTCAATGTTGTTTTAGTGGAAATCTTAAGGAAAAAAAAAACTCTTAGGGATTGGAGTAGGCCAAGTGGTTTAGGACGAATCAAGATAAATCTCTGATTTAATTTTTGAATCTTTTATCTCCTTTATCTTCTGTTATTTATTTTACTTTGCTGTTTGTTTCACTGCCTTTTTTCTTTTCTATTATTTCATTGTTGCTTTTGTATTAATTTATTTATCATAACTTAAACGATTTTAAAGTCAAATATTTTTATAAATTAATTTTTGAATTTCGAATATCAATTCATTCTTCTTCTATCTTGTGTTTGAAGTCATTTGATCAACAATCTATTATTGAATATACGACTCTCTATTTTATGATTGAAATTATTTGATCAATAATATATTATCAGATATACTGGTCTTTCAACAATTGATTGTTGGATCATTAATTTCAATACAAACTTGAGGCTATAGATATATTGGTTGAGAAATTAGGCGTTGATCTATAGGAAGACGGAAACATTTGATAAGAGTTAAAATCAAAGAAATCTTTGAGTGGATAAAGCGGTTGATTGACAAATTCTCAAAAAAAAAAAAAGTAATCTAAGACTAAGTTTAGTTTCTGTATACAAACTAGTCAGAGACCCGTGCTGTCGTCCGGGTGCATTATTTGTGGTGTAATATTTTTTAAACAATACGAAAAATGTGAAGAAAAGAAGTTTGAAATTTTAAATTATGAAATTATTCGATTTTGATTGTTAATACATATTCTAATGGTTATAATTTATTCTCTCATGTAATATAATGAAAAATTATGAAATCAAAATATTACAATAATATGATTATACAAAATATAATGGTAAACTTGATAAATGATGTATTTATATACACATGTGAATTTAAATAGAATTACATAATTATAAAATAAACAATTTCTATATAAACTCAATTATATCAAATAATAATAAAAAACATGTAACATGGAGAAAGAAAATAAATTTAAATTTGAAAATAAGAATTGTATCTTCAAATAAATGTAATAATTTGATAGTGACCCGTTAGATAAAAATAAATGTAATAATTTGATAGTGACCCGTTAGATAAAAATAAATGTAATAATTTAATAGTGACCCGTTAGATAAAAAATTAGTTGTTTAAATGACTATGTAATATTATTCAATTTGATAAAATATATTTTTAATTTTATTGAAGTTAAAAAAAATAGATTAAATAGTACTTGATAAAAAACATATATTACTAAGACCTAATTAAAATTAGTTTTGAGAGTTAGTGTTAGGAACACTTTATAGATTCCATTATCTTAGGTAGTACTCATTTCTAAAGTAGTAATCATATACATTTTATCGAGTGTTTGACAAATCATTGAAAAAAGTGTTTGTAACACTTTTCTTATTTTGATTTTTCAAAATTCTGTTTTGATATTCTAAATAATTTGAAAATAATTATAATAATTATTGACATAAAAAACTAATATTTTTTATATTATCATATGTTTACATCATTTAGGTAAACCCTTCAAACTAACAGACTTATTGAAATGACAAACAAACTACAACCCCAAGTGCCCATCTTAAAAAAAAAAAACTTCTACATAAAAGTTATTGGTCATGCATCATGTAGTCCTTTCAAGCAAAAAAAGGAGAATACACTAAAGTATCCAACTGAAATCAATCTCCATATCAAATTTGAGCCAATGACATCAATAGATAACTTGAAGTTCATCATACCAAACAACTCCTGTATATATCATAGTTAGGCCGCATATATAGCACAAAGCCACAAAATATACAGGATGCATATATAAATGCGAAAAATGAGATTAATTACTGTATTTTTTGTGATCCTAATAAATCATCCAAGACTCAGTTAAACAAACACCGCATTGCAATAAAGGCATCCAGAAAGACAACAAAAACAGATAGATGCATATGATCCATGAGAACATGGTGGCGCATTCATGGAAAGTACATGCCACTTTCAAAACATTAGAAACTAATCTAGATTGTTTAATATTTTATAAAAATATTTAAAACAAAAGTGTTAGTATTTACTTAAAAAAATCATTTTGACGAAGTTAAATTGGACTAAAAATACGATTATTTTCCATTTAAACAAAAGTTACATTTTATATAACAGAGATGAGATTCAAAGATCATTGTGACACTTCCATTTACTACTTAATGTGGAACTAAATGTAAATCTAAAAAGCCACCAAGCATATGTATAGAAACTGGGAAAGCAACATCAAAATTGTATTCCTTGCGAAGAACACTTAGTAGATCTACTAGGTGAATCCGTGTCTTTATATATTCCTTTGCAATTACAAAATTCCTAGCAAACATTGAAAAAGTGAGCAAAATATACAAATTTTACCAACAGTGGATAAGTTAGCTGCCTATGGTAGATAAAAATACTAATTTTCTAACCAAATCTTGAGCGAGTTTGATCAACTGCTTTATTGAACCCAGAAATATGACTAAAAGAGCATGAACTGCCTCCATAAATTCATGAGTTGTTGCCTATGATAGGAAATGGAAGAGAAACAATTTTAATTTATCAGTCTCGTAACATCAGATATGAAATAAAACATATGTACAAATCAAAGTAAATTAGGGTAAGTTAGAAAGAAAAAAAGAATGTTGGATATAATTAGCAAGCTTATACTTTTTGGCCTCTAGAATTGCCAATCCCGCGGGACGTCGTAGCTTAGAAATTAATATCGGGTCAAGAGCATTTGTTCCCAATTACGCCTTACATTAAAAAGACCAAAGCAAACATACATGATGAATAGGAATAAATGCGAAGCATTTAAGAAAAATCTTCTCATGTATTCCATCATCATAAAACCCCCAGATGCTGGGTTAGTTATGGAATGAACATGAGTTGAAAAATAATCAAGAAAATAGAGCTTCACATGCTTGACAGTAAAAAAGGATATTGTATCCGCATGCCAATTGAATCAGAACTTGGGATAACAGAACCATGTAAATTATGGTGTACATTTGTAGCACTATTTAAATCCTGCAATAGGTTATTGAATACCAAACTGAGGAAAGTTTGAATGAAAACACAAGACAAGTATTAAATTTTACATAAACACAATGCAAGAAAAGATTTTTCAGACAATAAAAATCACAAATATAAACAAAAGTTTACAGACTTCAAACTCAATGAAGCAGACGGTATGCCTCTCCTGCCTTAAAATCTTCATTTGCTTAAAACCATGTTGTCTGCATTAGAAAGCCAAGTTCAACAGATTAATCACATACATAAGACAACATAGCAAATACTATATAGTTTTAACAGTAGAGCCTGTGTGAAAGGATAAGATGCATATACACAGTGAAAAGGCCCCTCACTTATTCCTCAGTAATGTTCTCTCCAAAGTTCCCAAAACCGTTAAGAATAAGCCATCCATTCCCAAAACGGTTTCCTTGCAACCAAATACCACACATGCCAATACAATTTCCCTGCAATACACAAAAATAGATTCAGCAGAAAAACACAGATGAAACCTACCTCATATATGGAGAGTTGTCGTTTTTTTCCTTCTATACATAAAAACAGATGAAACCTACCTCATATATGGATGTAGAGACGTTAAAAAACAATTGAATAGACTTGAATAGATTTCATAACCTGCACAAAAATTAACAAAACACAACAACCCAAAAATTGAACAGAAAATCCTTGCAAAATGAACAAAACCAAAGTCTGCACTAGTTGTGAAAGTGTATTGCGAACCTATTACAAGATTGAGATAAAATCACGGTTTGGATCCGCTTTGTGCGGTATGATATAGATCCGGTTTTTGAAGAAACAGTGGAAGGGTTTTTGGTTTAACGGTTGTGTGGAGTGAAGATGAAGGTCAGTTTTGATGTTGTTTCAAGGATGAACCATGGTGAAAGCTTGTCGTTGCCGGCGGCTAAATTTTAGGGTTTGAGGAAAAAATAGGGAGAAGAGTCTAAGGGAGAGAGAGAAAAGACAATGTTATGAGAAAGAGAATGAGTGAGGTAATGTTCCTTGCAAAACTGTGTGTTTGGTTGGAGGAAAAAGTACTTATGCAAGTACAACTTTTGATTAAACTACGAATGATAACGCAACACTTGGCATGGTTCTTGTTTATTTTGTTGATTACGTGAATAACCTTTAGTAAGACTAAGCTTTTTATTTTGGAAGGGCAAAATGGACAGTTTAGTCAATACTTTAGTATTGGGTAGATAGTAGATTAAATAAAAAGTACATTTAACTAAACAATTATAAGTAACATTTAATCTTATAATTATGTTATTATATCTTTATTAAGACATCATATTACATATTGCATTTTTTTAAAGATGTCACTTGCATTCGATTAGATAAATCATCTAATTAGATGGAGTCTCTTCCAGCTTAATCAGAGATTCTGGATTCGAATGCAACCTTGAACATGTATCAGTGTTAAATCTCTTAGGGAGAATTTGCAGTCTATTAAGATCCTACAAGACTCGAGGGATTAGTCTTTGTAGTTGCGCGCAGAAGATACTCGATTTATAAAAAATAAAAAATAAATTACATAAATCAAATATACGATAATGAAAAATTCTAGACAGTAGGAAATGAATCATTGGATTGGTAGTGCATAATTAAGCTAACAATCTTGTTCAATCTCCCACACTAATTTCCTACTATTGCAGAAAAGAAATACACATATCATACCTAAAACCACAACCCCAAAAGCAATCTAATGGAAGAATATAGATGATCAATGGGGATGGTGGGGAACGGAGAGTGCCATTATCTATGAGTTGGTCGATGAATGAGTCCAGTGCTTTACTATCTCATCAGCTAATTTATATTTTTTGGAGATGGCAGACAATAGAGAGGGACGTTTTTCTCATGTAGTTCCCGAGTTTTGTAGGAAATGGCGGCTTATAAGTAAGTAGCATTTTACTTAACATAATAATAGTAATAGATAATAGATAGATATAATATAGTAGGCCAATGACATACATATCAAGAAAGAATTAAATGCACTTAGCTCACTCTCCCAAAGCAAGTATCATGGTCAAGAGGTTATTCAATCAGAAATTTAAAGATAGAAGCACATAAACCTTCCTTGAACGCGCAAGGTGTATTTGCCGATCGACTCAAAATGTTAACATAGTAAAAAAAACAACTATGCCAGATGAAAATCTAATCTAAAACACAAGGCATAATGTCGAAAACATAAATCCCAACCCAAAGTCACTACAAAGCATTAACTTGCTTGTGCTTCAACTTTTAAGTCACTGTCTGTGGAACTTGTCAAGGTTGGTGAAGTTTCTGATGCTTTTACTACATTTGGGAGGTACCTCCAGCAACGCTTGTGAACTCCACTAATTTTTTTTGGAGCATCTACTAAAGGCAAACCTGCAATAATTTACATTAATAGATATCAAAGCATGCCAGAGAACAGTACTGAAAAATGCTTCCGTACTCATAAAATGCAAACTTTATTATTTTTGGTACATAATGTTTTATATATTATTGCTACAACAAATTTCATCTAGTTTATTGAATAGTGAAGCTTCTAAGCAACACATATACAATTCTTATATAAGCAAAGTTAACAGATCATATAAATTTTACTTGGAACACGACTGAAAAAGATGAAGTTTACCTCAAACAAAGAATAAAAGCATTCAAATTCATGTGCATATTCAAGCTCCCACTTGAATTCAATATTGAAAGTAATGAAAAATATAAGCATTACAGAACCATAATAACACTTGCATGGAAAACCCCTACTGATATGCAATATCTTCATTTACATATACACACTACACACTTAGAATTGATGAAGCATACTATATCTTCATATTCTAGGTTAGAGTCTAGCGCTTTGATCAAAAGGAAAATCCAACCAAATGTACACATAACTGCTTTGGAGTAGATTCTGTACTTTGAAATCTTTAATCATTTGCAGGGAGTGGGTGATTTTTCCAACTTAGAAGGAAACCAACCTAAAGTAAAGCTGAAATGTGACAATTTCAGCTGTGCTATTACTAACTATACCACTTACAGGAGGCTTTCATAATAAAATAATTTTATCTAAAAGTAGAATAGAACCAAAATAGTTAGCCTAAATACAACCCTTATAATGTAGCATCATTCACTTTGTTTTTCAATTATCAATAGCTTTTTACATGAAAACAGAGTTCAACTTTATGTCTACAATCAAGTCACAATATAAAAGTTTGTTGGACAGGGAGTTCATCATGGTTTAAAGTCAGTGATCCATTGAGCTATGGGATTTAATTAGTAATATAAATAGAGATATGGGATTTTATTAGCAGAGTTGAGTGGGCTTATGTACTAGACATAGTGGTTATACTATTATAAACTTCTTTTTGCCGTGTATGCTAGCAGCCAATGTTGAAAGGTACATGCTTAAGGCTTTTTAATTTCCTATTTTGATTGAGCTAATCATTAGAGTTGGTCTACACAGACATTTTGCTCAAACCTTTAGCCATTGCACTGCTGGAACTTCTACAACTAAAAAAAGTTGACCTTTGTCTACATCATTTGAGTTATAAAGCACTGAAATTCAGAGTTCTGTGTAAGATTCTAAGTCAAATTTAGGATCAGAACCTCATAATTACAATAATAACTTTTACAGAAGAACTACTAATATATTGATTTGGTAATTTCTCTATTTTAAAATAAGCTCAATTGTGGTGAAATTTCAATCTTTTATATGTCAGTAGTCCTAACAAAGATAAGGTTCTATTTGAGTTATAAAGTTTTCTTTGTCTTAGTATTATGGTTGGTTAGCCTATCTATAGTATTATGACCTATGAGAATAAAAGTTAGAGTTAAACTAGTAAGTTCAACAAAAAATAAGTTCTTGAACTCAAACATGCATAACAGCAAATTTACAATCCTTGCAAGCAGTACATATTTCATCCTTCAAAAGTACAGCAATGAATTGAAAGGATCTCGGATTTGTTCTTAAACCAAAAAGCTTAGCTAAAAACTTAATTTCTGACTTAAAAGAAAAACTAATTACAAATTTCTTGGTTTTGACATTTGATGATGCACTAGATTTTATACTAACAGAACCAGAAATGAACACAATTACTTTCTTCAAGAAAAGAAACAAATAGCAAAAAACCATTGCCCCACATCTTGTCATAAATTAACCAGACCCTAAAAAAGCAATAAAGTGGAGGGTACAGAAGATGATTCTATGTTTATATCCTCAGAAACAATCCAAAAACCATTCTGCAAAGTCTGGGTAAAGTGACCCAATGACCATATGGAACGTATATCAAATAAATCAGATTTTGGGATACTCCCTTAAACATAAAAATAAGATGTGGCTTATTTAATACTTTGAAGAGTCAGCAAAGAGCGTTAACATACCAAAGCATATTAGTACACAGTTAGTATCAGGTGAAGACGAATTAAGAAGTGGGACTACTACTAGGATTCAACCTTCACTACAAAACATGGACATGATAGAAAGAGTCAAGTCATTGAATAGGTTAGTTAGTGGTGATGCCCACTTTGAGAATCAAGCTAGTGAGTGTATTCAAGGTTTGAGGGTTCCTTTGAATCAAGCTGATCTTACTAAGAAGTCTTCCATGTTTTCTAGTCAAACCAATAGGGAAAGTTTGGTCAGAAAATCTCCAATAGCAGGCTGGTCTAAGCCTGATCTGAATCATAAGGAAAGGAATTCTGAATCTTCCCATACACAGAATTTACGAAGAATTACACCTACTGTAGCCCGAAGAGAAAAGCCACTGCCTCATCAGATGGTAATAAAGCCAACTCTATTGGACCAGAGATCCAACGAGATTAAGGTGAATTCCCATCAACGTAGAGATGAATCAGTTTTAGACAGGAGAGGAACTGATAAGACACGTCATGTTGTGCCTCGTAAAACTAGGGTTGAAACCCAACTTCGTGAACCAGAGGAATCAAGCTCAAACTCTGACTCTCCTTCTCAAAGGACTTCTCAGCAAGACAGTGCCAATACTGGTAGTGAATCTGTGGACTCCTTCTTGTCAGTTGGTACACAAGGTTCCAAATCAGGAAGGATGGTTGATGAAGCTCAAATTTCAATCAAGACAATGCCCCTTCACCTAGGTTCTTATCAACTGAATTTGGTATAGTAGGATATAATACGACTAATTAACCATATAAACTATTAAAATCATAAAAAAATGCTGACTTAGGACATTTATCAAACAGTTTATGGGCAGAACAAAAAGAAAAATAAACTCATCTGAAAAACTAACAACTAACCATTTTTATGAGCAATGCCCCAAGCTTTGCCATGTTTCCCATCCTGCAAACAATATACAAAAAACCAATCAACAAAAAACCAGAACGTAAAACTAAAGAGAAAATTGAAGAAAAAAACGAAACGGGAAGAGAACCTTGTAGAGATTGAGTTTAGTGATCTCGTACGAAACTTCTTTCCAGTGAGTCTTGGCCATGTGGTATCCGATTCCCCAGCTAGGTAAGAACTGAGCCACCTCGAAAAAGTTTTTCTTCTTTCTTCGCTTTGATTTCTTAGTAGTAGCGGCGGCATCAGTAGATGGAGAAGGAGTAGAAGATGATAGGGTTCTGATGAAACTGAGGGGGAATCGGAGTAACGAAGAGTTTCGAAGAGAGTGAACTCTGGTGCCCAATGCAGTCGACATAGCTTCGGAATTTCTTTTCCTTTCTCCGGCGGCTATAGCCCAAGAAGTGGAGACAATCACAACGACGAGTTATTGTATGGAAGGAAAAAAAAAATCTTTTTATTAGAATATTTAAAAAAAAAAAAAGTTTGAAAAAAGGGGATACATTACTTGATTTGCTTTTTTAAAATAATCCTATTTTCCAATTAAAATACTAAAATAATAACCATGTTTACTGATTAATTTTTATAGTATTCATGTTAAAAAAAAAAGTTTATATTTTCCAATGTATGTCTTCTTTGGATAAAAATTCTTAATTAAGCGTTATCGTATAAGTACTTATCTAACACAGTTCAAATCATGGGATACTTGTTTACCAAATGCTGAAAACACAGCACCTTATGAGCCGCTTAGCGAAGTGACAGAGATGCTGAGAGCAAAGTTCTGAAAAACAAATTAAAGTGTTAATAGCTTGTCTAGTATCAAACCGAATGGTGTTACAGTTTGGTGAACCGGTTTTTTAGTTCACAAACTGCACCAAATTGTAAAAAAGAAATCAACTTCTTTTGATAGCAAAAATCCGAATTTCCATTATGATTGCTACCATATTAGAATTTGATTTTTAACCATCATAATCCATCCCCTCTTATGTTTGAAGTCACTTAGTCAATACCGTGCATATTAAAGCATCTTGGTACTTTGTCTATGTATATACTTTGACTTAGGTCAATCAATTTTTGTGATCAATCTCTATAGATCCTGATTCCCAATATATAAACTGCTTTATCCAAGTCCTTCATAACAAAAGCATTTCTCTAGTCAATTTCCATCTACATATAATACCAAAAATACAATCATGCTCCCACTAACCTTATTATAGACACAGGTCTCATCTTCATTTTTAATGAAACAAAACTGTTTACAGTTTGATCAAAACGAAGATTCCAACTTTTGAAAGCTTGCTTTAACCCGTCGATTTCACTTCTAGTTATGTCACGTACATATCCTGAAGGAGATTCCCCTCATAGAAAATTATGCTCATTTCCATATGACATATTTCATAATCATGATATGCAGCGATAGCAAATAAAAACCGAACTGGTTTGAGCATTGCAAATGGTAAAAAGATTTCACCATTGTCTGCACCATGAATTTGCTAATAGCCCATAGCAATTAGTCATGACTTATAGCTATGTATCTTATCATCCACGTTAGTCTTATTTTTGAAGACCCGCTTGTATCCTATAGGATTAACTCATACATGAAGCTCTTACAAGATCCAAACCTGGTTTGTGTACATGAAATTCATTTCAGATTTCATGGTCTCTTGCCACTTCTCATACTCACAACTAATAATGGTCTCTTGGTTGGTCATAGACTCATCTTGATTCATTAGTAATACATCACCTTGATCGGTTATGAGAAAATGTATTCTTTCATGGTTAAGAACTGTTGGGTGTAACTGGGTGTTTACACTAAAATACAACTCTGATGGATCCATCGAAAGGTACATAGTTCGGTTGGTTGCCAAAGGATTCACTCAAACCTATAACATAGATTACTCAGAGACTTTTGCTCTTGTTCCTTGTTGCTAACTTATATGTAAAAAAATGTCTCTCTCAATGATGATTTAGAGGAAGAAGTGTATATGGACTACCCTTCAGGCTTCGAAGAGAAATTTGGGTCACAAGTGTACAAACTAAAGAAGTCTTTATATGGACTAAAACAATCCCCAAGAGCTTGGTTTGAAATTTTACTCTGACAGTGAAGAAACAGAGATATACCCAAGTACAAGAAGATCATACCTTATTCACAAAGCCAAGTCAAAAAATAAGGAGTGGTTGCTAAAAGTAATGTTGAAGCTGAGTTTAGAGCAACTACTAAAGGAATTCGTAAAGATATGTGGATTCTTACAGTTTTTGAAAGAACTCAACATAGTGGTAAAACTCCCCTTGAAGTTATATTGTGACAGTAAAGTCGCTATAAGCATAACTCATAATCCTATTCAATATGATCGGACATAACATATTAAAATTGATCGTCATTTCATCAAAGAGAAGATAGATTATGGTATTTTCTACTTATCGTTTGTTCTCTCCAATCAACAAAGAACTGATATTTTACCCAGAGTTTGGCAAGGACAACATTTGAATATTTGATTAACAAGAGTATTTGAAGCACAAATTTGTCCAAAGTTTGTACAATAAGAAATAGGTGCACATAAAATTGTTCAGTGTAGATTACTTCTGTTTTCTCATTTTTTTTGCAGCACTAGTAATTGTCCAAAGTTTATCATTTTTATTTTAGTTTTTCATCTTCATTTAGTACCTGTAAATATATTTGTTGTACAAGTTTGATCCTATATTTCATGTAATTTTCTTAAGAGTATGAGATACACTAGGAGGTTTATTTTGTACAAACTCTGAAGCAGAGGTAGATTTTTAACCAGTGCCTCAGCAAGCAAATACAAATCATGCATGTACCAATGCCTACTCTTTTCAAAGGATTTCTCATCCAAGTGACTATAAAAACTATGGAAAACTTTTATCCCTATAATAATGTGAACCACAATGAAATGGTGGCCAAATATAAGCCATGATTATGCTGCATTCCTAATGTTGTTGGCCCCTAAGGAATTCCCATGGTCCTGATCCAGTTCCAATCCTGCATTAACATAGCTCATTGATTGAATGAACTCATCCAAAAGTTGCGAGTGTGTTGGAAGTAAAGTAGAAGAGTATGACGAATTACCTCAAGAAGCCAGCAAATGCTCTTAGACTCATATAGATGGTCAAAGCAATCCAAATTCCAATGAATCCGCCAGAAGATGACAAAATAAGTAGACAAATTATGCTAATAATTGCCACTATAACCTGAGAATGAAGAATGCCACTAACTGTATATAGTTAACTTCATACTTGTTAGTCAAGGAAACAAAACATTGCTGGAAGAGTTTGGATATTGAAACCTATGAAGGACTAACACAAATAGGAACTCCTGACACAATACTGACACGTTGGCACAAGTAAAAATTTGAGAAATTTGAATGAAATCACATTTGTTGATGTTGAATACTGACACGTGTCAAGCACCAGATACGACTTTGATGTGAAGTATTAGTGCTACATGTATTGAAACTACATTATTTTCAATGATTCTTTAAGATAAGTGTGTATTAAAACATGGAGGAAGATACATACCATGGAGAAGGCTGAATATGCAAAATCAGATGCACCAAAGTTGACACCATCAAATACAAATGCCAAAGAGTTTAGGGGCTGAGTGAGTGCTACAAACTGGAAGAAAGAGTTAATATGAATGTAAGTTCAGTTACTCTCTTTAGGAGGTTGAACATACAGATTACCAATAAATCCTTCCCAAATTTGAACACGAATAAATTACCGGTATCCCAATTCTAATGAGATGGAGGACATTTGCGTCTTGTGTAAAAACTTTAGCTCCAAAGTGCAGTCCTGTTCCGAGAATGAATGCAAGTGCCGCTCCTAGAACTAAACCCATCTGCATTATAACTATCTATCACATTTACAATTTAATGCATTCAAAAAGATATTCGCGAGCAACGTTTATCCTTGTACTAAAATACCTGCAATACTCGAGATGCAGTTGCTGTGGCCTTGTCATAGTCCTTGTTAGCAAATGCACCTGCAAGAATGGCCTAATACAAGAATAGATAAATCAAGTGTAAGTGTTTGATATTCTATCTATGATAACAAAACACGAGGAATTTTAGTGGAGGGAGTAATCGATCATATCTCACCTGCCCGGCAACAGCCAGACCATCTGCAAGAAGAGACACTGCCAACCAAACCTGCAGACAGACTTGAAATGCAGCCATGGACGTTGATCCATGGCGTGCAGCTAATGATGCAGCGAGTGTCACGCAGAATGTTACAGCAATGACTCTCATTAATAATAGAAAACCTGCATGACAATAATGACGAAACCCTCTGGTAAGCACGATAAACCCCTCTGGCAAACACGGTACCCCTCTGATAAGCACGATAAACCCTTACCATTTTTGAGAAATCGGTCAAATTGAAGATGCTTGAGGCTTGGAGGTATAAGATCAACTTGTTTCATCAAACTCCACAAGAGTATAGCCGAAATTAGATACCTACATTGATAAGAGATGAAAAAATAAAGGCGAAGCGAAAGGAAATTAAGACAATGGACATGATAGTTCTGCATAAAGTATTCCTTAAATCCGTATTTGAATCATAACCAAGTAAAACATACTGAGATATAACATGTGCAATGGCTGCACCGGTGACACCCATGCGGAAAACAAAGATGAATAGAGGATCCAATGCTATGTTGGTCGCGTCTCCAGCCACTAGATTACAAACAACATATAGTAATTAGAATCATATGATGGCAAATAACAATTTAAGTTTGTCAAGGCATTCATACCGGTAGCATATAAAGGAGTTTTAGTGTCTTTAAATCCTCGAAAAACTCCCTGCATTGCTAATGAAAGAAGAACTGCAGGAGCACCGAGAGACCTCAATTTCAGGTATTGCTGTGCAGGATGTAGCATAGGAGAATCCTGTATAGATAATCCGTTATAATTTGCTGTCATCCAATGTTAATACGAGGCCGAATCACTTAATGCGGACGAAGTAAGTCTCTTGATGTTTTTACAAAAGTACTTACAGAAGTTACTCCCATGAAGCTCAATAAAGGTTTTGCTGCAGAAATAAGTAATATTGCCTGGACGACGCCTAGGATACCTCCGATAAATAACGCGGACGATGCTGAAGGAATATGCCTTCTCTTATGTTCAACATCCTTAACTAAATTAAAGCTTTTAAAATCCGAATCTGAGTTATAAACACATTCATATGTTACTAAATCAAGAGTCGAAGCGTGTATAATGTAGTAAATTGAGAAACAAGGATTCAAAAACTAATCAGAAAAGTAGAAAGAAAGATACTTTTCTGCGGTAAGAACTCTTTGGTTTCATGATCCAGCGGTGTCGCGGCTTCCAAGCATCTGTTCTCCTCTACCTGCGAATTCGCTCCACTAAGGGTATCTTCCTCTGCCACGAAAGAGGTTGTGACACTAACAAGTGGGAATATTGCTATTCGCGATGCTTGATTGAAGAGAGCTATGGAAACTCCTACAGCAGCAAGCTCCACTGGACCTGTAAGGACTAACATTCTTCAGCACTAAATCCATTATAACAAATTCAAATATACAATCTAAGTTAATTACACTGACGCGTCAACACTGATAATAGTTCAAGACGTGTCTATACGGTGATAAAATACCTATTTGGCCAATGAATGCAGTGTCAACAAGTGAAGCAATAGGATCAGCTGTCAAAGCCATAGCAGCAGGCAATGCAATTGACAGTATCTCCCTACCAAGACTATCTGATTTAAATACTAATCTGAAATAAAAAGAAAATCAATAGTTAAATCTACGTACATAAAAAGAACATCATAAACAACCGCGGAAACGATTAAAAAATTGATGCAAAGTTCATCATAACAGTTTATCACTCTTCATATGAAAATTTGCAGATGAAAAAAAAAAACAGTTTATAAGATGATAAAAAAAATGGTATACCTAGCATCTTTGAAGAAAGTTAAAACTGGTATTCTCATCCAATCACTTGTTGAAGAAAACAAACTCTCTTTCTCAGTCATCTCTAAAGTCCCAAATACACTGAAGAGAATTACAACAAGAAATTAATATTTCATCTCGAATATTAGTCATAATTTAGAGGCAAAAAACCACATATAGGAATAAGAATCTAATAATCTAATAATGCATATATGAATAAGAATCAAGTTATGAAAAAAGTTAATAAAATGCTTTTACATATTATTCTCCAACTAACTTCAAAGTTTGGAAAAAAAATCCCAGGAGCTCTATCTAGCTTTGAAATGAATGGAGAGTTGTGAAGGAAAGAAAAAATCATGAAAAGAGTATGAAGTAACAGAAGAAGAGTAGTGTGTAGAATCAAAATCAGAAACTTGTTAAAAGGAGGCAAAGAAACAAAAGAAACTAAGATTGAAGTTGTTTGCGTATGAAAAATGTGTCCACAAAAAAGTGGGACCCAGTTTGCACTATAATCTTCACCAGTAGTACCTAAACTAAAACAATAATCATGTGAAAGTGTTTGGCATTTTCGTTGTAACAGTTTTATAGTATTATTGTTTAGTTGAGGATGTTTCTGTTTCTGCTTTGAAAAGTTTTTCAAAGTGTCGTTGCATGAACGCACCTGTGAATGACACGTGTGATAGACATTCTTCTGAGGAAGGTCCATCAGAGAAAAAAAAGAGAGAAAATAGAAATATGATTTGAAGACTTTTGACTGGTTGGTGTTAGTGGACGAGAATTTTGTTAACATCTTTTCAAGTATTAGAAGGCTTTAAAGAGTGGCCATGAACATTCGTTAGTAGTATTTCTTTGGATCTGGTGTATTTTAAGAATTTTAAATAAAGATAATACTTTATAGAAAAATTGACCATTTGAATTTTCAATGTATTAAATGGGAATAACTTCTCCATTCTTAATTAAATATTAAATGATACTATTTAATTTTACCTATTTAATTATATATTAAATAATATAATTGTTTGTTGTTTTTAAAGTAGTTTACATTAGAGATAACCTTATCAAACTTTTGTATTTGACTAGATAAGAATTCACCGTTAAATGGGTACAACTTTTCTACCTATCACAAAAAATTAGATAATATATTTCTAAAAAACCTTATTTTTTTAAGGTTAAATATATTTTTAGTCTCTATAAAATATTAATTTTGTTTTTAGTCCCTGTAAAAAAATTGGTCGTTACAAAATTATTATACACGTAACTTTAGTCCTTATTGTTAAACCAACATGTATTTTTAAATGATTATTTTGCAAATATGTTTAGAACGTTTTAAAAAGTTGCTTGAAAAAAAATGAACTCAAAATTTAATTTTTAAATCGAAATTTACATTACTTTTATCATTATCTTATAAAATTTAAAAAATCAATACTAATTTTTCTCATTTTAAAAATTTTCAGTTTGATAAATACATATTTTATAGTATTTTTAACATGTGTAAAAAAATTAAAAATTAATTAAACAATTTTTAAAATTTTAAAAAATAATAAAAATTATTAATAAAATTTTTATACGGACTAAAAGGTGACTTCTAATAGGTGACTTCTAAGGTGAGAAAGTAAGTAAATCTTGGTGGACCATTATAATAATTAACTCAGGAAAGATGGATTAGGAAAATACATATGATTATGATAGGCACTACCACACTTAATTACACCTATATCATATTTTTCTTTCTCAACCAAATACATGTTTTCTGTCTCTAATAAAATCACAGCGGCCCCTTTCTCTCTTGTTTCTTCACCATCTCAAATTTCATGTGACAAAAAATCTTAATAACAATTGTTTCCTTCCATGCCTCAACCCTAACTACAATTTTTTTTATATAATTGGGTTAAATATATAACACCCCTCTGTAATACTAGCGAGTTTTTGTTTTTAGCCTCTGATAAAGTTTTTTTTTGTAATTCCCCTTGTAATTTCTAGATGGAAGTTTCTAGATTCCCTCAAGGAACCCCTGACTGGCACATTGCAGCAAAGATTCTTTTTTGTGGATTTTTTTATTTTAATCATTTTATAATTCCACGTGAAATAAATATTTTTTTTTTAAAAAAAATTATAATTTTTTTAAAGAAAATTAATTTTTTTTAAATAATTTTGTTACTGCTTTTATTATGAGGGGGTGTTCATAATAAAAATTGTTACTGCTTTTATTATGTGTTCATAATAAAAACAGTAATAAAATTATTAAAAATTTAATTTTTTAAAAATAAAAAAAAATTCCACATGGAATTTAAAAATAATTTAAAATTAAAATGAAAAATCCGCGTGGACATTACAAGGGAGTGAATCTTTTCTGCTATGTGGCAATCAAGGGTCCTTGAGAGAATCTAGAAATTAGAAATTAGAAATTACAAGGGGTGATTGTAAAAAAATTTTACAGGGGTTAAAATCAAAACTCGCTAATATTACAGAGTGTTTTATATATTTAACCCTAAAAATTTTATTAAAATTTATGCAAATTTAAAGCAACTTGGTATCACAACGAATTGTTGAAAACTGTGAAATAAAATAATTACCTAAGAGAAAAAGAAAGACCAAATCAGTTGGCAAATAGAGTAATGCTATTCATACACCTAATTGCTACACCAATACTTACACCCAACAGTACTTTACAGTAGTCATTAAATTTGGTTAATGCAGTGTAAAAATTTGGTTAATGTAGTAATGAAGTTGGTTAATGCAACATCGAGGTATTAAAAATAATTTTTAACAGTCACCAAACTTGGTTAATGCAATGTAAAAACTTGGTTAATGCAGTAATAAAGTTGGTTAATGCAACATCCAGGTATTAAAAATATTTTTTAGCAGTCATCAAACTTAGTTAATGCAGTGTAAAAACTTGGTTAATGCAGTAATGAAGTTGGTTAATGCACGTCCAAGTATTAAAAATGAACGTCCGTACATGAATAGTATTCGTCTGTACATGAACAGTATTCGTCCGTACATGAACAGTATCGCCCGTACATACGGTGTAGGTGTAAGATTTAGTGTAAGAATAACATTTCTGATTTAAAATAGCATGTTATCAACATTGAATTTAGACTGGTGGAACCAAATCAGTTAGAACTGAAACAATTTTTTTTCCTATCTCTAAATATTGTAGCAGTAATAATTTAAGGGTTCTCAAACCGGCACCGCAGCGCTCCTTTGGTCGCCATCAAACCGGCACGGCGGCACCTTTATTTTTTTCCTTGCTTCTCACTATTTTTTGTTTTAGAAAATTTGCTTCTTCTAAAAATAATATTAAAAATACGGCAGCGACTACGGCAAATGCTCTCTTATTTTATTTAATGTTTCTTTACGTTTACGTACTGTGACAGAGTTTGTTTTGTTGATAAGAAAGTTAATTATGCTAAAGCTTTTTATGGTTTGCTTGATAGATTGATCAGAATAAAAAAAAACTTATCTTACTTCTGAATTCTGATAAGAGAATTTTGAACAAACTAGTGGAAAACCCGTGCGTCCGCACGGGTTCTGGTGTGGGTTAGACCGGGTTTATCAAATACATATAGTCTTAAGTAAAAAGATCTAAAAAGTTATTATATATGAAATTGAAATATAGAAGTTATCTGGTTGAAATACGTTAATTTATTAGCAAACATAGCATGGAAACAATCACACAAAAATGCACAACTTTAATAAGAGAAAGTAAAGAAAATTCTTTCAAATTTATTCACACATGTTTTCCGACCATGGTGTTACTTGCTTGAGCAACAAAAATAACATTTCAAGTTCCTTTAAAATTGAACCTGTGCAATTTCCAGTTACTAAAACTAAACCTGTGCAAACCTTGTCTTTAAATTAATGTAAAAGGGAGGAAGTAACAGGAAGAAACACAACTTAATACCAGTAGAAAAAACTTATTCAATTAATGTCGATTGTATTAGCTCAACAATTCTAGCCATAGCAGAAAGGGATACAGAAACCTTACGCACAAGGCAATCTTTTTCAGTTTATTCATAGCAGAGAATTGCTTCAGACGTGATAAAACTACATAGTTAATTGGTTTATCAGGTGCGATGTTGTCGTCAACAATCCATGGGTGGCCTGACACATAAATACACTTTAGTGACATAACCTTGCAAAAATCTTACCGATGTTAAAACTAATTTAAATATTGTTGCAGTAAACTCAATTAAGATAATTGCTTAAAGTAAAGTTTGAGAGATGTACGAAGTACTTCATGTGCTGCAAGCCTTGTTCTTGGATGTTGATCAAGCATTTTTCGAGTTAGATCCTTTGCGTTGTCCGAAATGCTAGGCCAAAGATCACTTTCCAAATTAGATCCTTTGCGCTCTCACCTTTATGGATTCAATTATGAGTTTTGTATCTTCAAAGCCTTTGTCCTATTAATATTGCAATAATAAAAGTGCACCAGGGAATGATAATTTGTACATTTAACAGTAGGACAACAACTTAACAGTTGGACAAAACTTAACGAAACTACCCAGTAGAAAGACAAACCAACAAAATAGTATAACAACAAACTTCAACACACAACCATATAATGACTAAACTTGCAAACAGAGACATGTTATTAAGACCAGCTATTTCACAATCCTAAGATGTCATGTCAATAAATGGGACAGATTCAGTGTTGTATTTTAATTTGTGTCTCATCCATTATTTGGGGAGTCCGTTCTCTCGTTTTGGCATAACTAATCGTCGGCGTTCATTAATGGTCTCACAGTTACTCAAATGAAGCGCGAGGTCTCTAAGTACATCATGTTGAGTAACTGAGATCTTAAAGCAAGTGCTATACATGCCACCAGTACTGATTGATCAAGTAACCAAAATATGTTTATAATACATTTCATTCCTCATTGCAAATTAACAATACAAAAATATTTTAAGAATGATTTCGAGTAGCGTATCGTGCTTCTTTCACCAAAGTGAGAAGATTTTTGTTAAAGAGCTCAACAACAATAACAAAAGCATATTTCTCATCAATATCAACAATTTCAACCCACATATTGATGAGAACATCTAGAAGGATTATTTTATTCTCAGGGAATGAATAAAGATCCAAGAAACATTTCTTGATGTTAGTGCTTGTTCATTCAAAATAATGGACATCCATGAAGAACCTAGATGGTAGTACCTACACAAACAACCTGCAAACATATATTATTATCATGGGGATTGCAAAAGCAGCTTCCAAATGCCAAATTGAATACGAACTTAGATCGCTCATAAATATTTATTTCAGCTCCTAGTGGCTTACCCAAGGTTTCAAATTCTTTAGCGGCAAGGATGCGAAATCAGTCTTTTATGCTGCATAAAACTATAGGAACGACCAAGATTACGGGACGACAACAACTTGATTCTGAAGGTGCCGAATCCTCTTCGGAACAGCCACCTTTGCCACAACAGTCTCCACAAATTGGCCTGGTAAGACACGCACACTTACTCTTATTCTTGTCCACTGGATTATCCGAAACTTCCCAAAATTTCTTGAAACATGTTATGTAAACTGTTGTTACAGCTACTCCAAATAAGTATTTTTCTACATAACCAATGAAATCATTATAAACTAATAAAACAATTATTAAACCACTATGACAACAAAGTAATTGGAAAAAGTGAATACCTGGGCGTTTATTTCGGAAGCTAATTTAGCACGAGAAGTATCAGAAGCTGAATAAGCTTAATTTTATCGTTCGAGATACAAAAACCAACTTTTCTCCAAAAAATTCACCTGCACCAGACCAACCAAAATATTGATAAGAACAAAACGCCAAAAAAAAAAACAGCTGCAACAATGACTAAACGAATACGATGCCTCTTCAAATTCAGAGGAGTTCCTCTGCAGCCCCCGGAAGTTTTGGTCATTAAAAAGAAAAAAGATTAAATTACAGAATCACGTAAAAAAACACCACCAAACAACCACAACTTCTCTTCAATCGAGAAAACCATGACATCTTGATTTAGCTCAACTTCTAAATATAAAAAGATAAACCCAAAGCTCTAACCTGAAAGTTTCGAAATATGATGTGTCGCGCATTTGGAAACTTTACATTGCTCTCATGATTATCGTTATTACTCGGCAACTTTAAACCCAAAGCCTATGCAAATATTATCCAACAAGAACATAGCCTCAGTTAATAAATCTCATTTAGTTTAACGTAAGATTAAAATTGTAACATGTATTGGAATGTTACCTTTTCATAAAACTTAAGGGCTTAACATAAATTGAATCTCAACTCTAGTAACTGTCGCACCCCAATTTTTGCCCTATGTATTTCATTCATTTGGATGTGGCGCACGCATTCATCATTCAATCATCACATCGTTGCATATCAACTTTTTATTAAAGTTAACTAAATAACTTGCATTTCGCATCTTTGCATATTTTTTATTCGAGACTCCATAGTTTTTTTATCATCACCATTTTAAATAAAAATATAAAAAATTAGTTTTAGATAATTTAGTGTAGAGTTAGTTTATTTATTTAGGATTAGTATTATTTTTATTTTTTAGTTTAAATTTATCTTAGTTTTTTTTATCATTAGTCAAAAAATTGTATAACAAAAAAAGTAGAAATTTGTGTGGATTTGGCCCATTTCACATTACAGCCCAGTTCATACTTTTGAAGTTATTACACAAAAAAATACAAAAAAATATAACAAAAGATTCTTCACGTTTCTGCACTCTCTTGCTGCTGCTCTGCATCTATCTCCAACCACCACAACAGTCCAAACTTGCTGCTACAGTCTGCATAAAAACGGTCCAAGCTATGCCATGCTAAACACATCAGGCCAAACCTTTCACCAAAATACTATGGCAGAAGCTGCATCAAGAAAACACCAAATTCAGCTTCCATAAAATTTCAAATTTCATCCCAAATTTCCCCCCAATTCTACATCTAAAACCCTAATCTCAGCCTATATAAACAGAGATTCATCACAACAGCAAGGGAGGCAACAGAGAGAAACCAACGAAAATCACAAAAGAAAAACTCTGTAAATTGAGACCAAAAGTCTTCCTCCAAAAGTCTTCAACCAAACCTTCAACTTCACAAACCTGCAGCAACAACCAATACCCTCCAAACAGAAACAAACCAAAACAACTACCTAAAAAACCTTCACTCAAATCACTTATCCACTCATTCCAGCAAGCTTCAAAACCAAACACACCTGAAACCTCCATCGAATCAATCTTTCAACATCATCTTCAAATCATCGCATACGCATTCTCCGCAACACAACTCAGTGATGAACAACTCCGCAACGCCGACGAGGACTGGATCGAAACACCGAACCTCATTCAACACGCTGATTTAGTAT
The DNA here is from genome assembly GCF_029867415.1 of Vicia villosa. Lineage (NCBI taxonomy): Eukaryota > Viridiplantae > Streptophyta > Magnoliopsida > Fabales > Fabaceae > Vicia > Vicia villosa. Next base: position 218,961,164 of record NC_081181.1, read on the forward strand.
CAAACGCACAAATTTCGGAAGGAAGAAGAAGCAACGAAAGCAGAGAGGGAGAAGAAAATACCTGGGTTTTTATTCTATCTTCCTTTTCATTTTCTGTTCATACTTTTGTTTGCGTCTTTTTCTGCTTTAATCGCTATAATGTTTGTTGTAGTTACCTTTGAAATCTAATGATTTGGGGCTTAGGGATTTTGTTGTATCGCCTTGTTGTTTTTTGTTCATGGTGAGGAATCGCGAGAGAGAGAGAGAACGTCATAGATTGTTGTTGTTCTTCTATTTTGCGAAGCAAATCTGTGAACAGAAAGATCGAGACCGTGAGAGAGTTGTGAGGATTTTTCTCTGTTGTTGTATTCGCGAGGAGAGATTGTGAGACGTGTTTAATTCGAGAGAGATAAAATCCGATAACACTTCTGTTGTTTTTTTTTCTTTTTCGGTTCATGTGCGAAGAGAGGAAGTATTGTTCCATTCACAGAGGCGCTTTCAATGGTATGATGAGAGATAGATCATGGGTCGACCTGGTTTCGGCCCAAGTACTCTCTTGCAGTTTTTTTATATATTTTATTCACTTAATCAATGTTGGGCCTATATGTTAGCGCACCCCCCATGTTTTATTTTATTGTTTTGAGCCCATTTGTGTTTTTTTTTCTCCACTTTAGTTTTATATTAATACTTGTTTTATTTTCTAATATAATAAAAAATATACAAAAATATGTTTTTTTTTAATTTAGCTTTTATTATTCTCTTTATGTTAAAAATACCAAAAACATTATATTCATCTCATTCCAAAAAATCACTAAACCTTGGTCCAACGCCAAGTCGTCAAATAATTTCTCGATCCAATGTCGAGTTTCTTCTTTTAAAACTTTCTTTAAACTACATCGAAAGATCAAGTGACAAGAAGTGTACACCTCTTGAATACCTCGATTCTTTTGGATTAACACCTTTTTTTTAAAACCTTTCTTAATTAAACCAAGAGATTAAGTGACAAGGGGTGAACACCTCTTGAATACCTTGATCTTTTGAATCAAAACACCTTAATTAAACCAAGAGATTAAGTGACAAGGGGTGAACACCTCTTGAATACCTTGATCTTTTGAATCAAAACACTTTAATCAAACCAAGAGGTTAAGTGACAAGGGGTGAACACCTCTTGAATACCTTGATCTTTTGAATCAAAACACCTTAATTAAACCAAGAGATTAAGTGACAAGGGGTGAACACCTCTTGAATACCTTGATCTTTTGAATCAAAACACTTTAATCAAACCAAGAGGTTAAGTGACAAGGGGTGAACACCTCTTGAATACCTTGATCTTTTGAACTAAAATACATTAATTAACAAGGACAACAAGTGACAATGGGGCTCGCTCCTGTTGAATACCTTGGGTAAAGACGCGCTAGGTGAACACCTATGCCCAATCCTTTGCTAAACGTCCCTTTTAAAAAACATCTTCAATTTCAATCAAACCTTTTTGCCTTATGGCCTTTTCATAATTTAAACCTCTTTTCATAAACGAATGCGAACATACTTCCACATGTGAAGATCGAATATCTTCCACTTGAATGCGATGATGGCCAAAATCTTGTCTTACTCTTGATTTAGTCATCCATTCTTGTAGTGATCTCATATCAATGTGCGCGTAGTATTTCCATTTGAAAGCGATCGAGTACCTCTCGCTAAAATTAATCAACAAACTTTCCGTGGTTCTTTGCCCGAACTACGATTGCTCTGACTTTCCCATTGCACGAGGGAATACGTAGGCACAAGATACAAACGTCTTGGCGAGCATAATAATAAAAAAAAACATTTCTTTTTTCCTTCACAATAATAAAAAACCTAAAAATCCTAACTTTTATCTTTTCTCGGTTAATAAGCTAAAGAATGCAAACATCACGCTAACACTCAAGCACAAAACTAACTAAATGGGTCCCATCGAGTACGATGGAGGTGAGGGGTGCTAATACCTTCCCCTTGCTTAACCGACTCCCGAACCCAAATTTGGTTACGAATGACCATCTTATCCATTTCTTTTTATTTGTGGGTTTTATCGATATTTTCCCTTTCCTTCTTGGAATAAATAAAGTTCGGTGGCGACTCTGTTGTACTTCGAATGCGCGAAAACGCGTCGAGTCACATTTTTACCGCTACAGAAAGTGGCGACTCTGCTGGGGATTATCCTAAGAGAGTCAACCATAGTTTAAGTTTGTTTTATGTTTGAGTGTTTGCTTTTGTTTGTTTATTTCTTTTGTTTTTAATGCTTATGTTCTTTATACTTATTCTTGTATTATTTATGTTTCTTTACTCCTGTTTTACCGCTTTTATTTATTTCTGTATATACTCAATTGTGGGTATGGGAATGATGCTTGAGTGAAGCTCTCAACCCGAGCTTTGAAAAACAAGAGAAAAACATAAGTTAGGAGGTGGTTGTGTAGTGCTAGTCCCCAAGGTGAACACCTTGAATGGCTAATATGAGAACCCCACTTGGAGGAGACTTAGTTATGAAATTTGTCATAATATGGTTCGCCCATCGCATGGCAGAAATCTGATTTCGTCGTTAACTCCAAGGACCTTTAGAACCCGTTCCATCTGTAGAGGTTATGTTATATCCAAAAACCTTGGAGTCATCATGTGAGGGGATTCTTGGGTAAAAGAACATAGATCTGTCTTATTATAAGAAGCTTTCCTCAGTAGGTTCTGTTATCTATTTACATTTATCATTTTAATTCAGTCTTTGTATAACATCATGTTGCATTCCATATCATATGACATTGCATCATTCCTACATGAAAAAATAAAAAATTCATGCATCTGCATTCATGCATTCAAGCTGTCAATAAAAGACTCATTCCGTCTGTCTTCATCCTCAAGTGGTATGTCTACCGTCATGTTGATTCCTCAACACATTGAACTAGAGGCATGAATCTGAAGACTATGGAAGAACTTCAACGAGGCCAAGATCTGCTAAGAGTAGAAGTTATCCAATTGAAGAGCCAATATATCAGTCATGACAGATCATCCTCGTCACTGATTATTCACTAGGCCTTGTTTCCTTCTGTTTGCAAATTCCTTGATTTGTATTGTGTACTGCATTGAACTTTGTTTGTTCCTGAATGTTAATTTTAATGAAATGAGCATTGCATATTTGAATCAATCCATTTACATCCATTGTGTGTTTCTTTATGCTTTATCTTTCAAAAAACAAAATATATCTCTTGTTTTTTTTTTCTTTATGCAAATATTGGAGGGAGGATGATGAAAACGAAATACCCAAGTTGTTGAATTGTGCGCTTTCAAGTAAAACTTTGCTGATGATGTACAGGCATTGTTTCCATTCCCAAACACTGGAGAAATAAGGAAGTTAATCCCTAGTCAACCCCTTTGAGCCTTCGAAGTTGGAATTTCTTTTTTAAACGAAAAAACCGCAATTTTAACCTAGGGCAGGGTAGGTCTCAGTTAATTTGTCTGTGCATTCAATTTCAAGATAATCATTAAGTACACCTTTCAATAAGGGTTTCAATCAAAAGGGACCAAGATGGTTATCATTAATCATTATCAAGGCAGTCACTATCTTTCCAATACAAAAAAATATTTTAAAAAAAAAAGATCCCGCTAAGTCAAAACCTATGAAGGAGACTTAGGCAAGATTGGGGCATCCCGCTGACTGTAATTTCAAATAAAGACAGTTCAGGCAAAAGTTAGGGATATCAAAAAAAGAGAAGTCTATAATTTCCTTGAACAACAATAAAACATTGTGAGTATCAAAAGGAAGAAGTGACTGTCATCTCAAAGATTCCCTTGGCCTTTAAACCATTATCATTATCATAGGTGCAATTCCAAAACCTCTTGGAACCTGAATGTATAGTTTAACTGAGCGTAGGATTGGAGATCATCACGAAGAATGGGTGGGTACAAATATACTTTGAGCCTATATCCTTTGTTTCTGAAACCGTGAACCAAGCCACGTTACAACCTTCAAAAGACCTAATTGAAGCAAGGTTTATTTTGAAAGCATACTATAACAAGGTTGCGTTAACCTGACTCCTAAAGATCTTTGCAAATTGTTTGTTTTACCATACCTTCTGCTTTATCCATCACGTTGAATGTCTAGACCATTGTGTTTGGACCTTTTGATTACTTTACTTTACATCTTTCCAATAAATGACTTTGATTTCAAAATATGCTTTGAGCATTGCATTAAAATTACCATTTTTGAATGAACATTTTATTTGCAAGTACTCATCTTTCAAGGAATTTCAAACAGTCAAGAGACTTGATCAGTGATCCTATCAAGGGCACGTTACTTCAAGATCCTATTGTTCAAGATTCATACTGGGGCAAGCGTTCCCAACATTTATTTTAAGAACTGAAGCAACGATCAGGTAACAATCAGCCAGTCAGGGGCATTCTTCTTCAGCGATCCCCAAGCAGTTTATCAGTCCTTCTCAAAAGGATCATCAGTGTGACATAACAGAGTTGGCAATGTTCTTGTGTCGAGGAATCAGAGTTCCAATCTTCCCTCACAAAAGAGTCTACTTCAGTTGTCGTAATCAATTACATTACATTAATCATTCACATCTCATGCATAGAAAAATTCAATATCATGCATCGAAATAACATTCATACTCATTTACATTCTTTTGAAGTCTCGTTTGTTATCAACATCTTACCTTGAGATCAAAGCCCAACTTACTTGGCACCTACCAAAGCATTTGTTTGTCTTTCTATTCCCTCTTTGTCCAATGCTACTCTTGGACGTATAATTGTTTCTCTTCGTCCAAAGCTACTCTTGGACGTCTTTTTGTTTCTCTTTGTCCAAAGCTACTCTTGGACATGTTGTTTCTCACTTTTTATCCAAAGCTACTGTTGGATATCACAATCCCTAGTAAAGCGTTATTCAAAGCTACTGTTGAATGATATTTATATCTTTGAGCGGGAATACCATTATTTTCTCATCCAAAGCCACTCTTGGACATTCTTGAGTTTGTTTTTTCCTTCCCATCCAATGCTACTATTAGATGGTCGCTCATATTTTCCAAAATTGGTATCCATTTCATCTATTGCTCCTCAGGATGACTCTGATACGTTTCTAGGTTCCGGTTTCCTTTTTGCATTCAAAGCCACTGTTGAATCTCTTTGGTTTCTGTATTATCCAAAGCTACTGTTGGATTTCCCCGATGTTTTTCAGAGTTTGGATTCCATTCGTTCAAAGCTACTCTTGGACGTCTCTGCCATAACTCCGAGTTTGTAGATCTCCTCTTTCATTCAAAGCTACTCTTGAGTCTTGTTGGTTTCCTTCCATCCGAAGCTACTATTGGATGTCTCCGATGTTTCCCCAGAGTTTGGACCTTTTTCAGATTCATTCAAAGCCACTCTTGAATGTATGTGATGTTTGGTGCCGTCTAAAGCTACTCTTAGACGTTCCTGCCCAAGTTTTATTTTAGACTCACTCAAAGCTACTCTTGAATGTCTCTGATGATTTCCTTCCCATCCAATGCTACTATTAGATGGTCGCTCATATTTTCCAAAATTGGTATCCATTTCATCTATTGCTCCTCAGGATGACTCTGATATATTTTCTGGTTCAGGTTTCCTTTCTGCATTCAAAGCCACTGTTGAATCTCTTAGGTTTCTGTATTATCCAAAGCTACTGTTGGATTGCCCCGATGTTTTTCAGAGTTTGGATTCCATTCGTTCAAAGCTACTCTTGGACGTCTCTGCCATATCTCCGAGTTTGTAGGTCTCCTCTTGCATTCAAAGCCACTGTTGAGTCTTGTTGGTTTTCTTCCATCCGAAGCTACTATTGGATGTCTCCGATGTTTCCCCAGAGTTTGGAACTTTTTTTAGATTCATTTAAAGTCACTCTTGAATGTCTCTGATGATTTCCGTCGTCTAAAGCTACTCTTAGACATTCCCACTATCTTTTTACCCATAGTTTTTATCTCTCATTTCCAAGTTTCTCCATCAACAGTTTGTCTTTTGTGACACAATATTCCCCACAGAATCCAGAGTGTCTCATATCATATTGCATTCAAAAAAGTGTCCATTGCATTCATGTCATAAGCATTGTTGTGGCGATCTTAGGACAAAAAATTGTGTACTTTGTATTTAAGTCTCTTCACATCTTCGATAGAAGAAACTTAAATAGGGGCATCTGTCGCACCCCAATTTTTGCCCTATGTATTTCATTCATTTGGATGTGGCGCACGCATTCATCATTCAATCATCACATCGTTGCATATCGACTTTTTATTAAAGTTAACTAAATAACTTGCATTTCGCATCTTTGCATATTTTTTATTCGAGACTCCATAGTTTTTTTATCATCACCATTTTAAATAAAAATATAAAAAATTAGTTTTAGATAATTTAGTGTAGAGTTAGTTTATTTATTTAGGATTAGTATTATTTTTATTTTTTAGTTTAAATTTATCTTAGTTTTTTTTATCATTAGTCAAAAAATTGTATAACAAAAAAAGTAGAAATTTGTGTGGATTTGGCCCATTTCACATTACAGCCCAGTTCATACTTTTGAAGTTATTACACAAAAAAATACAAAAAAATATAACAAAAGATTCTTCACGTTTCTGCACTCTCTTGCTGCTGCTCTGCATCTATCTCCAACCACCACAACAGTCCAAACTTGCTGCTACAGTCTGCATAAAAACGGTCCAAGCTATGCCATGCTAAACACATCAGGCCAAACCTTTCACCAAAATACTATGGCAGAAGCTGCATCAAGAAAACACCAAATTCAGCTTCCATAAAAGTTCAAATTTCATCCCAAATTTCCCCCCAATTCTACATCTAAAACCCTAATCTCAGCCTATATAAACAGAGATTCATCACAACAGCAAGGGAGGCAACAGAGAGAAACCAACGAAAATCACAAAAGAAAAACTCTGTAAATTGAGACCAAAAGTCTTCCTCCAAAAGTCTTCAACCAAACCTTCAACTTCACAAACCTGCAGCAACAACCAATACCCTCCAAACAGAAACAAACCAAAACAACTACCTAAAAAACCTTCACTCAAATCACTTATCCACTCATTCCAGCAAGCTTCAAAACCAAACACACCTGAAACCTCCATCGAATCAATCTTTCAACATCATCTTCAAATCATCGCATACGCATTCTCCGCAACACAACTCAGTGATGAACAACTCCGCAACGCCGACGAGGACTGGATCGAAACACCGAACCTCATTCAACACGCTGATTTAGTATCAAACGCACAAATTTCGGAAGGAAGAAGAAGCAACGAAAGCAGAGAGGGAGAAGAAAATACCTGGGTTTTTATTCTATCTTCCTTTTCATTTTCTGTTCATACTTTTGTTTGCGTCTTTTTCTGCTTTAATCGCTATAATGTTTGTTGTAGTTACCTTTGAAATCTAATGATTTGGGGCTTAGGGATTTTGTTGTATCGCCTTGTTGTTTTTTGTTCATGGTGAGGAATCGCGAGAGAGAGAGAACGTCATAGATTGTTGTTGTTCTTCTATTTTGCGAAGCAAATCTGTGAACAGAAAGATCGAGACCGTGAGAGAGTTGTGAGGATTTTTCTCTGTTGTTGTATTCGCGAGGAGAGATTGTGAGACGTGTTTAATTCGAGAGAGATAAAATCCGATAACACTTCTGTTGTTTTTTTTTCTTTTTCGGTTCATGTGCGAAGAGAGGAAGTATTGTTCCATTCACAGAGGCGCTTTCAATGGTATGATGAGAGATAGATCATGGGTCGACCTGGTTTCGGCCCAAGTACTCTCTTGCAGTTTTTTTATATATTTTATTCACTTAATCAATGTTGGGCCTATATGTTAGCGCACCCCCCATGTTTTATTTTATTGTTTTGAGCCCATTTGTGTTTTTTTTTCTCCACTTTAGTTTTATATTAATACTTGTTTTATTTTCTAATATAATAAAAAATATACAAAAATATGTTTTTTTTTTAATTTAGCTTTTATTATTCTCTTTATGTTAAAAATACCAAAAACATTATATTCATCTCATTCCAAAAAATCACTAAACCTTGGTCCAACGCCAAGTCGTCAAATAATTTCTCGATCCAATGTCGAGTTTCTTCTTTTAAAACTTTCTTTAAACTACATCGAAAGATCAAGTGACAAGAAGTGTACACCTCTTGAATACCTCGATTCTTTTGGATTAACACCTTTTTTTTAAAACCTTTCTTAATTAAACCAAGAGATTAAGTGACAAGGGGTGAACACCTCTTGAATACCTTGATCTTTTGAATCAAAACACCTTAATTAAACCAAGAGATTAAGTGACAAGGGGTGAACACCTCTTGAATACCTTGATCTTTTGAATCAAAACACTTTAATCAAACCAAGAGGTTAAGTGACAAGGGGTGAACACCTCTTGAATACCTTGATCTTTTGAATCAAAACACCTTAATTAAACCAAGAGATTAAGTGACAAGGGGTGAACACCTCTTGAATACCTTGATCTTTTGAATCAAAACACTTTAATCAAACCAAGAGGTTAAGTGACAAGGGGTGAACACCTCTTGAATACCTTGATCTTTTGAACTAAAATACATTAATTAACAAGGACAACAAGTGACAATGGGGCTCGCTCCTGTTGAATACCTTGGGTAAAGATGCGCTAGGTGAACACCTATGCCCAATCCTTTGCTAAACGTCCCTTTTAAAAAACATCTTCAATTTCAATCAAACCTTTTTGCCTTATGGCCTTTTCATAATTTAAACCTCTTTTCATAAACGAATGCGAACATACTTCCACATGTGAAGATCGAATATCTTCCACTTGAATGCGATGATGGCCAAAATCTTGTCTTACTCTTGATTTAGTCATCCATTCTTGTAGTGATCTCATATCAATGTGCGCGTAGTATTTCCATTTGAAAGCGATCGAGTACCTCTCGCTAAAATTAATCAACAAACTTTTCGTGGTTCTTTGCCCGAACTACGATTGCTCTGACTTTCCCATTGCACGAGGGAATACGTAGGCACAAGATACAAACGTCTTGGCGAGCATAATAATAAAAAATCATTTCTTTTTCCTCATAATAATAAAAATTCTAAAAAATCTTTTCTTTTACCTTTTCTCGATTAAGAAGCTAAAGAACACAAACAAAAACACTAACACTCAAACACGAAACTAACTAAATGGGTCCCATCGAGTACGATGGAGGTGAGGGGTGCTAATACCTTCCCCTTGCTTAACCGACTCCCGAACCCTAATTTGGTTACGAACGACCATATTATCCTTTTCTTTTCATTCGTGGGTTTTATCGATATTTTCCCTTTCCTTCTTGGAATAAATAAAGTTCGGTGGCGACTCTGTTGATATTTCGAGCGCGCGATTATGCTCGAGTCACATTTTTACCGCTACAGTAACCAACAGTCATTTCCAACCACAATATGTTTTCCTATGGCAAAGATGTCCATTAAATTAACAAAATGGCTTAACACATTCTAAGCTGAATCGATATCAACATTATTTTTGCAAATGATAACGCGACCTATAATATTTATCATGTATTTAAAACTTATGAAATAAAAAAAGAAGTTGCCATATGCTCGTTCACCGGCTCCTTTGCTGAGAAATCTTTTGTCATATGCTCCTACACACTCATATAGACATTTGATCAAACACCATGCGTGCAATTAAGAAAGTGTAAAAAAAACTCAACACATTAGCCCTTAAAAAATTCAATAAGACAAACAAAACTGAAGTTTCTTTCTGTGCTCTCATTAGCATAAACCTTGTGTGACTATTTTTAACCTGTAATACAGTTTCTCTTCATTAGCAATATAGCAAAAATAATTACACAATAACAACCATAATAATCATGTGAAGAATACATTATAAACCTTGTGTGACTGTTTTTCAACACATAATATAATAAACACCACAACTTGTTTCTCAAATACACAAACCCGCTCACATATTTCCTTGATAGATTTCTTATCACCGAAGTCTTTCCTAGATAGCTTTTGTATCTCAGATTCTATTGATGCACAAAATATTTCAAAAAAATCAAACCCGGTTATTGTTGATAGTAAATCATCGCTTACAAATATCAAAATCTCCACCGGAAATGCGTTGCCGCCACGACAGATCTACCACCGCAAAACCGCACGGTGCTTTAAAACTAACAGAAACGACATATCCCTTTGGAAACGCCATATTCGTCAATGTATACCAGATTTCGGATGCAAACATCGTATCCCCTTCCGGTTGGTAACCCGTTTTCCCCTCTTAATTTCAATTTCATTCATACTTTTTTTATTTGCTAGAGAGATGATAGTGAGAAAATGAAGATGAATGGAAAGTTAGGGTTCAAAGTGGAAGAATATAGAAGAAAGAGAAAGAAACATAGAAATGAAGAAAGAGGTAGAAGAGAGCGAGGCGAGAGAAAAAGAGAAAAAGAAAAAGAATGAGAGAGAGAAAAAGTAGGGAAAATGAAGTGAAAATGTGTGAAAGAAAGATATAATAAGAGGGGTAGAATTGTTTAATAATATAATGGGTAAATTCAATTTACAAAGACCAAAAAACCAAAAAAACCAACAAAATGAGTAGGTGTTACAAAATGGGCAAAGGTTAAAAAAGGCTTTTCCACACCTATAACTTTTCTTATATGATAGATATGACGAAGATGGAAGAGAATAAAAAGGAAAAAAAAGTAATTGTATATAGGGAAGAAATAATTGTGTGTGAGGCGGTATATTATAAAATTTGATATTATAACATATCTAAAGGCTATTAATCATGGTTCATGGTGTACCATTTAAATGGTGGTTCATTCTAGATGTTATCGGACTAAAATATGTTATTATTTTAATAAGATTAAAAATGAATTTTAAAGTATTTATAAAGATAAAAATATATTTAATTTTTTTAAGACTTTAAAGAGTGTCCTGTTAGCATTTTCATTAATTAGAGAACAATAAAACAAAGCTATGAGTAAAAGTTTTACCTAAAGGACAAATTTTAAAACGAGTCAAAGTTTTTTGAGTAAAAAAATATTCATTCATTCCAAATTGATAGAGTGCATTATTGTAATACAAATTAAAAATTGGTAAAAACAAAAATGATGAATTTGCAAACAAATTTGTATAATTTAATAGCATAAAACAATAAATTATATATATCTACGAATATAACTATGACTACATTGAAATGTCCGAGTTTAAATTTCAACTCCATATACACTCTGCAATAAATTCAAGAAAGTACAATAAATTCAAGACCAAACAATTAACTCCGTTCTTTAGTATAAACTTGTTTATAGGCTCAACTTGTTTATAGGCTCCCCCTGAGTTCAAGACTTTTAAAATAATTTTGATACATAAATTTTTTTAATCAGCACGAAAGGAATACTTTCCTGATTAAGATGCTATCAAAGTCTGATTAGTGATGCTCGATCCCTTGTCTCAGAGCTTGGCTTATTATGAGAATTTGATGAATAGAAAAGTTTATTTGGATTTCCTCTTATCAAAGCCCTGGTTATCTGAACATAATAAATCTTTAGAGATTCTGATCACTGGTTTATGAACATTTGAATTGCCTGATTAGAATTGTTCAGTGAACTTTTTCAGAGTTCCTGATCAGTCAACATTGTTAGAGACATAATATATCATAAACATGTATGGGATTAATATGTTTGGAACCTTGTTTTGTATGTAATAGGTTTTTGTTTTGATGATGACAACTGTGAAGAACTGTAAAAGATCTGACAAGAAAGATAACATCAACATTATGACAAGTGTGAAGAACAAAATAAGATGTTAAACATGATAAAGATGCAAAATGATATCAACTGTAAAAGATCATAAAAGATAAAATTCATCATAGTAAATATGCAATCATTAAGAAAGTCAACCAAAATACTTAAGCAGTTAAAGATGCAAGCCATGAGTTTGATAAAAGGATTGATAAAGTTTTTAGATAAAGCTTCAGACATCAACAAATGTTTTTCAGACAAAGGCAAACAAACTGATTACATCAAAAGCCTCATGTGATCTCAAGCAAAGTGTCAACACAATGAATACATCAGACACAGGCTTAGGGAAACTATCCCAATTTAGTAAGTGTGTGAAACTTTTGTAAAAGCAAATTTTTTTCTTTGTAGATATAGTTGACTATAAGCGCACACACACACATACAAACACACACTTAAAACTGTTGTATAATTTTTTTTTTTGAAAAGAATAAACCTCAAGAAGTATATGTAGAAGTTGCATAGAAATATTGGAACATTCAAAAATCCAAAAATACTTTTTGAATGGATCTAATCGTTTATGTCAATTGATTAGATTGGAACATTTTTTAGGATAAAGTCAACCTGAATGCCCTCAATCGATTAGCAACGAATACATATAACTTCTTACCTATTTTGGAACTCATAGACGTTACCTTTAAATGATTTAATCGATTGGTAATAGTCATTTTTGATTTAATGAGGTTTCCTCTTTTGGAGGATTTGAAACCAATAAATAGAGGGCTCATTTATCATTTTATTTCATCCAGAACTCGATTTGTGTATTTACCCAGTTTCTCTCTCTAAGTTTTTATTTTCAATTTCTCTCACTAGTTCTTATAGCCAAATGCTTTTGTGAGGAAAGATTTTTTGTGAGTGAGGTGTCTTTGTAATTATGGGTGGGTAGCATTGTATAAGTTCTTCAAAAATTTTGTTTAAGCATCTTGGATGAACACAATCTATTTTGGGATAAAAATATGTGGTTGGAAGCTAAACCCGATAAAAGCTTTGGTTGGGGATTGTGTGATTAGTTCCTAATATTTAGTTAGGTTGAAGACCGTTAATATTGTTAAACTTCCCTTTAGGCTATTATAAAGCGTTGTTCATTTGAAGGATGAAGTGTTTCAATATTGATGAACTTACCATTAGGTTCATGGTTAGCCTGTATAAAACCATAAGTTATTGGTTATCCTGTTAAACTAAATTGAGCTCAGATATTTTGTGGAGAGAAGTCTTACAACTTCAATCTACCGGTGGGAAGGAACCTTGGTCACTCCAGTCTCAACATTTCAATGGAGAAGACACAAACAATCATATCTTCTCTCTTGTATTATCATGGTTGTAGGACAACCACCATATCCTTGTATAAGTGGGTTCGTGAGCTTTACCTACTAAAGTCTCTCAAGTATTTAATGGAAAATCTCAAGATTAATTATTGGGGAGAGGAGTAGGTCCTTTTATTTTGACCAAACCTCTATAATTCTCAGTGTTCTTCTTCTTCCTTTAAACTCTTTAAATTATGCATTTTAATTTTATATTTATTTTCCGCTTCATATAAATAGAAAAATATTTTTCAACCCAACCTTAGGTTACAACCAACCTAAATTGAACGTTTTCAACCAGGTCTAGATGGCATTCAAACAATGAATGATTATGCATACTTTGTTTGTGTGTATGCATAGATGAGAGTTTGAAGATGGTGAGAAATCATAGTATGTGTTTGTAGTTTCATCAAGTTTAAAATTATGCATGTATGATGTATCTATAGTGGTGCAAGTTGGAGGCAATAGGGAAACCTAAAAATGTGAAAAAGAATGCAAATTTTCTGAAAAATAGTAGCATGTGTCGACACATGTAAGTCATGTGTCGACCTATATTAATGCATGTGTTGACCTGTATTAGTTTATGTGTCAAAACATTCAAATTGAAGCTACATGCTTTAAAATTGTATCACATGTGTCGACCTGAAAATCATAAGTGTCGACATTTAGAAGTAATTTCTTCAATATGTGTGGACCTAAGATATTATATGTGTCGACTCATGGAAACAGAAGCTACAGGCTTTAATATTGTAGTACATGTGTCTACCTATACTTTTTATGTGTCGACCTGTACACTTGCTTTTTGAGCAAAAACTAATTTTAAGTATGAAACTGATTTTTGATCCTATGTAATCCATGTTTGATGCATGATATCTTTTTCAATCATGTTTTGGATGCATTCTAAGATCCCTAATACAGAGGCACACATAACGATTCTGAGATACCGTTCAATGTACATAAATGCTAAGGTTTTCCTAAGTTTTGACATCGTGCAAAACATCTAATGGGCAATTGCACTCACAATGATTAGAACACTTACAGAGTAACAACTTGAATCTTTCCTATGCATTCTATAATGGCCTGGACTCTTCCTGATAAAAGTTGGAAATTGCGGCTTTTCTCTTCCCAAATTAAGCATTTGAGTAATAACTCTCTAAAAACTTGTCTTCCAGCTATTTCCAGGTCTAAATAGTACAATTTGGGATGCGTTGCAGCCAATCTTTAGCGTGACCTATCAAATAAAAGTAAAAAAAATGTAATTTTACCTGACTATCTATGGTATCACCATTTGGCTTGCACATCGAGTATGTCTAGTAGAATTTAGGGGTATGATCCCAAGGGTCTCTGAATGCTTTCCCTTCGAACGAGTTCTACTTCAATCCTGAAATTATATAATTCTTAATATTAAAAGTTACAGGATTAGCCAGTTGAAATCCCAAGGATATCTGTCCGACATCAATTCTCCTGCAATAATCCTCCAATATTTGTTGTGGTGGAATATTGTCTTATTGAAATTATCAACAATCTTCAGCAATTGTGCCAAAAACTTGATGGATTAAACTAGCAAGTGTACTCGTCTTGTCGAAGTAATAAAATAATTTGTCTGTACACGAATTGCGAATCAAAACAAAGAAGTAACAGTGTAATTTAAATTAAATAAATGAGGGGGGGGGGGGGGTTCAATAGCAATTTGGTATGAAAATAAGAATGAGAAAATTAACTGAGTAAAGTTTGATGACGAAAGGCATTTAGATCTTTTATGAATCTTCTAATCTTACCTGTTGATGAACAACATATTTAAAGAATCACAATTATATTTAAATCTCAGGACGAATTAATAAGGCCATTGTACCTAATTCCTCGGTGTACATTTCACTAATTTACATACTAATTCCCTAGTTCCTTAGGCCAATTCAGAGTTAGTCTAGACATTCTAAGTTCGTTAATTCAAAAGTCACAACTTATTATTACCTATTCCTAATTAATTACTAAGTTGAATAATTGGCTCGTTAACACACATCATATGATCCAACATATTACAATTAGGTTCATCTCAAAAAATCTAATCTAAATTAACTTAGCTACTTATAATGACAAGAACAACTACCATGAGTTGATAAGAAGTATACAATGAAATCAATGAAAAATATACTCTCCAATGGCTCCAATGCTCTCCATAATCGTGCTCTAAAGCTCTTGACCGTCACTTTCTACCTCAAATTCGGAACCCTTAAAAAAGTAGTCAAATTCTCCTTTTAAAGCTACAAAAAGCATGTCACGAATTTGCTGCATCGTACCTATGTTAGTTCTTTTCTTGACCACGATGTGACGCCGTCGTGCCCACAATGACAACATTGCGACAATAAAAATTCCAAAAGCAAAACTCACTATTTTCTTCCTTTTTTCTTCAACATATTTGTTTGACTTTTCCTCATTATTCCGCCGATTGTGTCGAAATTACTCGCCAATTCTATTATGGAATTTGGAATCCTTGCAGAAGTAACATATTTTTCTATTTAAACAACCAAAAACATGTCTGACACGCGTACCATTGCCACCACAATCACGATATTTTTTTATCGCTACCACTATGAGTGCATCGTGATCGTGAAAAATCGAGGGGCGAATCATGCAATTTCGCTTGTTTTTCTTTTTTATTTTTTCTAATTCTACAATTTCTCTTTCTTTGGCTAGTCTCCCCGTTTACTTATCACTTTAGCTCATCTTTTACTCGAAATTTCACTGATTGTATAAAAAAGAAACCCGTAAATATTACGCAATAACATAGTATCATTAAAAACCTAAACAAACATATTGGTTTTGTTGGAGAACATCCATGGATTAAGAATCCTCTTTACCCGTGTAATACATTAGACCATCTCTAATGGTAGTTTCTTCTATTGAGTTCTCCACCTGTACCATTAATTTAATAATTAAATATTTAAAAAATTTGTCATGTCATAATAGAGTTGCATTGCAATGCAACAACTAAAAAATTGTAGTACCAAATCAAATCAAGTTATGAGGTAAAGTTGTGGGACCCATATCAGATTTTTATTAAAGTTAAAATTAAATAAATTCTTTTAATATGATGTGGCTTAGTGGATCTCATAAAGAACTCAAATATAAGTTGCACCATTGAAGATGCTCTTAGAGTTCAAATGTTTGTGATATGTGAAACTCATGCGAAATAAATGTCAACATGAGCCAATAGTAGCCATGGAGAAATCCCCCGCCTCAAGGTCAGTTTCAACAATGTTTGGCTCCAACCAGCTGTCGCCGATGTTCTACTACCTCTTAGACATTAATCATTTGATATCAACATCGTAATCTACACCATCAAGAGGTACTTTAGGATACAAGTTAAACACCGATGTATAAGAAACCTTATTTTGATTAGATGTGTAAAATGATACCTGAGGTTATAAAAATCCATACTTTACCAACTTATCTACAAAAGATGACAAGTCGATTATGTTGTAAATTGGAATGATTTTTGCACAACGCGATGGGAGAAAAAAACACGAATGCAACAAACTACATTTGTACTCTTTATCGTTGATAAAAAAACATTTTCGTGGTATTCTTATCTCCCACCAAACTCAATACACACACCTAGGCAGAGGGGTGGAAAGATGTTTCCATGGGTGCTTTTGTTGATCTTAACTCAAAGTTACAATAGAAGATCTAATGTACTTGAAACAACATGAAGATGAATCAACTACAAATTTTATTGAGAAGTTTAGAAAGAAGGTTGACAAATGTTCTGTTTAACTTCTTGGAATTGAAGATGAATCAATTTCCATTATCGACATACATCTCTGACTAAAAGAGAAATTTATTGGACAAGTCTGCCATCATCTAAACGAATTGGCTTTTATATCAACATGCATCATTGGCTTTTATATCAACATGCATAAAAAAAATACATCCATGAAAGGAAGAAGAAATGTGTTAAACGAGAAAGAATACCGTGTTTAGACATCTTTGATATGAAAGAATTTGATGACAATAGAATATTTCTTTGATTTCATGAAAGAGAATTAGATATTTGATTATTTGCTTATGCATCAACTTAATAATAACTAAAAAAGTTAATAAAATGCTTGTACAATTGCATATAGTCAAAATTAATAAATAGAGAACTCGAAGAAAAAAAAAGAGATTTTCTTTACAGACTCCCTATAGAAAGAATTTCCAGCGAAAACTCAAAAATACCCCTACTTCGAAAATACATTTTTGAATTAATTTTTTTTTCAGATTTTCTAAGAATTTTGGAGATGCATCTCCGAAAAAAATTGGAATTTTGGTTATTTCAGAGATGCATCTCCGAAACACAAAAAAATTGGGATTTTGATTAATTTGGAAATGGATATCCGAAAAAAAACCCCAAAAAATGGTCAGAGGTTTTTTCGGAAATGCATATCCGAAAATATCTCAAAAATTAAAATATTTTGAGATATTGATTAACTCATATATTATAAAATTGATATAATTTATAAGCTATAAATAATAATAATAATAATTATACTATCCCAAAAATTATTTTTTTTTGAAATATTAATTAATTCATATATTATAAAATTGATATAATTTATAAGTTATAAATAATAATAATAATGATAGTTATACGATTGATATTTCTATTCTAATTTCAATTAAAATTAATAAATAAATTTCATATTAATAATTACTAAAACTATAAATAATACGTAATTATTATGATTATATAAAAAATAAATACATTAATAATTATTCAGCAAAATTTTAAAATAAAAGAGATCAAATAAGAATAAATTATTTACTATTTTAATATAAATTTCCAATTACATAGTTTTTCAAAATAATAAATAAAAATATAAAATATAAAATTATTTTAATAATTAATTATGATAAAAAATCATTTTTTATTTAGTTCAAAAAAATTAAAAGAAAATTTTGTCTTAATTTTATTTAATAAATTAACTAATTAATAAATTATATATTTAATTTTATATAATTCAAAATTTACTTATGAAATTAGAATGTTTTTAATTTATATAAGTTAGTAAAATAATTTTTAACTTGAAAATTGTTTAGGAAATTTTTTAGTTATAAAATAATTTTTTATACCTATTAAATTGTTTTTGAAAATTAGTTTATAAAATAATTTCTTTTATGTATCATAAAAAATAGAAAACAAATATCTTTATTATTATTATTATTATTAATTTTTTATATATAAATAAAATGTTAATTTAAATATTTATTAGGTTAATATTATTATTAGGTTAATATTATTAAATATTTAATAATATATTTTAATTTTATGTATTGATTCACCTTGATTTTAATTTTTTAATAATTATTGAATTTTGTCGTAAATTCATATTCGAAAATACATTTTCGAAAACACTTTTTTTGGTGTTTTCGAAAATACATTTCCGAAAACACTTTTTTTTAGTGTTTTTAGAAGTGCACTTCCGAAATCAAATTTTAAAAAAAAATGATTTCGGAGATGCATCTCCAAAATATATGAACATTTTAAAAATTTCGCCGCAGATTTTCAAGAAGACAGTGGTCTTTAAAGAAATTCTAAAAAAAAAAAATCCAATCTAACTCCAAACTTTGAAATCAATGATAGCTTCTCAACCCATCGTGTGTTTGGTCCAAGACCAACGTTAGCTTTGATGGAATCACGTTGAAATTCTTCACATCTAGCTAAAAGTTTGGTTTTGGAGCTTCTACATTTTCACATTAAATTTGCATTGAAATGCAATATATGGTGTTCAAATACATATCCAAACACACACTCAATAAATATGTTCAAACACATTTGTATTTGTTTGTTTGCGTATGCAAAGTATGTCCACAAAAATATATTTACATGGGACCCATTTTCCATTACAATTTTCACCGGTAGTACCTAAATTGTAATCTTGTGAAGGTTAGCGCTATTAAAAAAATACTATAAACTGAATGGTAACGTCGAACCAAATAATCAAGCCGTTATGTTTTTAGTGAATTAAACTATATTGCACAAATAATTTTAATATTGAATTGAACCGAAATTATAATCGAATCGAATTGAAACTGAAAATGAAAAATATGAAAAACAAGTTTTAATTTTTTTTAAAAAGGTTTTAAATTAGTTTAATAGTTCGGTTCTTTAATAAACGGTTTGCTTTGAAAAAAATTACGGTTTGAACTTTTAAAACGTTATATCAAACCAATAAATATGGTTCGGTTCAGTTCTGAATAAATTGAAACGGTTCGGTTCAATTTAAATAAATTTTTATTATAGTTTAGTTCGATTTAGTTTGGTTTTCTCAGTAAATCATACCAATGAAGAATCCTAGTGAAGTTGTTAGGCATTT
Source organism: Vicia villosa (assembly GCF_029867415.1). Taxonomy (NCBI): domain Eukaryota; kingdom Viridiplantae; phylum Streptophyta; class Magnoliopsida; order Fabales; family Fabaceae; genus Vicia; species Vicia villosa. The sequence goes on from NC_081181.1 coordinate 218,980,577, forward strand.
TCTCGGTCACCGTTTTAATAATGAGAATCTCTTTATACACCCATATAGGGTAAAAAACACAATTGAAAACTCCAAAATATCCTTCATATATGCTTATTCGAACACACCTTTCTTTCACATTTTCAAGATGTTTTGGATATGCAAATCTGAAATGACCTTTTTTAAACGTTTTTATTATTTAAACGTTGGATTTATAATTTCAGAGGTATTTTCGGATTTGCATATCCGAAAATACCCTTCCTATACATTTTTCCCACCATCACTATTTCATTCACTTTCTTTCACTAAAAAACCAAAACCCTCTCCAACACCTCAACCATTTCCAATCCATTTTTCGTCTCTAAACCAAGTTTCAAGTGGTTGATCATAGCAAACAGAGAATATAAAGCTAAAATTTGAGGTAAAGTTTCCTCATTTCATTTCTTATTTGCTTGCATTGGTGCTGATTTGTTGTAAAAGAAACCTGCGTCACTTCGGATATGCATTCCGGAAATCCACCAAACTTATTTTGAATATGAATATATGAAAACATGTATGTTACAACAAAATAGATTTAACAAAATGTAGGTTTTATGCACATGTTAGGTATGGTGCACCCCGATAACATTGCCAGAGATGTTGTAGATGTTCCATAGGAGGTTAACGAAGATGCTAAGCCAAAAGAGGTGAATGACGATGTTAAAATGATTGTCGTAGCGATAGATGTTCGACAAGAATTTACAAATGAAATGACTTTCACTTCTCGTCAACATTTGCTTGAGTGGATTCAAATTGAAGCTAGTAAACTTGGATTTGGTGTCGTGATAGCAAGGTCTGACAATGAAACTTGTAGAAGGAAAACATTTGTTGTGATGAAATGCGTGAGGGGTGGGAAATATGTTCCAAAAATTTGGAAGTTAAAACATGATGACACGGGGTCGAGAAAATGTGCGTGTCCGTTTAAGTAGCGTGTATCTTGTAGGGTTGATGATTTGTGGCATTTTAGTGTCGTTTGTGGACTTCATAATCATGTATTGGACACCAAACTTAAAGGGCATCAAATTGTGTGTCGGCTTAATCCCGAAGAGAAGGAATCTATTTCAGAATTATGAATAATTAAAGTTGTGCCGAGAAACATACTTGCTAATTTGAAACGAAAAAGACCCGAAAGTGTTTCAAATATCACACAGATATACAATGAACGTTATAAACTGAACAATGCGAAGAAAAGTTCGAGGTCGAAAATACAACAACTTTTGAAACTTTTGGAGGATAACCAATACGATTCAAGGTACAGAGCTTGTGAGGACAACGTTACTATCCGTGACATATTTTGGACTCATCCAGAAAGTATCAAGTTGTTCAACACATTTCCAACCGTCCTTATTATTAATCGACGTACAAGACCAACAAGTATAGGATTTTGCTTCTAAAAATTGTTGGTGTGACCTCTACCGACAAGATATTTTCAGTTGGATTTGATTTTTTGGAATGTGAGAAAGAAGATAACGTTACATGGACATTGAAAATATGCAAGACTTTGTTGATTGATCCACAGAATATGCCTAGTGTCATTGTTACCGACCGAGATAATGCCCTTATGAATGCGGTTGGTACCATCTTTCTGACATCAACCACATTATTTTGTCAGTATCATATAAAAAATTGTGATATCTAAGCTCAAACTCGCAGTTGGCACCAAAGAAAAAAAATATGAAGACGGAAACATAAATACATTACCCGGTGTTGTGGTCGAGAAAATAATGGGTGCATGGAAGAATATTTTAAATTCATGTTCCGAAAAGTTGTATACCGAGAATGTGGTACACTTAAGGACATTGTGTGTCGGATATCCCAATTTTCTGAAATACGTTGAATCTACTATCCTTGAAAAGGTGAAAGAGAAAGTTGTATGCGCTTGGACAAACCATGTTAGACATTTGGATTGCACAACAACCAGCAGAGTTGAATATGCACATGCAGCGTTGAAGAGATGGTTGGGTGATAATAAGGGAGATCTTTGTAGGGAATGGGACACGGTGAACCAAATACTCCAAAATCAACATAATAAAATTTAGACGATGTTTGGTCGGAGCAAAACTGTGGCGGAACACCGATTTAAGGGCAACACTCTCTACTAGCAAATGATTTTAAACATATCCCAGGCGGGATTGAATTTTATTTTTCATGAAGCGAAGCGGGCGTATATGACGGATCCAGGTAGTTCAAAGTATGGATGTACAATTAGATTAACTTACGGGCTTCCATGTGCATGTCTAATTTCTAAAAAGATGAAGTTGAATTCCCCGATACGCATGGATGAAGTCTTCAATCATTGGAAAAGACTCAAATTTGATTACTACGAACCGGCGAAAGAGGCTACATCCAATGTAACCATCACAATCGAGTTGGAAGTGATCATGGATATATTTTCTAAAGCGGATGACACCATGAAATTACACATAAAAGAACAATTAAGAAAAATCACTTTTCTAGAGACAACCGATTTGAAACCTCCTTCGCAACCGGTTAAAACCAAGGGTACGCATAAAAAGGTGAAAAATACCAAAGATGAGACATCAACTAAGCGGACTCCTTCTTATCATGAAGTTATTGATTCTTTGTTCCCGAATTCACCTACACCAAAATCCAAATGTAGTGCTAACAAGGGAGCAAGCATTTCCAAACCGCCTCGCATACCTCCGTTTAAAAAACCATCGATGATCTACATTGATGAGATGCCTCTATTTATGTACAAACACATTAAAAATATGGTTGATATGGGGACCAATGGTAATTGCGAGTATCAGGCCGTTGCTGGCTTACTCGGTAAAGGATAAGAGAGTCACACTCTTATTCGTCGAACAATTATTTCAGAGTTGACTTTGCATAAGGTCCTTTACACCCGACTTTACGAGAATAAATACAACTTTCATAAAATTCATGATGCCCTTGTTCCATCTCTTACCGCTCACACATCAGTTTCAAAGTGCGTATGATCGGGTGTGTGTCGATTTGACGAGATTTGGATTTCCAGAGACATTTTTTCCACTTCATAGTTGCCCACCTATAGACCCGTCCGGCCGTATCATTTGTATCGGGTATCTAAGATCGTGCCACTTTGTACAAGTTTTTTTGAAACCGGGGTGTCTTATTCCGGCGACGACATGTCAGTTGATGACACATCATACAAAAGAGATGGACACTTGGCCGAATCATTTTTTTGAAAGGATGGTGGAGTTCTAA